>NC_051068.1:116012562-116327729 GCF_004664715.2 Peromyscus leucopus | reverse complement strand
TAGACTTCAACTCAAGACCTTACTACCTCTGCCTCCCAAGCAACTGGGATTATAGAAATGGGGATGTACCACCACACTTAACTGGCTCCACATTCTGTTTTTTGTTTTGTTGTTAGTTTTCTGAGTTCCTAAGTTGGCCTCAGACTCACAGCAATTCTTCAGCTTCTCACATGCTAGCATTACAGATATGAACCCTTGAGTTCTTACTTATATGCTTTATCACATTTTAAAGTATAGGAGTGTTTTGCCTGAATGGTTGTATGTATACTACTACCTGTGTTCCTGGTACCTGTGGAGGTCAGAAGAAAGCATGGGATTCCCTGGAATAGGAGCTAACGGTGGTTGTGAACCACAAAGTGAATGTCAAGAACCCAGGTCCTCTGTAAGAACAAGTACCCTTAACCACTGAGCCACCTCTCCAGCCCTGTCCCTTTTCTCGTAAGTGGAGAGTTTTATATTTATCCATTCCTGTAGCAGAAATCTTAGAAGTTTTTTTTTTAATAAAAATAAACCTGGAGCCAGGTATTGGGGTGAATTCCGGAAAATCAGAGAAGCAGAACAGGCCACAGCTATCTCAGTTTGCCAATTCTTCAGCTGTCCCTGTTTCCTCAGACTGGAAACTTCTGAGTCCTCATCTGAATGGGTCTCAGCTGAACTGTAGCTCAAAAGCCTAAGAGCCTAACCAGCCAAATGCTGCTAGTTTCTGGTCCTCACGCCTTATATATCTTTCTGCCTTCTGCCATCACTCCCTGGGATTAAAGGCTCACTTCTTGGGATTAAAGGCATGTGTCACCATGCCTGGCTGTTTCCAGTGTGACCTTGAACTCACAGAGATCCAGAGAGATTTCTGCCTCTGGAATGCTAGGATTAAAGGTGTGTGTGCCACCATTTTCTAGCCTTTGTATCTAGTGGCTGTTCTGTCTCTGACACCAGATACGTTTATTTGGGTGCACAACATTTTGGGGAACACAATTTACCACCACACATTTCTGACTATGGATTTAAATTCCATATATCACTTCCCATTTACCCTGAAGAATATCCTTAAATATTTGTTATATAGAATAACTTTTATTGTTCTCCACCTTATTCATTGAGACAGGGTCTCTCAATCATACCCTGAAGTCCCAAATATTGTTAGTCAGCTTGCTCCGGGGCTCCTTTCTACCTTCCCTGGCTGGAATTACAGGTAGGATACCACACCCACAGTACATTTATGCAGGTTCTGGGAATCTAAACTCTGGTCATCACATTTGGGCAACAAATGCTATAGTAGCTCAGCCATCTCTCCAGTCTCTCTCTTTAGTTTTAAAAACTTATTTGTTCATTAGATCATTAGATACTGCCCCATAGGACCTGAGGCTCTGTTCATATTTCTATAATTTGTGTTTTTCAGATTTGAACTTTTCCTTTTCTCTGCTCTTCAGATTAGAAATCTCCCCCTTGATTTTTTCTGTCTGTTCTTCAGACTGGATGATGCTGTATCTTTCTTCAAGATCAGCAAATCTTCTTCATGATTTATAATTGTATGTTAAGCCAAACTGAATTTGAATTTTTAGTTACATTTTTTTCATTCTAGAATTTTCATTTGCCTTCTTGTTATAGTTAATTCCATACTCTGTTATCATGTCTCTTTATTCAGTAAGATTTCATTTTCCTTTAATTATCTGAATGCAGTTCCTCAATTCATTTAGCATATTATAATTACTATTCTCATATAGCATAGAGTTTTTGTTAAAACTACTGTGAGTATTCAGGGTTGGTTCATATTAACTGCTTGTCAACTATTGAGTGTCTTTGCAGGCCCACTATTTTTATTTATATTCAAGGCTCTGTGATGACTTCATTGTGAAGACATAAGGTTCTGGAATTTTTCTTTGAAAAATATTGGCTTTTGTCCAGATTAGTCTAACAACTGCTTACTCAATTTGATTTAAGTTAGGCTTGATTTTACACAGCATAGATTTGTAAATAGATTGAATGTTTTCCAAATGTGTTATTTGTTTAGATTTATTTCAAGAGTAGAAAGATCCTCTTGCCTTGGACTGAGTGGTGGGATAGAAGGTGTATACCACCACACCAGACCCCTTTTAAAATGAGGAGCTAAAGAATAGATTCTCAATCAGGCTGTGAAGCTATTTCTCTCCATTTTGTCCCCTCCATGATTTACTGTATCCTGGCTACAGTAGATCAGACACTGTACCACACACAATGTTCCGAGTGAAATACAACTCCTTCAAATACCAACCACAAATAGGACAGACCTAGAAGAACATGAACAACAATGATGAATATATTTGGGTGTTCTTGTGGATTAAGGAATTAAAAACAAAAATCTACTGTTGTACAAATCTGAAATTCTGTGATTCCATTATAATTTTCAGCTTTACCAGTCAGAGAATAAAAGGCAATTGAGGAGTAGATTTTTAAACTCTTTGGGCAGTCGTTCAGGAATAACCAAGGGCAAATAGAAATTATATCATGTGAATCTCTGTGTAATTGCAGGGCAGTTTCTTGCTTGTATCCAACTTACAGCATTCCTGCTAGGCAGCTGGCAGCTAAGGGCACTGAAAACTTAAGCCCACAGTCCACAATGATTCACACTGTCTGGGCACCCTGCTATAGAAACAAATATATGCCTAGTAATGTGTATTAATTTGAACTAATCAAGGTTACATGAGGACAAACAGAGAGTACTATGTCTTTGCTTCACGATGAAAGTAAAGTGAAATAATTTGTGATGTTACTTGCATATGTGACCTTTTCTGGAAAGAAAGCCTTTGCAGGTGTAATTAGGTTCAGGTAAAACTATACAGGCGGTAATACAGTAAGCAGAGGAGGGAGATCCGGGTGCAAAGATACAGGAAAAGATGGTCATGAAGATGGAGGCAGAGTTTAGAAAGAGGCAGCTATAAGCCAAGGAGAGACAAGGAACACTGAAAACCACCAGAAGCAAGGACAAGACAAGGATGGACTCTTCCCATAGCTGGCACAGAGATTATGGCTCTGCCATCACCTTGATTTCAAATTTTATTAACCAGAATTATACAGGAATGTGCTTCTCTTGTTTTAAGTCACAGAGCTTAAGTATTCCATTATGGCATCTCTGGGAAGCTAACAGAATTTAAGAGGAGAGAGGGGTTCTTCTTCCCTCCCTTGTTCAAGTTCATTGTGAAAGAAGCTTTTAAAAATACCTTCAGTTGGATTTGTTTAACATCTATGGTTTGTAGGCAGGAACTTGACACTTGACTTTCCACCGAAACTTTGTTGGAGGATGACAGTATTTATAAAGTGTGGAGGAATGAGTACAGGAGGAGGTGTTTTATAAGTGGGGCTGTGCCTCAGCGATGTGATGATGGAGAGGGTGTGAGTTATATTCAGGCACAGTGGAACTTCTGGATGATCTTTTCCAGGAGACTACATTTTTGAACTCATTGTGCAGGAAACCATTAAATGGAAGAGAATGATGCTTTATGGGTCTCTGGCTGGACTTAGAAATGTTATGTATGAGAAAACACTGAAATCAGGCGAATGAAGAGGCATCCTAACAGAATGACCTTGTATTACGCTCCCAAATGTCAAATTACCAAGTGCTAACTCAAATTCACTCTTATTCCATTGTTTTTGTTCACATTTCTGGAGTTAATTTCACTTGCATTTTAAACAAACATATCTCATTTGGAAGTAAAATCAAAATATAAACATAAGCCCTTACAACTGAAAGCACACAGTGTTCTTGAGGGAGTCCAGTTCTACTCAGGAGGGAAGACACAAGGAGGGTGCCTCAGAACTCTGAACACACATTAACCTATCAGGTAGCAGGGCACCTAGATTGGGGTAACCAGAGGAACAGGCAAAGGGAGAGCTTGCAAGTTCCAGAGTTCAGATAACCATGTAACACTTTGACAAATTTAGTTTCCTTCATTTCATCTTGTATTCTTCTCCCCTGTATAACGGGACAAGTCTAATCTGGCTTGCTTTTAAAGGGCTTGTTTGAAGCAAATATATACAAAGTAGACAGTAATTATATTAGAAGACATTTAGTACATGTCTTTTGGCTTTCCGTGTTGTACTGTTGGCACATGCTTGAGATGGCCTCTCTGCTATGTGTCCCGGGACTGGGGAAGGCTGGATGAAGTGACACTGGTGTGCTCAGATTCAAGCTCTGGTTCAATGACAGGGACGATCTGCCGTAACCTTTGTGGAACTTGTTGGATTTCCTGTTGGTTGGAGGGAATTCCCACCAAGCTAGGCAGGCCTGTGAAGGCAGCGATGTGATAGACACCTTCTGCCCTGGAAGGTTTCTGTTGACCTTCAGATTCTGCCATGGTACATAGGGAAGATCACTGGATTGAGAGAAATAATTAGCAGTCTGAAGCAAATTTATCTAATCTACCTGGCCATCTATCTGGTCCTTATTTCTTCCCATTGAAAAACCAGCGGCCAGGAAGGGCGCTAGATGCATATCCAAGACTCTTTTGGCATACATTAGCTGAGGTATATTCTGGAACCAGGCAGCCACAGGTTAAATCACAGCTCCACTACTTAGAGGTTTTGCTCCTTGACAGATCCTTTAACCTCTCTGAGTTTGTGAAACAGGGAAAGTACCAAATTGAAAGGGTTGTAAATATTCAATGAGAAAAAGCACTAGAAGTCCCTGATACAAAGCAGATATTCAGTAAACATTGTGACGTTCCCTCTTATTAAAAAGTAGTTTCCCAGCACGAGTCAGAATCACCTACAGGGCTTGTTAAAATAGAAACAAAGATGAGCATACCAACTGGGTTATGTAATACCAAATGGTCAGCCCTGAAAGCATCCATACAAGTAACATCATGGGCTGAGTGGACTGTGTTTCATGTATATAGATATGTGTTTATATGTATGTGTGTGTATACATATACATACATATATAAATATATGTATATACATCTATCTATCTATCTATCTATCTATGTGCACACATATCTCTATAAATGAGCAATTAAGAGAAAGAGAGCCTGAGTTTGAAAAAGAACAAGGAAAGGCAGATTTCATGGAAGGGTTTGGAAGGAAGAAAAGGAAGGGGGAAATGACAAAATTATAACCTCAAGAAATTGATTAAAAAATAGAAACAGGGCCAGAAAGAAGGTTCAGTGGGTAAAGGCAGTTACTGTCAAGCCAGAAAACCTGAATTTGTTCCTGCAACCCATATGGTGCAAAGAGAAGAGAGCTGACTTCTGCAGGCTGTCCTGTGACTCCACCCATGTGCTGTGGTGTATGCTCACACGTAGCAAAATATTAAAAAAACAAAACAAAAAAAAAAAAACCCTTTAATCTCAGCACTTGGGAGGCAGAGCCAGGCGGATCTCTGTGAGTTCAAGGCCAGCCTGGGTTATAGAGTGAGATCAAGGAAAGGCACAAAGCTACACAGAGAAACCCTGTCTCCAAAAACAAATAAACAAAAACAAAACAAAACAAAAAACCAAACAACAACAACAAAAAACAAAGATAAATAGTGCCCTTGTTGTTTTGGATAAAGCCTTGGGGAAGGAGTGCAAAATAAGCATTTTTAGTAAAGTCCCTAAGTCCCTGGTAAGATTACTAGTCTATTTAGGGAACCACACTTTTTAAACTTCTGCTTTGGACCAAGAGTTGGCAAAGCACTTTGTTTGTGCCAAATACCACACACACACACACACACACACACACACACACACACACACACACACACACACACATACATTTTATGAAAGCTTTCTTGAATTATATTGTCCACAAACAGTTTGGCATGATAACCACACAGTTGAGTGGTTGTGGAGGAGGCTAAAATATTCACTCTCTGTTTCTCCACAGAGAAGGGAGCCACATTGCCCTGAACAACCACCCAGAGTATTTTCCAAAAAATTTGGGAGCCCTGACAATTCATTTAAAATCCTTTCTCCATCAAAAAGACTAGATGTTTTCCCAGGTATCAGATCATTAGAAGTCCTCCATAACTGTTAGCAGTGTCCATTATTATGGCATAGAAAATATACTAAAGGTGCTCTGGTTTCGGAAAAAATTTTTTTTTTCTTTTCTGGGATCTGGAAGCATCTTAATCATCACAAGAGATCACTCTATGTATTTGTTGTGCATTTGGTACCAATGCAAGCAAATGCTCTGGTTTAAAAATACCATCCACAAATACTGATCTGTTTAGTGACTACCAAAAACAAGAGTCAGAAGAGCGTTTTTTTTTTTTTTTTTGGTTTTTCGAGACAGGTTTCTCTGTTAGTTTTGCGCCTTTCCTGGAGCTCACTTGTAGCCCAGCTGCCTCGAACTCACAGAGATCCCTGCCTCTGCTCCGATGCTGGATTAAAGGCGTGCGCCACCACCGCCCGGCCAGAAGAGCGTTTTTATAAGGATGACTCATTAGACTTATTGACTAAACTACCAGGACCTTCCTTCCTCAAAGGCTTTCATTTTCAGCAGCCCTTCATGGAGCTTACTGGCCATCTAAAGTGGGTGCAGATCAAAGGTTTTCAAATCAGAAAACCCAGCATATCGGCCCCAGGAATCCCTGTGGTGAAGCAGAAATTTCTGCTCGAGCTCTTTGTTCTAGAGAGTCTGAGGCTCTCTAGAAGACTCTCTGGGAATAGGCTCTTCTTGGTGTCCATCACAGTGCTGTTTTGTCGAGAGAATTTTGCTTTATAACATCTTTTGTACTTGGGGTACCAATTATGAAAAGCTAAAGAGGGCCCCGCTATGACGTTCGCTGAGTGCAGTCAGCTGCTCACTTTCCCACAGAATTAACAGGGCCATCTTGCTCTCACTCAACATCTTATCTCTATTTTTTTTTTGTCTGATGTGATGGTGGATCTTAGTTTGTTCCTCTAAACAGGTGTACACCTGGGCCTCAGTTTTCTTTTCTGAAATGGAATGACATACTAACGTGGACATTCTGAACATCAAGCATCACTGCATCTGGAAAGTCCTTACAGGACCTCTGAGGTGGTGAAGTCTCCACAAACGTTGGAGCTGTGCTCTCCCCTCACCACACTCAACACTCTGCACTGTGAGACTCGGTGCCCAAACACAGCTCTCACCTCAAAGGAGATAAAAGACAGTTTATTCTGGAGTCAAATATGAGTGACCATAGCTGGGAACACAGAATCAGTTCACCCCAAATTCCATGCTCTGATAGCGGTAACCGTTTCATGAGGTTTTTATAGCACAATAAAGAAAGTCATAAATCAAGGCACCTTCCCGATATGCTGGTGGAAATATCAGATAGTTGGATTTCAGCAAAGTGGGGAAATCTCGCCATCGGCCTCCGTCTGCTAAGCCAATACATTCCCAAGGGTTGGCCTGTTAGTCATCAGGATGTTAGGTCAGACATGGAGGTGGGCAAGGGATGCCTATCAAGGAGGTTAAAGATAGCCCAAGAAAAAGTGGAATCAGGCTCTGGAACTTTCTAAGCTCTCCAGAATCATTTACATTCTAATCAGTTCATCAGCCTTGTGGAAGGGTCAACACAAGCTATGGTTTCTTACCAAGGACTTCTGTCATAGCCCTCATAAGTGACTCATGGTTAGCCCTTTCAAAATTGTTTTCTAAATAATAAGAATCTGGGTCCTTAAAGCCAAATAGTAGTCCTCACTTAAAATGGGAAAATCACCCCTGGAAGAATTAAAAGCAGCCTGGGCTGGGTTCAAGGAGAGCTAGAGAAGTCAGAGCCAGAGATGTCACTTAGACAGGATTAACAATTGTTGCTTGGGAGAAGCCTGTGGTGTTAAGGCAATTAACACTTGGGGCAAAATAGTAACTGAATGCCAGTTACTCCTTCCTCCTTCCTCCCTCCGTCCCTCTGTCTGTCTGTCTGTCTGTCTGTATCTTTCCTAATTGGAAAAGCTATTTCCTTTTTCCTGCTCAAATACTACAATCTCTACTCCAAACGCAAGGGACAGTGTAACACAAATTGCTAAACAGTCTTATTAATTAAAAAAACAAAAAACAAAAAACCTGGAACCAGATATTGGGGTGAAAGCTAAAAGATCAGAGAAACAGAACAAGCCAGCCATGTTCTTACCACTATGAAACCCTCAGCCTCAAAGAGCAGAGTTCCTGTTTCCTCATGCCTTACATACCTTTCTGTGTCCTGCCATAATAATTCCTGGGATTAAAGACATGTGTCCTTCCCAAACAAAGACATGAGATGTCAAGTGCTGGGATTAAAGGTATGTGGCACCATGCCTGGCTCTGTTCCCAGTGTGGCCTTGAACTCACAGAGATCCAGATGGATTTCTGCTTCTGGAGTGATAGGATTAAAGGTGTGTGCCACCATTGCCTGACCTCTATGTCTAATTTGGTAGTTGGCTCTGTCCTCTGATCGCCTGATAAATTTATTAGGATACACAATGTATCACCACATTTCCCCTTTTTTGTCTACAATAACAAAAGAAGGCTATAACTAATATAAGAAAAGCTATAATTTGTATTGCCAACCAAAAACTATCTCTTGACATCTTTCAAATATATACACTTATTCAAATATATATACTTATACACCTCTTAGTGAGTTTCTTTTCTAAATTTGTTAACAAGGAAAACAATAACTGTCTAATCTTGAACTCCCTCAGAGACCCAAGAAGGAAATAATATTAACTGAGTAAACAGGAAAGGCAAACAAGCCACTTCCAAAAAAGGGTGAGAAATGACAAAAATAGCTGACTACCTGAACAGTCGCCCAAGGTTTCTCTGCAACGTGGGGGCTTCCATCTTCAGCCTACAGGCCTAGCATACCTGACAGACTCCTCTGTGAAGCAAGGTATTCTAAAGGGCCTTCCTACCTTGTCTTGGCAAGGTGTGGCAATCCTTTCTTTTGTGTTCTGCTTGTCCACTTAGGACAGCATACTGTCAGCAGTTGAGGTAAGGGCACTTTCTTGCCCAGTGACTAACTTGTCACAATGAAAGTAAACTCTGTATGGAGTTTCTTCAATGTCCATCATCTTCTCTTAAGTAGATTGGTGCTGCTAGGAGCAGACATGTCTCATTGTCATTAAAAAAAAAGAAACTATGTTGCTAAAACATCTTAAATGCCATATTCTGTAGATATCTTAAGTGTTTGAAGATGACCTGTTTATGTAAAATATATTTCTGTATGACCTTGAAAAACATACCTAACATGACTACAAGTTTGATTGTAATGACTAGTTACTAACTTTCATTTTTTTATATCCTAATTAGTTGGTAATAATAACTTTCAAGGACTAGAAAGTTGAATTATATTGTTAAATGAACTGTATAGGTACAATATCTTGAACAAGATTAGAAATATATGTGTAGTATTTTCTAACAAAATCAATCTCAACTTTGTATCAATGTACATAATTTGTATACAATATACAAGAATCCAATCCAATGTAAAATATTTAAAACTATTAGTTGCCTTTTAAAAGTAGATTCAATAATCTACCTTTTTATCTTATCTACATCCTCCCCTTTTTTTCTTTTCAGAATAGATTCAATAATCTACCCTTTTTCATCATTTCTATATCTTTTTTCAGAGTAGATTTAAAAATATACCTTTTATCTTATATCTATATTATCTTTTTTTTAGAGTACAATCAATAATCTACCCTTTTACCCTATTATTTCTATATTTTTTTCAGAGTAGATTCAATAATCTACCTCTTATCTATAGCCTCTTTTTTTTCTTTTTTCTTTCCAAACAAAATCTCCTTATTTAGCTTTTTTATCATTATCAATTAACAACTTGTAACCAACTATCCTAAACAACAACTATTATCCATAACCCATTGAATGACCAAAAACCACCCACCCCATCTCTTGGGAATGTGAGCATTATTTTCTTAAAATTACTTCCTGCTGATCGAGGGCAAAGGCATCTTTAGAGGATTGTGAAAAGAAAATTTTGGGGTTAATTTTCAAGTCTAGGAGAGATAGCTGTATCATTTGTCCAGTCTCTGCATAATGGGAAAGTGCAGGGCTTGTCTCAAGTCCTTGCTCAAGTAGTCTGTGAGGCTGAATCATCTCAGCTAGCCATCTCAAAATTGTTCTGAGCAGTTTTGTAGTCCAAAGCCGATCTTTGGGTAGTGTTTGTATTATCATTGTCCTGCTAGAGTCATTGTTGTGGGGTCCATCATCCTTTTGGAGAATTTAAAGTTGTTATATGTAGTCATGGTTCACTGCAGAAAACTTTTAGTGCCTACTCTGTGGTTTGGAGCAAGATCAATTGTATCTGTGGCAGAATCGTGTCTCACAGCCACTCCCAAGTTTGCAATGCAACAGGTTCCATTCTTCTTCACCAAGATATTCTTTGATTTCAAATCTCTGTGAGCAACAGCAGGCTTTCTTTGGGTACCAACCATCTCCATGTGAAAATGGACAAGTTGGCTTGCTGTGAACAGAGCAAGTTTGCTCATCCCTTCCATTGTAACAGTGTATCTATTCAACTAATCAAAGAGGGATCCATGCTCATGGTAATCAAACACCAGCCATAGCTGATTCCACATGCCATTGTCTTTGTTATCTGCTGTCACAAATCCTAGGATGTTTTCATGGCATAACATCACAATCTGACAAATCTCTGCCTCTTGGAACCACGAATGTTCTTCCCTAGAAGAGAATATCTTCACAGCAACTTCTTCTCCCCGCCACTAGCCCTGCCAAATTTCTCCAAACTGACCTTTGTCTTTCTTGTAACACGACGGTCCTGGCAATTTTTCTCTGAACAACCAGAGGTAAACCCTTCATCCCCAGTAGCAGCATCACTGCCTCCACCAACATGATGAGAAGCAGCCAGCAACTCAGAGCAATAGGCACCACCTCCAAGGTCCTGTTTGTGGCCTGGCCTGACCATGGCCACAGCTTCTCCCAGGCTGGCCTCAAATTTGGGATCCTCCTGCCTCAGCCTCCTTCAGCAAGTCCTACTAGCATGTATCACCACAACTGACTGTGTACAGTTCAGGCCTGAGCTGGGGACTGTAAGGCCACAGGCAAGCGATTCGTGAATTTGTGCCACAGATGTTGGGCACCAGATGTAACATGAATCTTAAAAGGTCTTATAATAAAAAACCTCTGAGCTAGATATTGGAGTGAGTGCTGAAAGATCAGAGAAACAGAAGAAGCTACAACCAAACTCACCTTGCCAACTCCTCAGCCAATTCTGTTTCCATGAATCCTCAGACTGAAAGCATCTGAGTCCTCACCCCTGAGGGTCTCAGTTGAACTGCTGCTTAGTTCCTGTCTCTTCATGCCTTATATACCATTCTCCACCAAGCCATGACCATAATTGAGAATGGCCAGGAAAAAAGCAAAACTCCCCAATATCTGGCTTCATTTTTAAAAGTTAATAATGAGACCTTTTAAGATTCATGTTACAGGGCAGCAGGAAGAAGATTTTTGACTTTCAATATAACTCCTCCTTGCTGTGGATGATACTGAGGTAGCCTGCAAAAGTCTGAACCAACTGCGAAGATACAAGCCATGTTTTACTAAATGAGTGCGTCTCAGTAACACTCCATTAATGTCTGCAAAAAGCTCCATAATACTTATTGATAAATTAAGGGTATGAGTAAAACATGAAATAACTTGTTTTTCCCATACACAGATAGATTCCTTTAAGTCTTAAAGTTGAAATACGTTGGATTCAGTACAAATTTCATAGAGGAATATTTTTCATGTGGTTTTTATAGAGAATGTCTTTAAAGTTTTATGTAGCCTTCAAGTAAGCTATCAGGCCTTCTTAAAGGCACTAAAATGCTAAATTAAGTACAAAACTCTCCACTATACTTTGTCTGCTAGAGATGGTGGTACTTACCCAGTTCATCTGGTTTTGAGTTTAAATTTCCATCTAAGCTCTAACTAATCAAGAATTTAGACTTCAGACAACAAAGAAAATTTGACTAGGTTGGTTTGACCAAGGTTGGTCTGACCAAGATTGTTTTACACTCAGTTATTTCTAATTTATTCCAGAATCTTGTTCTCTAAAAGGGTTTATAGTCAACAATAACAATTATCAATGAAGTCAACTACAAGTACATTAGTTGCTTAGATGTTACAGAAACATCTAGAAATGTTTAGAAAACATGAACAGTGTCAGCAACAAATAGTTTAGAACTCAGCTAACTTTTTTTTAGGAATCAAACGATGGTGGCAGATGGCAGATGGTGTGGGATTGTGACAGTACTGTGTGAAGGAAGAAAGAGCTGGGGGTAAAAGGAGCCTCTGCAGAGAAAGACAAATACACATCTCCAGATAGAAATCCTGGAGATGTTTGTGGGGAGGAGTGCATGTGGGAGTAGGTTTAAGTTTCATAAAAAGCAGGGAAGCACTGGTGAATCAATAAACAGGACTGATGGACAGGTCCTCCTTCTAGGACAATGCTGTACCTGGCTGTTGATTTGTAACTGTCACCTTTCCGTATATTTAATTCTCAAAATAACTGGCCCAGTGGCAGAGAAAAACTTGTCAAAAATGTCAGACAATTACACAATGATCTTAGGACAGCATGTAAAAATCATCTTGATGATTACAGTGATGTCTTTCATGCCAGAACGTCTTAATTTTCTTTGGCTTCCTTGATGCTGGCTTTGGAAATCACAAACAGCTGTTTAACATCGATGCTTTTTTGATACATTCCACAGTTCATCAGTTTTGAAGTGTAATCTGTCATGTCTCCAATTTTGTGACAAGCATAAGGCCAGACAAGATAGGCTTCCTCAAGACAAAACAATGTCAACTCTGTGCCCAGCACTGCTTTATCCTAGCCTTGTACCTTCCTCCTCCTAACTCATGTTTTCCCCACTGCTCTTAGCATCCATGACTAATAGTGCCATGTGCCTAATTTCAAGCTGTGCCCCATCCTCATCTCAACTTTACTAGTTCGCCCAAATTCCATTTCCTTGAGTGAACATTGCAGATGGCATCATTACAATTAGTCCCTTGGTCATACAGAATTAGTATTGTTAGTGGATAGGACATAGAATGTCTTTAGTGGTACAAACCTACTCTTCTTCCCACCTTTCCTTCAGTTATCAATATTATAGGTATTCATTATTGAAGAAGCTGAGAAGTATTTTATTTCATGAATTTATGAAGTAGACATCCTCAGATGAAAAACCAACTCCATATCAACATTTCAGAAAACATTATAGGTAAACCACCAGGAAGAACTATTACTGTCTCTCTAAAATAAATGATGATAGTTAATGATGTAGGTAGATGTCCTGGTGGCTTTTCTGGGGGGAACGTCAAACAGCCCACTCTCTGGTAGAACTAAATAGCACCAGGGAAAGGAAAGAGAGACTGGACCAGCTATTACCTGAGACCTCGTTCTAATGTAATTGCTGGTTTTATATTTTGCAGATGAGAGAACTGAAACTCTAAGAGACTGGCTCTCCAACCAAAGCTGAAAACACTAAAGTTACATACTGATCTATGTAGAACTGTTCTAAGAAATGTTTAACAACTAGATTGGGGTCAGGGTGTCTCTGTTCGTAGCAATTCTGTGGTATAATGGTGCTCATTTCTGTCGTGCAAACATGTCCATGATGGCTGATTTAAAACTACCAATCTCCACTGGGAGCCGGTGCCAGCCCATCTCCTTCCCAGTGCACCTCAAACACAGCTCTGGCTGCGGTGGCAATGTAGGATCTCTGATTTGTTCCCATTGTCCCGCATTGCCCTGTCTTTTAGACACATGACACTGCAGATTTGACTTTCTCTCCCTAGATCCGGGGAGCACAGAATGGGATACAGAGTCTCTGTAGTGGTAGGTCCCTCTAGGGATTTACTGAGTCAGTTTGAGTTCTTCAGACTTCCTCGTGCCCCTGTTCCCTGTCTTGCTTTTGGTGCTCTGTGAGAAACTCGTTTCCTTGGGGCGGTTCACTGCCAGGTAACCCTATTGCCACTATGTGAACGTCCATAGATGGAACTTAAAATTCATCTCAGCACACATTGACAAGTTTACGTTACTCTAATGTTTTATGCAGCTGTGCAAGTGATAGTTGAGGCGCTGAAAGAGTCAGCAGTTGGGCTGAGAAGGTGGGGCTTGTGGTTCTCTGATGAGTACTAAAGCTGAATGGCCTCTGAATCTATAGCCACTAGTGAAAAGAGTGATTGCTAATGACACTGAGTTCCTTTGTCTTCTTTCTCTCCTGATTTATAAAAGATAAAAAAAATGCATAAAAGAGTTTGCTTTGATGTTGCTTCAAAGAAACATCAGATTAGCATTGTGGGCCTCCCTCATGAACAAAAGGCATTCCACTATAGTGTCACCAAAGATATGCTGAGTTCCAATTGTAGCTGAAGAAATTCTCCATGATCAGTTTTAATTATGATACTAGATTTAAAAAAAATACTGTGCTTTGTCACAAAAATGAATGATCAGATGTATTCATGGCTACATGTCACACTTGACTGAATATCTTGTTGATGGTTCTAAGAAAATCATTTCAATGATAGAGAAATAAATAAGTTTTAATGTACCCAGTAAGATGGTTATTATACTAGGATGATGCTCAGGGGGTAGAATGCTTTCTGTGTAAGTATGAGGACCTGGCTTGGATCCCTAGCACCTACTTAAAGCTGCTGTGGTAGGATAACCCCAAATCTGGGGACAAGTAGAGACAGGTACACACCAGGGTTGTGCTGCCAGCCAGTCTAACTGAACCAGTGAGATCTGGATTCAATTAGACATCCTGTCTCAAAAAAGAGAGCAATAGAGGATATACCCAACATCATTCTTTAGCTTCCTACATACATGGGCATGTGCACATGAACATACAATTGAGTGTGTGTGCGTGCACGTGTGCGTGCACACACACACACACACACACACAAACTCAAATTACAAGCACCTGAAACAATTAAAAAAAAACAAGATCAAAGAAACACTCTCCAAGTCTGACAAGCACCCATGGAAACCATCTTAATGAGATCGATCTGTATAATAAAAAAAATAAATTAAGAAAATAATGATAGAGAAATAAATAAATGATAATGCATCCAGTAAATAGGCTATTATGCTACGAAGGTGGCTCAGTCAAGACTGATAAAACCTTTTCCTGAATGAGACCCTTGTTGTCGTCTTGCAAGTCTTTGGCAACACTCATGGCATCTTTAAGGCCAGAACAACAAAGATCCAAGAGGTCTATGACAACGTTGGCACTAAGTGGTAGCAAGGGCCCTGACTTAGTTATGCTCGAATTGCTGATGAGTGCATCTCTTCAGGTGTCATCTCTACACACTGCCTCCTTCCTTCCAGTATGGTCTCTGGATCCTTTTTTTTCACATCTTCATGAATAGTAGATTGGGACCTAGATGCCCACGGAACAAAAATCAAACACACAATGATATGAGGTAGTTCTGGAAATGCTTAACCATGTTGCATCACGTGACTTCACTACAGCCTTGGTTCTGTGTACACAGCAGGTTCACTTTGTTCTGAGCCTGCCACCCAACCATTCAATGCCAACAAATGTTGCCTGAACCACTTCAGCTCAGATTTGAGACTACTTCCTGTTATTAATTTCAGTGTCTTGCCACACATACACAATTTGCTGTTCCCAGAGACATGAAATGACTTTACTACAGAAAACAAAGACAATATTTTTCTATCATCATTCCTTAGCATGTACATATCACAGTAATATATATTGTGGATTGTTTTGCGTGACAGCATTTGATTTTAAAAGTCACATTTGAGTTGCTGATTTGAGACTCATTTTAAAAACTAAATTTTGGCATGAGATTAGAACAGAATTTCCAATGGTTTCTGAAATAAGAAAAACATACTTCTGCCATTTTGTACTACAGTTTTTGTGAAGCACAAGTCTCAACATTGATAATTATAAAAACCAAAATATTGATCAACCCCGAAAATATATTGAAAATATTCTGCATCTGGTAGTTTCGAATTTCAGTTTTGTGTAAAGGCAATCAAGTACATCTATCTCATTAGCATGTAAATCTTATTTCTTTCTTATTTAATAAATGCTAATATTACATTCATCCCAAAATTTTTATAACATAATTCTTGATTAATTCTTTGGGAATTTCACATCGTGCATCCCAATCCCACTCACCTCCCAGTCCCTTCATATCTGCTCCTCAGTCCTGCAGCATCCCCACAAAGGAACCCATCAAAATTAAAAATGAGACAAAAAAAAAACCCATCTGGATCTCCATCTTTCCTTCTTCTCTAACACCTCTTCATTTGTCCTAGTGCCCTGGAAGCTGTGGTGCATCATGCAATACACCCTTTTGTCCAGACAGCCCACCCACAAATGTTCAATGCAATGAGTCACTGATCTGGTTCAAGGCCTCTGGCTTCTGGCACACCAGCATCACTGGACCCTCTGAAACTCCTCTCAGATATCCCATGGCTGCCTGGAGTCATGGAGATCTTGAAGCTATTGTTCCACAGGACCAGTTCCTTCATGTGCTCCAGCAGGTCATAGATGTGGTAGATGTTAGGGTCAGCCAACCCAAGGCTCAGGACGTGGGCCTGGGTGGTAGCTGACCTGGTCAGTCTGGGCTGATGGGAATGATGCCAACATGGTCTCTGGTGGCTGACCAGCCCCCGGGGGCATCTGCATGGCCCTTGGTGGTAACAGGAGCCACAGAAACTCAGCTCCTGCCTGCTGGAGGGTCATGGACCCAGACATGACTCTGGGCAGCAGTTTGGGCCCAGATGATACCATGGCCCTGGGTGGCAGCACAGGCCACTCAGATAGGCATGACCCCATTGGCAGCATAGCCCTCAGGCACCAACATGACCACAGGTTGCAGCCAAGACCCCAGGCATCTGTATGGCCCCTGATGACAACATGGGCCGTGGACATCAACATAGACCCCAGCTGGGGTAGGACCACAGACTCAGACATGGTCCTAGGCTGCAGCCTGGGCCCTGACATCACCATGGCACCTTGTGGCAGTGCAGGCCACTCAAATGTATGCTAAAACTGTTTTAATAAATCCATTTATTGATTATTATTAGTTAATGTTTGATTTGTATACCGATGAGTCAGATAAAATTTCTCAGGGAAATAGGGATGGCAAGCAGGGAAAGTTTAAGAAGTCCACTTTATTCTAACCATTCTTACATGTTCAACCTCTTCAAACTCTTAAGTCAAGAGGACTCAGCTTCTTCTTGCTTCTTTCGTTTCTCATGGATCATCCCCCTTTAGTTCAAGCATATGGTTCTTGAAGCTTCTGTTGTCCACTGTCCCAATTCTACTCCTCTTTTGCAATGTCATTTGCTGCCTCCTAAAGAGTCCCCCTTCAATACTGTCACACACTGTAGCAGGAATCTTAGAGGTTCTTATTAATAAAATCAAACCCAAGGCCAGTTATTGGGGTGAACACTGGAAGATCAGAGAACCAGAACAAGTCACAGCTAACCTCACCTAGTCAACTTCTCAGCTGGTCTTGTTTCCTCAGACTGGAAGCCTCTGTGTCCTCATATCCGAATGGCTCTCAGCTGAACTGTGCTGCTCAAAACCTAAAAGCTTAACCAGCCAAATGCTTAACCAGCCAAATGCTTCTAGTTTCTGGTCCTCACACCTTATATACCTTTCTGTTATCTGCCATCAGCTCGCTTTCTGGGATTAAAGACGTGAGTCACCATGCTTGGCTGTATCCTTGAACACATGGATTTCTGCCTCTGGAATGCTAGGATTAAAGGTGTGTGCTACCACAGCCCATCCTAAGTATCTAGTGGCTTTTCTGTTCTCTGACCCCAGATAAGTTTATTAGGGTACACTATATTTTGGGGAACACAATACCACCACAACACATTCTCCTCTTTTGCCCCAGAAGCAAAATCCGAATCTGCATCATTGCCTTATCTAGATTCTCTATTCTTATCCCAAGTGGCTGGTGGTAGCTGCAAAAGCAAACAGCTCTGCTAAGTGAAGCTGCTACAAATGCATACTTTCCTAACTGAATTGCTTCCTCTACCCTATCTCACGCATCCTTCCCAGAGATGAAAGAAAAGTTTCTAGGAAACACAGCCAAGATTGGATGGAGCCAGTGCAAACATCTAGTGATTGTCCACAAGCTCCCAATTCACTCTCTAATATATGTTCTGGGTTATTGATTGGAAGTCCTTTAACATGTCCCTGCTAAGATAAACATGATGGTGCCCTTTCTCAGCAGAGAGAGCATAAATGCTTTTCTGAGTTTCTAGCTGTAGCACAGTGGGTCAAGTGTTGGTGTGAAGACATCTGCTGGTGATTGGCCTCTGCCTGTCACCCAGAAGGCACCTTCTCACAGAAGTCTTGCAGCCCCTGTATGACCTTTGATAGTATTCATACAGATAAAATGTGCCCCAGGCTTCTTGATGGCCTTAGATCCTTGATTGTACACGCCCATTCTCCTCCTCGGATATGTCTTTTACAGTCCCCTTGGTGATACACCCCTCCTAACCTCGCCTCACTCCTCGACCATCTTGCAGCACTGGAATCCAACTCCTACTGCATTCTCATGCACTGACCCTAGCTGCAGCTTGCCATCCTTGCCCGTCACTGTAGACCAACTCTGGAGCAAACCAGCAAGTCTTTACCATCTACTGGGTCCAACTGCATAATGCTCAGGATATTTGAATTGCAAATTTGGTAACAGGTCTCTCTTCCTCTGCTTTGGAATACCACAGGGGATATTCCTATAGCTTCTACCATGACAGTTTAACAATGCTAACTCGATATATTACACACCATTTTAAATCATTCTGCAGTTTCAATCTCCTGATTAGACCCAACTGACAAAGTCAAGGAACTGACCTATTTATGCACTGTAAATGTTAGTCCATAGACAATGATTCAGTATTTGGTATATCCACTTCATATCTTGTCATTCTTCATC
Source organism: Peromyscus leucopus (assembly GCF_004664715.2). Classification (NCBI taxonomy): domain Eukaryota; kingdom Metazoa; phylum Chordata; class Mammalia; order Rodentia; family Cricetidae; genus Peromyscus; species Peromyscus leucopus. Next base: position 116,308,880 of record NC_051068.1, on the reverse strand, counting down.
CCATGATACTCCAGCTCCCACATCTGCCATTTCAATCAACTGTTCTACCCAAGGTCACCAACAACATCAGTACCAGCTCCAATGGAGAGTGAATTGACTTCATTTTGTTTGATATATCTGCTCCACATTCTGCCTTGTGTCATAATGCTGTATTTCCTTCCACTTCTTTGACAAATCTTTCCCATTCTCTTCAAAAACCTTCCCTCAGTCCACTCTTCTGTGTTGCTATTTTTCTAGGATTCTACCAATGCTCTTCAAGTTTCACACAGTTTCTTGGATATCATGTTCAAGTTCCATGGTTTGAACCACCAGTTACACAGAAGCACATCTTAGACCATAAGTAGAGGGGTCTAGACAGCTCATTCCAATGTGTCCAAATCAATGTGGCCAAACAGTGATCTCTGCAAAATCTGTTTCTTCTTCTGGTTTTTGCATCACTGAACACAATACCCATCACCTCATACAAGGCAACGACTTGGGATCTGGCTAGGATTTTCTTTCCCTTTCTCCTCCCAAAGACATCAGCCATGAAGTCCTATTGGTTCCCCTCCTGAATAGTTCTTGAGACCTCCAATGTCTCTCCATATCCACATTATATGCTTTAATAAGGGGGTGAAATCTAAAATAGAAAGTAAGAAACAATCCAGAACTAAGGTATCATAGAGAAAGGGCATTTCATATGGTGGTTGCTGCTTGGGAAAAGGCCCAGAAGCAGAAAATAGTATCAACGGAATCCACATTCTGCTTTGACCAAAACATAAAATGGTGGATTTTATCAGTCAGCTTGCTTAGAATATAGCACCCAGCTTTTAATCAAACATTCATTTCGGTGTTCAAGTAAAGTATTTTGTAGATGTGGCTAATGTTAGTTGACTTTATATACAAGAATTTACCCTCAACTGGAGAAAGACTTGTCTGATAAATTGAAGACCTTGAGAATAAAAACAAGATCATTAGAGAAAAACAAACTCTGCTTCGTGACTTTAATATTTATTTACGCCTGAATTTCTAGTAAAAATTCCAACTTTCCAGTCATTATATCTGTGTCTGTCTCTTCCTCCCTTTCTCTCTCATCTGTCAGTCTGTCTACCTGTCTGTCTGTCTGACTGCATCATCTACCATATCTCTATCTGTCTATCTCTCTATCTATCTATCTATCTATCTTCTACCATCTATTATCTTTGCCTGTTTACCTATCTATTTATCTGTCTGTCTACCTAGTCAGCTATGTGCATCTACCAGTTCCACATTCATGTATTCAACCAATAAAAGTTTTTAATCACTTTGTCTTTAACATGTACATATATTTTGCTTATAATTTCCCCCAAACAATATAATGTAACAGCTAATTTTATAGAATTTAAATTGTATTGGGTATTGTAAGTAGCCTTGTGACTTTTAAGTGTATGCAAGGATGTGCTTACATTATATGCAAATACTTGGCCATTTCATATGAGACTTGTGAATTGTGGAACTTGGTAGGTATGTTGGAACCAACTTTTCATGGATACCAAGGGATCACACACACACACACACACACACACACACACACACACACACACACACACACATTCATTTCTATGATCATCTACAAAATGTCTGCTGACCTACTTGGCTGATAGGCAGCCCCACAGAGGCTATTATTCTGTAATGAAATCCTTCAGCATTCAGTATATCATATAATAGAAGAAAATTATGACTTTTTTATACCCTTTGTGTAGAATCCTGTGGTATTTGTGGTAATAACTTACATTTTATTATAGTATCTGAAAATAGAATTTTTGAGATGTTTATGAGAGAAGAGAAAGCAAAATATGTTAGAAGAAAACCAGTTTGGTTATCAGACAATGGATGGGCCTGACAACAATAGCAAGTATTAGTAAATAATTTCTCCTTTGAGTGGAAAAAGAAATAATTAAATTAGTTTAGCAAATTGATGGGACAAAATCAGAGACTAAATTCTTTCTCCTGCCCACGGTCTCAATACTCCTTTCTTAAGAGGAGAAGCTGTAAAGGATAAGGGGGTGGGGGTGAGAATCACCACCTTGCTGGTATAGTTCACTGAAGCTCTAGTGTTGGGAGCTGGAAGAAAGAAATGGTGTTGTTGAATCAGCCCCTGTGGCAGCTGAAAGAGCCCATTTTTCTCAACAGTGATCTGAAAGAGTGAAAACACCCTTGGATCAAGTGTCCCTTGAGAAATGGTCATGCTGAGCTCATGACCAGTTCTGCAAGCCCCAGTCCTGAGATGCTGCATCAGACCTGTCCTAAGGGAGCACCTCTAAGCATGTGCTCTTCACTCAAGAAAAACCCAACAGAATCAGTGACCCCAGATACAGTGTGGTGATTCATGCTGACCTCAGAGTTCCTGCACCAAGGCACAGGAGTCATTCCTATCTTCCTTACTCACACAGAGATTTCAAAGGCGTGGGTTTTTTATATCCTACTTTCAGGGAAGAATGGAATGGGAAAGCCCAGGAACTGTCTTTAAAAAGAACTTTAATAGAGCTAGGTTTGAATTAAACAAGATGACTAAATGACTCAAGCTAAAAAATCAATTATGTTGCAGATTTCTTTAGTTTTTTAAGAGTTCTTTGTACTCCAATCATGCATTAAAATAATTATAGGAGAAATTACCGTAAATGTGACTCAAGTTTCAACTGAACTGGAAAGTCACAAAGTATTGTCAGAGAAACCTTGATAAGAATGTGACAATAAAGAGTCAAAAATTTGGAATATGGCTTAAGGACATTAACACACTCTCAAAAACACTCTTCCAAATTCAATATTATTGTCTGAAATTTTCAAGTAAAATCTGATCTGAACTTTACCTTAAAGATCAAAGTCTGCTGAAAGCAAGTTTGCACGTCCCCTGCAGGTCTTCACAACAGAGTCTCCCGGTATATGACTCAGAGGCTGAGCAGAACTCAGAAACTTTCCTGCTTTCTCCTGTGTAAAGGCCTCATTCTGAGCCTTATTGTAACAACACAGCACCACACAATCATTTCAGTGCTATAAACATTCTGGAAGGACCTGGAGAATTAACAAAACAGGATGCCAAGCACTTCCCTGGCACTCAGGCATTTTATTTTATTTTTTGGTTTTTTCGAGACAGGGTTTCTCTGTGTAGCTTTGGAGCCTATCCTGGAACTCGCTCTTTAGCCCAGGCTGGCCTCGAACTCACAGAGATCTGCCTGCCTCTGCCTCCCAAGTGCTGGATTAAAGGCATGTGCCACCACTGCCCAGCCACTAGGGCATTTTATTGAGAGTAAGAATAAAAACTGAATGGCAAGGGGATTTAAGAATGATTTTGGCAAAAGCAGTAGTTCCTTAGCCTAGCCCAACCTGCAGTTGCTGTGAAGGCTGTGATGCTCCATGTGAACAACAAGCTGATCCCCAGACACTGTTCACAGGGTTTTAGGCTACACCAGACACATGCTTCTTGGCTGTTTTGACAGTTGTGGGAATCAAATAACCATGTGAGAAACAACAAACACCAACGTAGACTTAGATACACTATAAATATCACAGATGGTCTCAATGGGGATAACACATAATTAAGTTGCTAGAAATAGAATGTGATCCATAATATAGATTTGGATGTATGCTGAAAATAAAGGAGTAGGAGACTATTTTGTATAGTAGAGGAACTTCCTGGGATTCTTTTTTGTTCAGCAGCTGTGGGTCACATTAGGCTAAACAATAGAATATAAGAATTGCTATTTGAGTTCTGTTCCAGTTGAAGTGTCTGCCCTGTATTGGAAGTCCACTCTTGCATTGGTTTTGCATTAGTTACACATTTACAGGGAATGTTTGGCAGTGGGTGTCAATTCTGGACCCTCGAGGAATTTATATAGTCACTCTCTCCATTGCTAAGTCTTAAATTGCTACAGATGGATTTGCAACCAAAGACATTCCTTGCCCACTTTGCTTTTTGGAGACCCTCATCCCAAATGAGGGAACAGCAGGCTCCAGAGTTGCTTCTTGGCAACACCTTGCCAAGAGCTGCACTCAAGGGTGGCTGCTCACAAGACTAGTCACTAGCACCATTTGGGAAAGGGCTGGGTAATGGCTAAGCTTCTCTAGCTTGGCCCCCTTCCCAGGAGGATACTGGAAGGGAAAGGAGTGTGATGGGTGAGAACAAGGCAGACTGGAATCTAACGGCCTTTCAGCTCTCAAAAGGTTGGGCTTTGCTCAAATGTCACCAAAGTGGGAACCAAATGCAGAGTCTGCCAACTACCACAGAGATAATGAGAGACTGGGAAGCAAGACTCCATCAAAAGATTGAAGGAACTGGAGTGATTTATCCTGAGGAAGGGAGGGTTAAACAGCACACATTGGGACAGTTATGACTCAGTGGGAAGATGTAATTCTGCTGCTTGCTAAGCACTTACACATGAGCCCAGCTCTTCACACACTCAATTGCCTTCTTATCTTAATGGTAATTCTATGAAGAAACAGTTTGCCATGAGGAAACCAAGCTTCTCAAAATCCAGCCATTTCTCCAAACCAAATGGTCAGTGTAGATGGTGCTGATAGTCTCTTCAATGTCGGTCTGATTTCCTTGGTCTTTCCTCAGCAATAGCTACTCTGGAAGGAGCCCTGCTTATGAATCTGGTCTGAGCTGAAAGTTTGGATGTTGAGAAGATGTGAGTGTGATACACACATCTCAGGGCCCTTGTTACCTTGTGTCTGCTGATGACCATACGCATTTCAATTTTTCTCAGCCCTTCTCCCTATCACATGCCACAGTGTTGACAGCCCACAGAAGAACTCTCAGCTCAAACTTTTGAGTGACTTCAAGGCAAAATGTGAGTTCACACACATAACACACACACACACACACACACACACACACACACACACACACACACTTACTTCCTTGGAGCTTTTGGGTTGAGGTCATATATTTCAACAAAACAACCAATGTTTTCCAGTAAACCTGTGCAGGAATCTGACTTGGCCAATATCTACTGGAGAGTTAGAAAAGAAAAGGGAAGAAAAGAAAAGAAAATTAAAAAGCCACAACTGTAAAGATGATCCAGGCACAGAACATTACTTGTAACTCAGTGCACTGACCTTGGGCTGTGGGTGGCACCATGACAGGATGGTGTTCATTTATATCTGACATTCTTTTAAACATTTTTAAAGGTATCATTTATTTTATTTTATGTGCGTGGGTGTTTTGCCTGTATGTATGTAAGTCTACCATGTGTTTACCTGTGGAGGTCAAAAGATGTCGTCATTGTGGTTCACCATGCAGATGCTGATATCTGACTCAGGACTTCTGCAAGAGCAGCGAGTATTCTCAATCATTGAGCCATCTCTCCTGCCCCAGGTCTGACATCCATAAAAACAGAGAAGGCGGAGTAGGGTCTGGGGTCAGATGGCCTGGCTCCTACCTCACTTTTGAAGATTTTGCTACCAAACCATCTTAGTTCAGATAATGCTCCAACTAAGCTCTGTATTTCCTGACTACCACAAGCCTGTCCCACCTGACTCCATAGTGTTAGAGTTTACATTTTGTGGAAAATGTTAAGGATCACTCCCACTTTCTCCAGGCCAAGCACACAAGCTCTGCTTTCAACGCCCAGTGCCACTTTTCCACCTCCATGCTTTACCTTTTCTTTACTGTCTGGCCTCCAGGGCACTTTTCCTTGGACATGTCTGTGATTCTGGAGATGCAGGGAATCAGGAACACTCTGGGAACAGGACTGTATCTCAGGATTTGTTCTGGGTTCAAGACTATGAATTTCTGTCTAGATTATTCCCTCTAGTCCTCGGGCTCAGAAAAGTGGCAGCAGTTGAATACAGAAACCATTTCCAGAAATGAACTCTGTGTTTGTTCAAGCAGAGCTTGCATGAGGGGAACACTTAAATCCTTGCCACATAACCACATTGCACTTTGGAAATACTTACTCCATTGGCTTGAGCTGAAGAAAGGTTTCTGGCAGCAGAGCACGCTTGAGTCCTTCCTAAAGCTGGTGTATGTGTATCCTGAAGGCTCCTGCATGCTTGTCCTTCCCAGTTCTTGGTGGGCAGCCATACGGAAAGGGATGGAGCTATCAGCAGCCATGGCTTCTGTGACCTTGATTAATTCTTCCAACCATCTAGGTGAGCAGTCAGCTGCTGGGGAATGATGAAAGTGAAGTGCATGAAGAACTAGATTCCTGCCCACTTGACTAAGTGTTAGCCTGGTTTGCTTTGGACATGCCATTCATTTGGTGAACAATAAGTCATGGGAGACTATGGTATGCCTAGAGTTGTTCCAAGTAAAAAGATGGTACCATAAAAGCTCTGTGCTCTAGAATATTCCTCCAGACAACTGTGCTCACTTGGGTGGCTCTCTGACCACCCTACTCAATAGCATTTTCTTCTAATGAAAAGACACCTTGCATACTCCATACTTAGGTCACACTACACAAAAGCTTTTAGACACTGCACTATCCAAGGTATTGAAGAGAGCAGCTTTAAGAAAACTAAGCCTGAAAGTAGTTTAAACAAAACAGAAGCCCATCATCACTCTTTCTAGAGGAAGACTATGGGCTTATATTCTATAAGATACCAGAACTACTAGTCATATGGGTCTCTTTTCAAGCTATTCTCTAGATTTTTCTGATTGATATAATAATGTAACAAATAGTATGGGACATAGTTTGGATCCTTGTTCTTGATGGCAGAGTATTACACACAAAGCTTTCACTGTTCTAGTATTACTCATTATAAGTTGCTTGCTTGTAGGATACTCATAAACCAAATGACAATTAGATTTATCTACAATGCCGCAAATCAAAACCCCTCTGGATACCCTGCTATTAAAAAATAAAAAGAAGGAGTTGTCGGACCAGGGTCTAAGAATGGAACAGTGTGAGGAGAATTCTGAGTCTTGTGAGGAAACTCCAAAAACCAAGATGAGAATCTTGTGACCTCAGTTTCTTCAAAACATGAAATTGTTCTTGGAATGTGTTTTCACACCCTCCCAGGTGTAGTGGACAGAAGTGACTTACTTTGGATTGTTCATTATAACCAGCTGTTGTTATTTGTTCATACGCCTCTATGGAAAAACATGTTTTGCCATGTGGGGCTTGTCTGTCACATGCAGCTTGTTCTTGTGATTGGACACTTTACTCACATGACTCCTCTTAACCCTCAGAGTATAAATTGCCTAATGCTCTGAATAAAGTTGGCTGTTGTGTGAGACTTTAGTCTGCCCCATTTATTGGCTTCATTTTTCCAGATTCCCTTGCCTCTAGAGCAGTTGCAGAAGTCTAAGCTATTGAGTAGTTTGAAGCTGTGGTGAGATCATGACATTCAGTTACATGATCTAGAGACTAAGTGTCTTTCCATTTTCTTGCTTCCTATCCATAGACTCTAGCCTTCATCTAGTGGTTTAAGCTGCCTTTCACAGATGCATCCACTCCCAAAGGCAATTAAGGACATAACTTGAGAATTTCCCACATGTGCCTTCCATCACCATACCACAAACTGAAACTTAGTCACGTGGCTGTTTTCAGCTGAAAGGGAAGCTGAGAAATACAGCCACATGCCCAGCTGAGAATCAAAGGGAAAGTAGATACTGCTGGTCAGGAGGTACCTGCTACAGAGAGTGGGCTTCGGTGTAAAGGAAATTAACTGAAATCTTGACCCTCCTGAATACAGGCTCCTCCCTAGACCAGGGGTTAAAATGACTCCACTATTAGATGGAGTATTTCTCTGCATCATTCATATAAATGCCCTTTCGTAAGTCCTGGATATGTGTTAGGGAATCTTCAGTGTTTCTTAAGGAAACCTACTTTTCTTTTGAGGGTAATTCATCAGCCAAATACATTGAAAAGCCAGGTATTTTGTGACAGACACAACTTACAAGAGCAAAGACTTGTTGCTGCTCATGGTTCTAGATAAGTCAGCCCATAGTCACTTGGCTCTGTGCATTTGGACAGAATCCTGGTAGAAAAGGCATATGGCAGGGTCGTGCAGACAAGAGCAGAGAATGAAGAGGAAGGGTGAACTCACCTCTCTTCCCTTGCCCCACTGATTTCCTAAAGCAAAATCAAAGTTAAAGACTAACTTAGGTCCCAAAGTTCCTAGACCTCCCATAGAGCCATCAGCATTTAAACCTTGAGCTCATGAAGGATGTTTCACATTCAAACAACAACATTCTGTAAGGTACCATTGCTCTCTGTGTGGCAGACAGCACATGAGCTGCCTGAGCCACAGGAAACTCCTCCCAAGAAGATAGGAGCCAAGAAACTGGACTTCATGCACCCCTGGAGTCAGGGTGCCCCATCTCTGGAACCTCACATGTATCTGTCAGTTACCATGCACGCCTGCCTCACTACACCTCCTCCTGCAGGGCAGCCTGCTCTGTGGACGAGCAGAACTACAGCAGAGCATGCAACTCACATGTTTCGACATGAAAACCACACAGAGTATGGCCAGCACCTCTGGGTTCCATTTCTGGCCTCATGGGACAAAGAACCTGCACTGCTCACATTGGCTCAGAGGTTCAGCCTGCTCACAGAATGGAAGCACAACTAGCTGTTAGGACACTACCAGTTGGCTGGGATGGACAGAGCTGATAAAGACTCATAGAGAAGGGGGCCTCATGAGCCAATCCTGTTAGAGATAATTCACCATAATTAACCCCAGATGTATGTCTTGGAGAGAATTAGAAATAAATAAGCATGTCGAGGCTACCAGAATTGAGGCATACACTAATTTTCCACAAGGTTTTCCAGCAACAATTTATCTGATAGTTTTTGTGTCTCTAAGAGTTCATTCTCTGCAGAACTATGAAATAAGTCAAGAGTGCCAGCTTCCATTTCAGAACCCTTCTGTTTAGTTAGCCCTCTTTCTGAGGGCAGTGTGGAAGGTCAGGCTGCTGTTCCTATCAGGTGGAAAATCATCCCTCTAACTCTCATGGAACTGTGGTCCATTCCGGGAGCATACTGCATTCTCTCTGCAAACCTAACAATCAGTTCTTTACAAAGCCAGAAGATGTGATGACTGCCTGTATGCTTTTCTTGTTCCATAAGATCAGTGGCAGCTTATGAAGATATTTAAGGAAAGACAGCATACGAGGCAAAGGCAATGGTAGGAATGGAAAATGAAGCCAGGAATAAGGCAAAATTTAAAAAGCTCCTTTCTACCTAGAAAGGCCCATGGGCTTTTCTAAAAGTCATTTACTAATATGACTCAATGTTTCAGTTATAAACAATTAAAAAAGGAAATTTACTCAACTGTCAAATTTGCAACTTTCGAAACATCAAAACAAATAGTTTGCTTAGAAGCTTTTCTTAGAATTGAGACTAAATGGAATTTCTCAGTTGTGTTTATAAAGATGCTCTAGTTTAGCATCTTAGTAAAAACTCTTCATTAAGATCAGCTCATTCTGCTGTGAGTACAGCTGATCACATCACACCCAGAGGTGAGGTGAACAGCCACTCTGTGATACATTTTTCAAAGACACTAGTCTACATGTCAAAGAGAACTATCAAAATGAAGCTGGTTTAGGCAAATTTAACAGAGTCAAGCTTGTTCATCGGAAGCGTGTTAAAGCTTCTCTCAGACATGTCAGTAACTTTGATCTGGCCACAGAAAGGTCTGCATCCTCTGCCTTCAAGATGACCCTCTGAACTGAGTTACAGTCTCCTGATCATTATGAATACTTTTCACAAAATAGATCCTGCTGTGGGATGTTCTGTATGTCAAATGTGTTGCTCTGATTGGTTAATAAATAAAACACTGATTGGCCAGTAGCCAGGCAGGGAGTAGGTAGGACAAGGAGAGAGAAGAATTATGGGAAGTGGAAAGCTGAGTCAGAAAGACACTGCCAGCCTCCACCAGGGAAAGTGAGATGTAAGGTACTGGTAAGCCACAAGCCTCATGGCAACTTATAGATTAATAGAAATGGGTTAATTTAAGATATAAGAACTAGATAACAAGAAGCTTGCTGCGGCCATACAGTTTGTAAGCAATATAAGTCTCTGTGTGTTTACTTGGTTGGATCTGAGCGGCTGTGGGACTGGTGGATAAGAGAGATTTGTCCTGACTGTGGGCCAGGCAAGACCAGGAAAACAGTAGCAACAAGATCCCTCCCCAAAAACTCCTAATAAAGGGAGACCATAACCCATGCCTTTCTTATAAGTCCTATTCCTATGAAGCCAGCACCAATCATCACTCCTTTCTAAAAGTGGTATTGTTTCCACTCTCCAGCCACTTTGTGGTTCAAAGCCATAAATATTGCCCTCATTTTAGAAAACCTTGAGGCATAGTTTGAAGATTGAATCTCTTTTTTCATGAAGTGCTAGGCATAGTTCTCTAGAGGGTCATAACATATACATATGATTTACAAGGTTAGCTTCCATGACAGAGGCCAATGACCAGAACCATTTGCATGGTAGAGAGGCAGAGAGTTGTGTTTCCAGTCTTAGAAGCAGGATGGCTCAGCAGTGGACACCCAGCGCTAAACCCCGAAGCTCCCTGAAGTTACAGTGACGGGAAGGAGGCATGACAGATGTGCTTTCTCAGAAGGGAAGGGGCTTCAGGCACAGAGGCTGAATTCCCCATTCATCTGGGATACCAGCGCATCAGAAGAGGCCACCTATACGTGGTGTGGGTCCTATTATCATTGTCCTACACAGCTGTTGTCTCTTAAAATGCCCCCTCCAGACCCGCAGGTGAGTTTCACCAGTCCTAGGCATCACTTGATTGGGTCAAGTTGACAACCAAGACCGACTGTCACCATCACACCTGAACTGCAATTCTAATTGGCCTCAAATAAATTAATTTCATTTGCTCTTGATTGGGTTGATTTTACTCACAACAGACATGTGAAACACTGAAATGCTATACTTATCAAATTATAAAACCCATATGAACTGACTCAGATTTCTCTGACTTTCAAATACAACTGGTAAAACTAATTTCACCAACTGGGAATTACAAATATATATATACTTTAATCAAAATGGCAGTGAGTGGGAATTACACCTAATCTCTTCATCAATTTATTCTATTGTGGTGCACATAAGTAAATTTAATGTGGCAAGATAGCTCTGGGACCAGTAATCTTGCTGATATTCTGAATCTGAATAATCAAGTAAAGTAGAATATTTATTTTCATTTAAAAATTCACATAGTTCAACATTCCACCCAAGAAGCTATCTAATTCCAATAATAGTATAATATAAATATATATGTATATACAGTGTATGTGTGTAATATATATGAGTCTGGTATAAGCTTGCATGTTCATATGTTTGGGGGGATGTACAGAAGCCAGAGGAAGATGCTGTGCATCTTGTTCTATCACTTTCTCCATTATTCCCCTGAGACAGGGTCTCCTATAGAACTCAGCGCCACACTGGCAGCCAGTGAACCCCAGCAAACCCCTATCTCTGCTCCACCAGTGTTTTGGTTATAGTCATGTGTGGTCATGCCCAGCTTTTACATGAACACTGAGGATCCATACACATGTTTCATGCTTGTACAACAAGGGCTTTTACCCACTGAGACGTCTCCTAAACCAGCATAAATACATCTTTCAAATTCTTTAATTTTGCTATTTTATTTCCATTACTAGAAATGACAATAAAAATGAAGCAAATCCCTGTTGAAGGCCTTTCCACAGAGGATTAACTAGGGTGGGAAAATCTGTCCCAGATGGGCTGGAGGCACTGATGTTGGGGGGAGAGCCTGAAAACAGGTGTATTCTTTCACTGTTTCCTGGTTACTATGGCATGATCTGTTTTGTTCCAACAAGCCTTCCCTGCCCTATGGACTCAGAAATTGTAAGCAAAATACATCTTTACTCGCTTAAGTTGCTTTTGTAAGTATTTTTGGCAGTGACAAAAAGACTGACTAATGGAGTGAGTCCTAACCTGTTTCCAGTCTAGACCCAATTATTCCAATAATCGATTCCACAGAAGCAGGTGTACAGGAATATTAATGGGTTAGTGTGTTAATTTCCCCAGAAAATTCTAGACTGAAAAAAAGAAAAGAGATTCCTGTAAAGTGCTTAAATGTCCCTATAATCATTTTTTTTTTTTTTTTTTTTTTTTTTTTTTTTTTTTTTTTTTTTTTTTTTTTTTACTAGTGTTGATGCCAGGAAGACCTTCCCTTGGCTATGATCATGTATTAACAATTGGATAATTGCTGGTAGCTGGAGCTGGAGGGTGGGGTGGGGGAGGTATCAGTGGTCCTACCCAGCTGGGAACCCCTCTGAATGACGAAATTCACCTTCCAGGCAAATGTTCCCTCATGTGTAACGGTGACACAGCTGTCATAAGGTAAGCAAAGGCCCTCTGACTGGTACTGAGGCCTGCTCCGTGAGAGAGAACCCACGCCCAGTCCTGTAAACCTGGTTTCCAACCCATGCTTGGGGAAGACATAGCCCCTTGTGAGGAATTTCCTACTGCTGTTTAGTAAATTGGCAAACCATCAAACTCTATTCTAAAAATCTCTGTTTATACACGAATATAAAATACTGTACCCCCAGTCTTAATCAGAGAGGCCTGTCTGTGCAGTGAATGGAGTGAATGCATATTCCTGGCCTCTCAAGGTTACAAGAATAAGATTTAAATGGATATTATGAACGCATAGTCAGAGGGTTAAACTCAGTGGGTCACAAAACAAAACAAATGTGACAAAGATTTATAGGGAAGATTGAGTGGGAGGGAAGACAAAAAGGTAGTAGGAAGATGGGAAGGGTGGGACATCAGAGTGGTCAGCATGTACAGTGCACATTATAAAATTGTTAAAGAACAGATTAATTAGGTTCAAAACTCAAGAAATAGAGGTTTAGGTTTACAGCTGAAAATGAAATACCAAGCATACATAAGAGCAAGACAAAGACCCTAGACTAAGAGATTGTTCTAGCAGCGCTATGTTAGGCCTCATAATCATGGCCACCCTACAATGCCTCAGAGGATCTGAAGGAACCAATCAACATGCATCAGACCTATTTCATCACAAACCTCAAGAGCACCTTGGAAGGAAGGGTTCTCATCCTCCTGAAAAAAGAGTTGACTTCTCTCAAGACAGACCAGATGTTAAATTTCAAACTTCAAAGAGACACAACAAAAGTCATGGTCCATAGAAAAGTTGAAGGTTCAGGAACTCAGCTTCACAGCCTCCCTACAAAAAGGATGTTGACAAAAAGTATGAACTGTTTCTAGTTTAGGAATAACTTCCCCAAACACTCAAGGAAAATGTAGCTAATCTATTCTAGAGTCTACATCAAAATCACAAATTAATACATCTTTCAAAAGTATTGGGGCTCAAAAAACCCTTTACTTTTCAACTCTGAAGGGAAAAGACCCTGAAAGCCTTGCTAGAAATGCTATGACTCTCCTGGGAACTTCTACCTGCTGCACTGCATCCCATGTTTTCACGCACCAAATGCCAAGGAGGAAAACCAAAACATATGTGGCCGGGATTTTCTTTTTCTAAGAAAAGCAAACCATATTTAGGGTTTCCTGTCCAGATGTGTCTGTGAGATGTGCCTTGTCTGTCTGCCTGTATCACATCCGCTCCTGGTGCACAATTTTATGTCAACTGACAGATTCCTTCTACAAAGGAGGGCCAGAAAGTTCCTGAGCTGTGTGTTAGCTTGTACCACAAACTCACAAAAATGGGTTTAAAGTGGCGATTTGTTTTCCCACCTCAGTAGTTTAATTTCACTTACAATTGTCACAGTTCTGATTTAGGTAAAAGAAAGAAATAATGGGGCATTTGGCACTCAAACTTAAGTGCTATTTTTGATCTTGTCCTAAGTGTGTTGAGTAAATTTAGAAAAATGCTTTCTGTCTTCCACTTCCCTTCAGAATTGTCTGCATATTGTCCATACAGAGTACATGGTTTCTAAACTAGGAAAACTAATTGTGAGAGACAGCATAGTCCAGTGTTTTATTAGTTAGTTTTAGAGCTGATTTGACCTCTGCTTAATAATATGTGACCTTGGGCAAACTAGCATCTCATTATACTATGGGTTCTCAACTATAAAGTAGACTAGTAATAGTACATGTCTTCTAAGGTGGCTGTTAAAAATTGAATGTGATAAAGCACAGAAAGAGTTTAAATCATACTGAGAACATCTAACTATTCATAGTAATCTGTTGGGAAACTAAGATGATACTTGTAGGAGAGGCTTTTTTTCTGTTAGATGGGATCATACGATTTGGAACAACTCTCCTAGTTATAACAGTTAGATGAGCTGGACAAAATATACTTTTAAAATTGCACTCTGGAGTGATAAAGCAGTTGGGGAATTTGGAGCCAAATTCTCAGAAGCAGCAGCAAACCTGAAGAGCTGCTCCTAGTTTGGGATCTTTTTAATCTCTTGGCAGATTCTTACAATTCTGGAAGTAGTTAAGAAGCTGAGTAGCACTCTTTCTTGTCAGCTCATGGGGTTAGGGCAAAACAACAACCATAGTCCAAGGGAATATCAAATATGGAGGCTTAGATGACAACAGATGAGGTAAGAATCAGCTCGAAATGTGTGTATACATTACTGACAGACAGGGACATGTTGAAGGGGTACATTAGGTGATTTTTGTTATCATTCAAACACCATAAAGCATGCTTATAAACCCTTGAGATAGTAGGTTTGAGGAAACAAGACAGACCTGGCTAGTGAGCAATAATCATTACTGATTTTCTATCTTTTGGTACTTAGTCACTTTCACAATTAAGTTTTTGTGTCACTCAGCATGGCTTCTTCTTACATTAGCTGACCTGGGAAACATAATGAACAAAACTTTGATCAGATTAAATCAGAGACTAGGAAAAATTGTTAGAATGAAGAGAGATAGTAAACATGAGAAGCTGCTGCTTATGTAGCATCCATAGGGCCTAGGGAAGGGAGCAATGTCTACTCACCAGCTCCTGCAGCTATTGGAGGATGGGTTTCTTCACAGGTTCTGGAGTGAGGCTGGACTTTCTGCTAATGACCACCCTCAGTTCTGAGGTCAGCATGGTTCCTATGTGCAGTAGACCACCTACTTCTTGGTAGCCTGTTCTTTTCTAAGTCCAGCAAAGAAATGACACTTTACATGGAGGTTGCATGAACTTGCCACAGAACTTGACTGTGATATTGCAAGAAAGGAACAACAGTACAATCTTATTCCTTTTTTAGATTTTATTTTAAAATAAAATAAAACACACACACACACACACACACACAGAGAGAGAGAGAGAGAGAGAGAGAGAGAGAGAGAGAGAGAGAGAGAGAGTCCAACAATGGCTGTCTCCCAATGGGAAGACCAAGAATCTGGTACTTCTTCAGTCCACAGCACTGGATATCTCAGCAGTCCCAATCAGGTGCTAGGGTCCCAGAGAATTCTCAGAGAGCTGCTGGTCTTCAGTCTCGCTGGAGTCCTGAAGAAGTGAGTTTTAATCCCAGTGAAGGGAAGCCTCTGCAAGAGGAGAGATGAACTTGCCACGGAGAGTGAAGGCAAGCAGGAAAAGAAGCAAACTGTCCTTCTCCCATGTCCTTCCGTGTGTGCTGCCACCAGAAGGTGTGTCCTCCAGTTAGGTGTGTCTTTCTACCTCAAATAATTCGACCAAGTTGACTGTGGATGCAGTCAAGTTGACAACCAAGGTTAGCTACCACAGGATGTATGTGTAGCATGAACGCAGGTGCCCACAGGGGTTCGGTAGTATCAGATCTACTGGAGTTGGAGCCCTAGGTAGCTGTAAGCCAAGAAACATGAATGTGAGGAGCTAGGCTTGAATCCTCTGGAAGAGTACTGTACGCTCTTAACTGCTGAGCAGTCTCTCCAGCCTCCAATTTTACTCTGGACCCAGAGACCAAAATGTTTAACAAAACATTAGCAAACAGAATCTAAAAGTCTGATAAATGAATGATATGCTTAATCAAGAAGTTCATAGACCTGTAAGAATGATTTACCATTCAAAAATGTATGCAACAGTACAAGACTCGAGAAACCTCCTTTTAAGTGGTTGGGCAGGGTAGTTCAGGTAACTCCCAAACAATGCAGGCTATTGCTGTTGCCCTTGGTTACCTCTCAATGTAAGTCCCTTTTGCTGAAGACACCATATACTTAGGATATAGGACCAAGAGGATTTGAGCTGAATCTGACCTGAAAACTCCCTTCCTGTGGTCTAGCATTTATAGTACCAGAAAGTACTATGCAAGCTTCTGGGAAGGGGGACAATAGTTCTACCCATCCGTGACACCTATGAACCACAACAATGACTGCCATGACAAGATGGCCATAAGGTACAATAATTCCTACATCCCTGTTCTTATCCTTATACCTCAGATACAAGTATAACTACCACCTGACATCAAAGATGCTTCCCTTTAAAGCAAAATGGGACAATAATAACAATGACAGCGCGCGCGCACGCGCGCGCACACACACACACACACACACACACACACACACACACATGTCCCACAAACACACTCACCCACCCACCCACCCCACACACAGAGCTGGACACAATGTAGAGATCAATGGACTGTAGGGACCCTAGCCCCAATGGACACAGCTAAAGCACAGCTCTTGCATCTATGGCTCAGGGAATATCATGAAATAGGGGGCAGAAATATAGTTGGATCCAGAATAGCAGGAAGTTTGCTGTGATAATGTCTTTCCTGGAAACAACTGCACAAACAAGACTGGAACAATGACAATATTAATATACATACTAACTAGGAAGGCAGCAAATTTCAAAGGGTCTCTCATCTTTAGATGAAGAATTAAGGGCAACTAATGACTGATGAGAGAAGGAAAATTAACCTCCCCCCAGGATGAGCCACCGTCTAAGTGGTTAACTCAATACAAAAATAGTCATCCCTGAACCATATATACACAAACAAAAAAGGACTCAGTATGTATGTATGTATATATATAATTTATTTATATATGAATATATATATAAAACAATAACAGAACAGTCAAAGAAAAAAAGACTATTTGAGAGAGGGAGGAGGTCATGGGAGGAGTTGGTGGGAGAGGATGTGGAAGGGGCTGGAGGGAACAAAAAGAAAAGAGGAAGTGATGTAATTCTATTTTATTTAAACACATATGTATACAATTCATCAAAGAACAGAATAAAAGTTAAAAACTTATCTCTAATGTATAAGAGACAATGCATAACTTATCTATATGTATAAGAACTTTTGATAAAACAAATCATTTATTCATATAAATACTTACAGTAGAAGGGAACTTTCTTACTGTGTAAAAGGATATTTATAAGAAAACCCACTGTGAACATCACACTTATAAATGAAAAGCTGAAAGAGTGTCTGCTCAGGCTGGCAAGTGTGTGCATACCCACTGCTACCACTACTACACAGTAATACAAAAGTGTTAGACAAGTGTTTATCAATGGATGGAAAACTGTCTCAACAGTCATCTCCCTTCCTCCTCCAAAGTGGACCCATGAAATGGTACCAATGCCCTCACACTAAGATGCCCACACTTTTTTTTAGGACTTTAGTCCCCAAACCTGCTGTCCCTGTTATAATAAGTCAGACCTCTGAGATGACACCCCAAGTTTAGTTCCGCATGCTATTGACCATCTCCTACCATTGCTTCAGCCATTCTGTGAAGGGCCAAGTCTCATTCATAGGCGCAGACATTAAACTTTCTTCCATAGGAATTTCCTGGTGGTTCCAGTGCCAGAGATGGCTTTGGAATTTTGCCTCACTTTAAGTGACTGTTTTTACTTAAGAATTCAGAAAATTGGAACAGTGTCAATTTCTACATGTATACGTTTTGGCTTTCAGCTCTCTCACAGGAGGCTGGAAAAGGAAGGTCAACTGGAAATATCAGAAGCAGGAAGTGTGACTTTTGAACAGTTCACTCAAGCAAGTCTAACTGAAACCAAAGTAATGCATGTACTAGGTTACAGAAAAAGATGCAGGTGTCATCACACAATAGCAGATGCAGAATAAGGCATAAGCGAAGTGACTGCATATTGTAACATGATTAGAGTTCACTGTACAGGGTGTCGTTTCACACATGTAACTTCCGTGTATGGAAAAATACATTTGGGGATTTCTTCAAATCATGGATGTGAAAAGGAAATGGCCAAATAGATGTGTTTGATTTCCTGCAGGTAAATTTTAGCTTAATTAAAATTGTGCGACCTCAACCATGATTAATGCATGCCAGTGACTAGACCAGTTTCATGGTTTGATATAAGTTGTGAATTTCTACAAATAATTATGAACTAAATTTACAAGTGTCCAGATATACCAAATGCAAATGAGAAGACTAAACGTTTTGAACATAAAGCCACAGGAGGCCGACAGTCTCTGACAAGGCACACTAGCTGGTAACATGCCACCACAAGCTGCTACAGAAATGCCTTTTCCACTTCATTTCCAGATCTAACAATCTCAAGTTATATAACATGTTTAAAATGAATGAATTTGTCTCCATAATGAGTTTCCCAGCCTTCAGTTTTAAAGAGGAAATGGAAAAGACTTGCGGTTCCTGCCTAGAGAAAGGCTGTGTAAGTAAGCGTCTCACATGCCTCATTTTAATTCAGTCCAAAGTAAACTTTGACCCACTGGTACTGTAGGTGGCTCCTGGGGGAGGATTGCTGGACCAAACCAGATCACAATTGTGGCATATAAATGAATGCTTTTGGTCAAGCCCTTTCAAAGCCATGGCACCCCCAACTCACTAGGCTCTGTGCAGGTAAAAAAAAAAAAAAAAAAAAAAAAACATGTGACCATTCAAATTCCTTCCAAATTCTTTGAATCTCTTAATAAGGAATATCAGGACAAAAATACCTTATCCAGACATTATTTGTAAATAATTACTTTTCAAAGGTTTGTGGCATTTTTGACATTTGAGTTATGCAACTGAAAAATAGTTTCAGAGGAAAAGCACTTTGGGTCTTTTCCCATCTAACATTGCCCCACCTTTTCTTCCACTGGGATGCAGGCATGGGGCTTATTAAGCTACCCATTTCCTGGATGCCTATGGGATGTGTCTGGCGTCCGTCACTGGAACTGTCACTTAGGGTTCTGTATTTAAAGCAGCGAGATACTTAGATGTCCTGGGAGCTCCTGAACTACAATGAGGTTAAACTTCTGGCCCAGTTCCAAATGCTCCCATTAAATCAAACTCCCCAGCTTCTCAGCTGTACCTCTGTAGAAAGGCACTGCTTCCTTCTGCAAGGACAGCTTGTGAGCAAGCCCTTGCCCTGGCTATTACAGATAGAGATAAAAGTGTCTCTCTAAAGGGCAATGAACCTGATTCAGCAAAGCTGTTGTTCATTTTCCTCTCTTCCCTAAATTCCTCAAAAGCAATGCCTTCTGGGAAAATGCCTTTCCAGAGGAAAAGGACCAGCCAGGCAGGGCTTTGGTGATGGACCTCGGTTTGTCCTCTTGTGGTTTTCAGAAGCTCTGGGGAACCCACCTTGGGCTTGGGGTGTTTAGGATTATTTTCTTGCTCATTTTAGTATAATTTCAATTATAGTGATAATACTCACCATACTTCATGTTAGTCGAGTATTTACTCCGTATAAAAAAAAGTAACAGTATTGTTCTCATTTGTCAGACAAATAAATAAAAGTTTAGTAGATGTAGACTCTCACCTGAAGTAGATTCTTTGCCCCTAAGTTCCGTTAACTTACATTTTTCTTTCCTTTCCATTTTTCTTCCATTTCCTCTGAGATACGATTTCCATCACTAGAAGACTGGCATAAGTAGTGTTTGCCCTGATGTAAACACGAAGCTCACAAGCCCACATTAGAACATTATCTGTGAGTTTTAGATCACCACCATCAGATTACTGGCTTTGAAAAACTGTAATGACAGAAGCAGAGGTGGAATTGTCACAGCCTGAGCTCTAGTCATGGATGTCATGCCTCTCCTGCTTCCTGCACTGTAAAATCTACCTGAGCCTTGAGTCCATGCTCATGTGGCCTGATTACGTTACAGGGATTAGTAATTGTTAAGGCTAGATGAATAATCACTACCTGGAGGGGACTAGATACTGAGAGATTGCAAGAAGTGTTCAGAGAACCAGGAGTTGGTTGTAAATGACTGAACATGAGGAATATGCTGATCTCAGGTCAGCCTATCAAATAGCACCTGGTTAAACAGGAACATTCTCAACTCCACGTCTCTGATGGCTCCTGGGACTGAGAGGTGCCTTGCTCATCTGCTGTACACATACCTGGCATGGTGCTTGGCATACAGTAGACACTGGGTAAGTAGTGGTTATGTCAATCAAACCACTAGAAAAATGAAATCTGGTAATGGATCCAGAGGAAGAAATTAGTTTTCTCCCTAGACTCACAAGTGGGGAGCCTGCCCGTTCACTACAGAGAAATGTTAAGCTTGGAAGAATGGCGGAGTTTTGAAAGCTGGAGATTTTCTGCCTGACCGATCTGTTGCCCTTCTCTCTAATCTGGGTCAGCTCCATGCGGAGTCTGATATTTTAGCCCAAGCAAATATCAAAAATAGAAAAAAAAAAAAAAACCACCATGGCAACAGTTCCTGATGAATGTAACAGCGAGGCAGAAGAGGAAGAGCAGCACCATTAGCCTTGGAAGAAAAATTAAAACGGGATTGAGAGAAAATCTGGGAAACTGTCAAACCCACAGCCTCTAGGAGAGCCAGAATATTCCTTGGGAAAATAATGACAAGTGACACTCGAGATGCCTTTTTACAGCTTTCTACACAAAAGGCACTTGTGTTCCTGTTCCAAGCACAAGGGCAAAAATCACAGGCCAGCAAACTCAGGAGAAGGCAGGCTGGAGAGTCATGGAAGGCTGCGACAGAGGCAGAGCCACCGAGGGCTCGGTCTTATGGTGTGTCGTGGGTTTGGTGGCATGGGGCTCCATCCAGTGTCCTAAGACAGAGTTCACGTCCACCCCTGAAAGCCTTGCTCAGCTCCCCAAGTACTCTCTGCACAGACTGGCAAGTGATTCAGACAAGACAATACTGCAGCATCAATTATTAATTATTAATATTTCTCTGGATCTCCAGGACCTGATACATGGATAAGTGTCTGTTCAGCTCATGCTTCCCTTCTGAATCTGGGCTAGTCAGTGGGAACGGAAGACGTGGGGGAGGGGGAGCAGCAGGAATGTCAGTGTCTGATAAAGTATTTATCTCGTGTTTGACTCCGGGTTAGATTCCAGAAAATCCTACCCAGGATAAAGAATTTAATAGATTCCAAATGCTATTATGTACCTCAGCCAAGCACATGCCCCATACTTAATATCATCTCTAGGGAAAGGGGAAATTGAAGCAGGAAGTAAAAAAGCAGAAGTTCTTCAAACACACACCTCTTTCCCTGGAACACAATGACTATCCTGGGTTTTTAGCCTGTCTGTATGACATCCACTCAAGCTTCCTGAATAAGTGAGTCTATTTTCGTATTTACAACCACAGCTATTTGCAACACTCAGTGTTTATTGTGAACCTTACAGAATCTAGAATCACATGGGAGCCAGGCCTCTGGGCATGCCTGGGGTTGGTATTTGATTGCCATAACTGAGGCGGTTAGACAAGCTCATTGTGGGCATCTGACCGGGATTCTGGACTGCGTAAAGTAGGAAGAGATAGCAGGCTAAGCATCAACAAGGCATTCTTCTGTAGATGTAACAGTCTTAATAAATAAGAAACACAGAACCAAATGCAGAGTTAAAAGCCCAAGAGGTCAGAGCAGTAGTAAGAGCTGATACTAAAAAACCTTTCTTACCTTTGCTCCTGCTATCGTCCTTCTCCTCTGAAAGAGACCTACTTCCTGTGTATCTGTCTTTTTATTGACTTTCTGTCTTGCCTTCTAATTGGTTGTAAACCCAACCACATGACCTCCTCATCACTGCCTGTATATACAGACCTCCAGGTCTTCTATGGTTGGTATTGAGATTAAAGGTCTGTGTCTCTGCGCTGGCTGTGTCCTCGAACACACAGAGATCTGCCTGCCATGTGATCAGGATTAAAGGTGTGCACCACCACCATCTGGCTTCTGCTATGGCTTGCTATTAACTCTGACCCCAGGCAACTTTATTTATTAACATACAAATAAAATCACATTTCAGTACAAATAAAATATCACCATATTCTTCTTTCTCTGTTTCCTCTTTAAGACCATGATGTGACCTGCTGTGTCAAGCTCCTTCTGCCTTCTCCCCAACTCCAGGGTGGACTGTGAGCTAAAATAAAACCCTTCTCCCTTAAGTTACCTCTGTCAGACTGTTATCTAAAACACCATGTTCAAGCATATTCACTCAATAAATTCATTTAGTCAATTCATAGACATCACCCAGCAAGTATGATGCTTCCTTTATTCATCAAGGGCCTACACTTGTTATGTTTCCATCATCCTATGAGGTAGACCCTGCTATCACCGGTAAGATGAAGAAATGGAGTTAGTTCAAGTGGTTCAATGTAGGCATTTGAATTCAGAATTATAAGCTTCAGGGGCACAGTCTCCCGGTGACAGACTATAGCACAGCCACTGATGCCTGGGAAACTCGATTTATATGTTTTACAGATATGGAAACAGTTTCAAGAATTGCTCAAAATTGGAAGTCATGAATTCAATGGGTTTGGATTCATTGTTTTTGACCCTGGAACGTCTGTTCTTTCCTCACCATTCTAGTAAATGTCCAGGGTTTACAATGGAAAGGATTAATGGCTTTAGCTTCGTTGATACTGCTGATACAAGTTGAATGGAGCCGTGAAAATTAAGCACAACTGTTTTGTCAATGTTCTTATCTGATCTTCCTAACAATTTTATTCACAGTTGACTATTACCCCTGAGGAAATCCTGGTTAAGAAAAACATTATAAATAGGACATTTGCATATCATCTCCTAAAGCTTACAGCATTCACTAACTAATGCTGGGGAAGACCTGGGACATTTTCCTCAGACATCAGTGTTCAACTTATCCAAGCAGTCAAGAAGAAATATATCTGACTGCTCTTCTTCTTTCATCTCTTTAATAACCTCAAAGCATAGTCAACTGGCTGGTATGTGAAAGGCAAATAGTTCCTATCATTGGGATGCCCTTGGCACACAATTTAGACATGCAGATAAAAAGCAGACACCTTTCCATGTCCCCTGTTGGGCTCACTCATAACAGATGTCATTTTTATGCTGAAGCCTGAGTGGTTAGAAGTGGCCACAGATATAAGTCTAGGCAAATGGTCAATAAGTTGCCTTAAATTTTTATCAAAACCTTTTTTGATAAGAAAAATCTGTGCTATTATGACCAAGTGGAATCTGCAACTTTGCACATGTTTAAAGGTAAATAAATTGATAGAGAAAAGAAAAGTAGACTCCCTCATAGAGGATAGCCCAAGTTTCATGAAGCCACGTATCTGCTCCAGCAGTATAGCATTACAGAACAAGGCTCCATCACCAAGGAACTTCTTGATTCTGCTGTGGTCAGCATGGTCACATGGGTTTAAGTGTGCCCCTCACCTGCAAATATGAGGATATTCTACCCTAGTATCTTAGAATGACTTCACTGGGAAATTGAGGTGGTTGCAGGTATAACTAGCTGAGAAGAGATCTCACTGGAGTAGGACAGACCTCTAGTCCAATATACCTAATGTTATCCTAAGATGGTGATGTAATGACAGAGACACACAGAGAGAATGCCAGCTGATGACAAAGACAGAAATGGGAATAGGGGAGCTGCCAGCCAAAGAGCACAAAAGAGGTTGGCAAATTACCAGAAGCAATGAAGTGATGAGGCAGGATACCTTACAGGTCCAGAAGTGGCATGATCTCCCAAAAATAAGATCTTGAAACTGTCTCCAGGAAGGTTGGACTTAATATTTCTGTAGTTTGAGACACCACTAGCTTAGGTGCTTTGTTGCAGTCATAGTAGGAAACTAATACAAGTGGCTTTAGGTTCTCTCAGAAACAATGGCAGCCCATCTTTCTTGTGCTTTTTAAAGGCTGTAGTCCTCATTTGAAATATAAATGCCTAAAGTGTATGTATGGATGCATAGAAAGACAGATGATAGTAGATACATTGATGATAGACAGACAGATGGTGATAGATACATGATAGATGATAAATAAATGATAGACAGACAGATAGATAATAGAGATAGTAGGAATACTTCAGCAATCACAGTTCTTATATCTCAGCATCATGAACCTAAGAAAGTAACACAAAGCTGGATCATCTCTGAGCTTCAACTTGGACTCTTCTGACTCCTTCCCTCAGTCCTCCTCCCATGAAGGACCTCAGGAAAACTGGTCCATGCAAATTAGTCCCACTGCTAATGCTACTAAATTCCTATATCACAGCTCAATTTGTAAGCCTATTGATTTATATGTGCCATGGATATCTTTATTCCTGTTATAATATGCAACTTTGGGTTTTAATTAACAAGTACTACAAAGGGCCAAGCATCCTTATCCTGGCTCTTACAATTGTTTGGCATATGTGTGTTTATGATCAAATAGTTTACTGATAATTTCAAGATGGGAACAAGAGCAGAGATGTCCACACTTCAGAAATGTCTTCTGCTGGAATACCAGGTTCCACTGATGTGTTTCAGAGGCTCCTTCTTTCTGAAACAACTTGAAAACCCTTCTAAGTGACAAGTAACAATATCTTAGGTTTTCATTGTTGTGAAGAGACACCATGACCATGGCAACTCTTATAAAGAAAACATTTAATTGGAATGACTTACTTACAGTTTCAGAGAGTCAGTCCATTATCATCATGATGGGGAGCATGGCGGCATGTGGGCAAATGTGTTGCTGGAGTAGTAGATGAGAATCCTACATCTTGCAGGCAACAGGAAGTTGACTGAGACATTGGGTGATATCCTGAGCATAAGAAACCTCAAAGCCTGCCCCCACAGTAAAACACTTCCTCCACACCCACTCCACCATAGCCACACCTCCTAATAGTGCCATTCCCTATGAGATTATTGGGGACAGTTACATTCAAATTACAGCATTCCACTCCCTGGTCCCCATAAACTTGTAACAATATCATAATACAAAATGCATTTAGTCTAACTTTGAAAGTCCCCATAGTTTCATAGTCTCAACAATGTTTTAAAGACCAAAGTTTAAAGCCTCTTTTGAGATTCATGCAATCTCTTAACTGTAATCACCTGTAAAAATGAAAATCAAAAAGTAGATGACATACTTCCAACATATAGTAACACAGGATATACATTACCATTCCAAAACACAGGGAAGGGAGCATAGCCAGAAACTATTGGACCGAAGCAAGACCGAAAACCAACTCCAAACTCTGTATCTCCATGTCTAATGTCAAAACGGTCTCCACATCTCCAACTCCATTCAGCTTTGTTGGATGTAACACACATCTTTCTCTTGGGCTGGTTCCATTCCTTATTAGTAGCTCTCCTCGACAGGTGTCCCATGATTCTGGCATCTCTAACATCTTGGGTTCTCCAAGGTAATCCAGGCTTCAACTTCACAGCTTCACACAATGGCCTTTCTACTAGGCCTCCATTTAGGGACACCCCTGACACATGCCTGGCCTCAGCAGCTTTATTCCATAACTCCTTTCTTCTATCCTTAACTCTAAACCCTTAACTACGTGGCTGAAGCTGCCAAGTTCTGCTGCTTGCTAGGCTGGAATACAGCTCCCTTGTTTAATTACATTTTCACCAGCTTTCTGTCTTTTACTGCCTAAACTTTGTCCTGAAACTTGCTCTGTAGACCAGGCTGGCCTCAAACTCAGAGATCTGCCAGCCTCTGCCTTCCCAGTGCCAGGATTAAAGGTGTCCACCACCACACCCTGCTCTAAGCTTTTTAAAGCTCCTTTTCGTAAATTGGAAACTTAGCTGGGTGGGATCTTGCCCTGAGATCACCATTCCCTATATTGTTGTTGGGTATTATTTAAGATGTGTTACAATTGTTTATGCTGTGGAACATTTGTTTTAATGATGTGAAAATGTGTTGCATTCTTTTATGTTGCATTTATGAAGCTGTGTTACTGTGCCTATCTAGAATAACTGATTGATCTAATAAAGAGCTGAACAGCAAATAGTAAGGCAGGATAAAGGATAGGTGGGGATTGTAGGCAGAGAGAATAAATAGGAGAAAGGGGAGCAGAGGAAGACTCCAGGGGCCAGCCATCCAGCTACACAGCAAGCCATGGAGACAGAAGTAAAGAAATGTATACAGAAATAGAGAAAGATAAAAGCCCAGAGGCAAAAGGTAGATAGGATAATTTAAGTTAAGAAAAGCTGGCTAGAAACAAGCCAAACTAAGGCCAGGCATTCATAAGTAATAATAATTCAAGTGATTTATTTGGGATTTGGGTGGCAGGCCCCCTAAAAGAGTAAAAAATAACCAACTACACTATGTCCCATTTCTTAATCCATTTATCTCCTCGAATACAGGACTTAGCTCTACCTTCTGACACTCCTTTTCTCCGCAACGTTTACATTTTGTAATTTACCCTGATTATCTTACTTCTTTTCATTATAAATCTTCATAAGCATGAACACTAGTAACCACGGGATAGAGTCTGTACTAGACTATTTTAAGATTTCTTCTGCCAAAGGATTTAATCTGAACCTCTCAGTCTCAGGCAGATTCTTTGGACAAGGGCAAAAAACAGCTACTCCTTTAACAAAATATCACAAGAACAATCTCTAGGCAACATACTAAAATCCCTCTCCTCTGAAACCTCCTGAGTGAACCCTGGACAGTTCAAATAAACCTTAGACCTCTGCCTTCCATGCTCCTACTAGTATGGTCCACTAAGCAGTGCTTAAAGCATTCCACTGCTTTCCTAACCCAAAGTACCAAAGTCCTTATTACTCTAAACAGATGCATGGCCAGACCTATCATAGCAATACCCCAGTTCCTGGTATCAACTTCAGTCTTGAGATTTTCATTACTGTGAAGAGACACCATGACCACAACAACTCTCATAAAGAAAACATTTATTTATTTAGGTTATTTATTTATTTATTTATTTTATTTTTTGTGTTTTTTTGAGACAGGGTTTCTCTGTGTAGTTTTTGGAGGCTATCCTGGAACTCACTCTATAGACCAGGCTGGCCTCGAACTCACAGAGATTTGCCTTCCTCTGCTTCCAGAGTGCTGGGATTAAAGGCGTGGCCCACTTACAGTTTCAGAGGTTCAGTCCATTATCATCATGACGGGGAGCATGGTGGCTTGCAGGCGGTTGTGGTGCTAAAGCTGAGAGTCCTACATCTTGCAGGCAACAGGAAGTCAACTGAGACACTGGGTGCTACCCTGAGCATAGAAACCTCAAAGCCTATCCCTACAGTTACACATTCCCTCCAGCAAGGTCATAACCACTCAAACAAAGCATACGTCCTAATAGTGCCACTCCCTATGAGATTATGGGGACAATTACATTCACGCTACCATAAACAAGGACTCAAGAAAGGATATAAAATGCATGGCCCCAATGCAGGCTTCATATACCTAAAGAATATGTGGCCTTTGTGTTTCTTAGGTCATTGTCACCCCAAGTTGCAGACCTATTTTGAGAAAGCAGAATGTTGTCCTGGTTTTCCTTGATCTTCTTAACCTCTGTGGCGCTGAACCCATTTTTGTCATTGTTGTTTTCACCATTTCATCTGGTTTTAATTTGGATTACATGTTAGCTAAATCAGCTGCTTCCTTGAATCTGCTATTTTTTTCTAGCACTGAATCTGCCAATCATATTCATTGGAATTTTCTGACTATTCTTAACTAGTCATTTACTTGCAATCTGAGATCACTCATGTGTTTAACACTGGAATGTCACACATGATTTATGGCATCGTCAAATCCCATGCTTCATACACCGCTGCCTTCACTTTCCATGCAAATCCAGCCCAGTTAGAGTCCCCAAGCTTCCACTCAATATTGGAAGATTTGATGCCAAATTGTACTTTTCTTTATTTCAGAAAGGATTTAACAAGTCGTGGTCATCACTTAATTTCTCTAATATGTTACTATTTGAATTCTGTGCATCTCTCATTTGTTCTTAAAGCAGGATATTTCTTTGCAACTGTCTTGCTCCCCCTTGCCTCTTACCCACTGGGGTGTGTTTCCCCACACAAGTAGAGGCTAGAGGACAACCTGTGTGTCATTCATCAAGTACCATGTATATTTATTGAGACTTGGCTTCTAACTGACTCAGAGCTCATCAAGTAGGTTGGCTGGCTTGCCAGTGAGACCTAGGGATTTGTCTCTCTCCACTTCCCCAGAGCTAGGATTCCAAATGCTGTGCCACCATACCTTGATTTTTTTTAAATATGAGTTCTAGGGGTCAATGTTAGGTCTTTGTACTTGCAAAACAAACACAATTGACCCATCCCTTAGACCCTCTTTTAAATACCTTTAATATTAATATCTACATTATAGATTACAAAATTTATCTATATTCCAAATACTGTTTCAGCTCACATGCATAAGGCATGAATAAACCAGAGAAGCCTTTGGAGTTTGCAGTGCTCATAGTCCAAAGCAAACTCTCCTGAGTTATTAAAACTAAGAACAATGATAACAGCTGACAAGTAGTTCTCAGTCTTAGCTACACTGTAGAATCAAATGACCAGGAAGCTTTAAAACATCCCTCTGCCAGGGCATCTTCTACTAGACACTAGTCTGACTTTGACTAAACTTTCCACTGGAAATAACTTTAAAAGTTCAATGCAATACACACAACTGTTTTAAAGTATTGGAAGGCAGGCAGTTCTGATGGGACTGCAGGAGCTAAGATCCCTGAGAGCAGTGAAGCACAGCTTTATAGCCACCCTGGCTTTTATTCTGGAGCAAAATTTCGGAAAAGTGAAAATTGCAGGAAAGGAAGCCTTGTCTAATCCACCCTTAAATTATTGGATGTCTCCTAAATTGCACATGTAGAGGCCCAAGCTCCCAAAGGCTCAAATGAAAATTTCAGATGCAGCTTAAACTTTATGACAGAGACTCCAGCAAGCATGTTGTCCCAGGGAGATGTAGAATGGAGTTCAAGCCCCCCCACCCAGAGTCTACCTGAGTGGAGAATGACTACCCAAGAGTTTTTAAAGGGGGAGTTATATGCCTTATATTTATGTGTTTTTTAAAAAAGATTGCTGGCCATGCAAGGTAAATAAAAAAATACAGTAGCATGAATTACCTGTTTGTTGATGTGACAAGAGATGCTGATGGATACAGCTGAAATATGGTACATGTTCTGTGGAGTGTCTTTCTGTATGTTGTGAGTATGTGTTACTCCCATTGGTTGATAAATAAAACTGTTTGGCCAGTGGTGAGGTAGAATAAAGTTAGGCAGTACATTCAAACTGAAGATGGAGATGAAGAGGGGTGGAGTCAGGAGAGACAGCAGCTGTTGCCCAAGAGGCAACAAGATGCCCGCTGACTGGTAGTGCCATGGCCATGTGGCAACATATAGATTTAATAGGAATGGGTTAATTTAAGATGAAAGAGCTAGCTAGCAAGAAGCTGAAGTCATGAGCCATACAGTTTGTAATTAGTATAAGCCTCTGAGTGATTTTTTTTTTGAGACAGGGTTTCTCTGTGTAGCTTTGCGCCTTTCCTGGAACTCACTCAGTAGCCCAGGCTGGCCTCGAACTCACAGAGATCCTCCTGGCTGTGGGACTGCAGGTGGGAGAGATTTGTCAGGACTGCTGGGCAAGGCAAGACAAATGAAATGTCTGTCTACATTTGACACCCAAAGGTGATGGCAAGAGTTTCCACCTAAAACCTGAGAGAACTTACTAAAACTGAGCTAAGATCAGCTTCCTGCTTTATATGTCTCATGGGGGCTGAGGTACAGTGATGCCTCTGTACAGAAACGCTGCAGCATTGGAGCTTGAACACAGCATGGCAGATTCCTGCTGCAGTACACAGAGGTATCTCCAAGCCTTGCAGCACACTTCGTGGTGGATTTAGCTTTTTGTAGTACCTGACTCCAGTACAAGGCTGTCTTCTCTTCCAATACTTATTCAATATAGTACTTGAAGTTCTAGCCAGAGCAATAGGACAACATAAGGAGATTAAAGGGATACAAATGGGAAAGGAAAAGTCAAGCTTTTTCTATTTGTAGATGACATGATAGTATACTTGAGTGACCCCAAAGATTCCACCAAGGAGCTGATACAGCTTATAAACACCTTCAGCAACACAACAGGATACAAGATAAACTCAAAAAAAATCAGTAGCCCTCCTATATACAACTGACAAACAGACTGAGAAGGAAATCAGAGATACATCACGCTTTACAATAGCCACAAATGATATAAAATACCTTGGGATAACACTAACCAAGCAAGTGAAGGACCTATATGACAAGAACTTTAAGTTCCTGAAAAAAAGAAATTGAAGAAGATGTAAGAAAATGGAAAGATCTCCCATGCTCATGGATAGGCAGGATTAACAGTAAAAGTGGCAATCTTACCAAAAGCAATCTACAAATTCAATGCAATCCCCATCAAAATACCAAGGCAATTCTTCACAGACCTTGAAAGAATAATACTCAACTTCATATGGAAAAACAAAAAACCCAGGATAGCCAAAAGAATCCTGTACAATAAAACAACCTCTGGAGGCATCACGATCCCTGACTTCAAGCTCTACTATAGAGCTACAGTAATAAAAACAGCTTGGTATTGGCATAAAAACCGACATGTGGACCAATGGAATCGAATTGAAGACCCTGACATTAATCCACAAACCTATGAACATACAATTTTTGACAAAGAAGCCAAAAGTGTACAATGGAAAAAAGAAAGCAACTTCAACAAATAGTGCTGGCATAACTGGATATCAACATGTAGAAGGCTGCAAATAGATCTATATCTATCACCATGCACAAAACTTAAGTCCAAATGGATCAAGGACCTCAACATCAATCCAGCTACTCTGAATCTGCTGGAAGGAAGAGAAAATAGAAACTAGTCTTGAACACATTGGCATAGGAGATAACTTCCTAAATATAACACCAGTAGCACAGACACTGAGAGAAACAATCAATCAATGGGACCTCCTGAAACTGAGAAGATTTTGTAGAGCAAAAGATATGGTCAACAAGGCAAAGTGACAGTCTACAGAATGGGAAAATGTCTTCACCAAACCCACATCTGACAGAGCACTGATATCAGAATATATAAGGAACTCAAGAAATTAGACATCAAAATGCCCAACAGTCCAATTAAGAAATGGGCTATTGCTGGGCAGTGGTGGTGCACGCCTTTAATCCCAGCACTCGGGAGGCAGAGCCAGGCGGATCTCTGTGAGTTCGAGGCCAGCCTGGGCTACCAAGTGAGTTCCAGGAAAGGCGCAAAGCTACACAGAGAAACCCTGTCTCGAAAAAACCAAAAAAAAAAAAAAAAAAAAAAAAAAAAAAAAAAAAAAAAAAAAAAAAAAAAGGGCTATAGAACTAAACAGAGAATTCTCAACAGAGGAAACTCAAATGGCTGAAAGACATTTAAGGAATTGCTCAACATCCCTAATTATCAGGGAAATGCAAATCAAAACAACTCTGAGATACCACCTTATGTCTGTCAGAATGGCTAAGATCAAAACACTGAGGACACCTTATGCTGGAGAGGATGTGGAACTAGGGAACTCTCCTCCACTGCTGGTGGGAATGCAAGCTTATACAACCACTTTGGAAATCAATATGGTGCTTTCTTAGAAAATTGGAATCAATCTCCCCCAAGATCCAGCTATACCACTCTTGGGTATATACCCAAGGAATGCTCAATCATACCACAAGAGCACTTGCTCAGCTATGTTCATATCAACATTGTTTGTAATAGCCAGAACCTGGAAACAACCTAGATGCCCTTCAACTGAAGAATGGATAAATAAAATGTGGTACATATACACAATGGAATACTACTCAGCAGAGAAAAACAATGACATCATGAGGTTTGCAGGCAAATGGATGGATCTGAAAAAAATCATCCTGAGTGAGGTAACCCAGACTCAGAAGGACAAACATGGTATGTACTCACTCATAGGAGGATACTAGATGTGGAACAACGATGACTGGACTGCTACTCACATCACCAGTGAGGCTACCTGGAAAACAGGACCCCAAGAAAGACATGGGGATCACCCAAAGACAGAGAAATGGATGAGATCTACATGAACAGCCTGGACATGAATGGGAGTAATGAAAGGCAAGGGTCAAGGGAAAGAGAGCTTGGGGGAGCAGGAGATCCCAGCTGGATCAAGAACAGAGAGGGAGAACAAGGAATAGGAAACCATAGTAAATGAATACCACATGAGAATAGGAAGAAGCAAAGTGCTAGAGAGGCCCACAGAAATCCACAAAGATACCCCCACAATAGACTGCTGGCAATGGTCGAGAGAGACAGCCCGAACTGACCTACTCTGGTGATAGGATGGCCAAATACCCTAATTGTCATGCTAGAAACCCCATCCATGACTGAGGGAACTGGATGCAGAGATCCATGGCTAGGCCCCGGATGGAGCTCTGGGAGTCCAATTAGCTAGAAAGAGGAGGGTTTATATGAGCAAGAATTGTTGAGACCAAGGTTGAATGAAGCACAGGGACAAACAGCCAAACGAATGGAAACACATGAACTATGAACCAATGACTGAGGGGCCCCCAACTGGATCAGTCCCTCTGAATGGGTGAGATAGTTGATTGGCTTGATCTGTTTGGGAGGCATCCAGGCAGTGGGACCGGGTCCTGTGCTCAGTGCATGAGTTGGCTGTTTGAAACCTGGGACTTATGCAGGGTTGCTTGGCTTGGCCTGGGAGGAGGGGACTGGACCTGCCTGGACTGAGTCTACCAGGTTGATCTTAGTCCTTGGGGGAGGTTTTGCTCTGGAAGAGGTGGAAATGGGGGGTACGCTGGGGGGAGGGGAGGAGGGCGGGAGGGGGGAGAACAAGGGAATCCGTGGCTGATATGTAGGTAGAGGGGAACTCAGAGAAGCAGAGGGAGGAAAAACTACAATCAGGCTGAGAAAAGAGTCTATTTTCAATAAAAGGAAAGAAAAAAAGGAGTACAAGGCTCACATGTTATCACATTAATAGTCTTTTTCCTGAGAAATGCCATAAAGACAAGATTTTATTAAATATTAAATATAATTGCAAGAATTGAGCTATTATTATGATAAATTACTGATAAACTTATAATTAACCTTAAAATATTGATGCATTAAAAGTGACTTAGAAATCAAAACTGAGCATCACAGTCAAAGCCTAAAACAAAGGCCAATATTTTAATTGTACTAGAGAAGCAATAAATACAGTGACATTTTAAAAAATGAGAGACAGAAGTTTGCTCTTCTATGTCTACCTGTGTTTCTAATGAAACTAATATTCAAGCAAGCACACCACAGCTTCATTCATCTTCACATCTCTGTCTTATCTTTATAAACTATGAATGAAGAATCGATTTGAGGGTATAAGTCTGTAAGCACAGCAGTGTAGAGCAGAGACAGGATCATAGTGACTTCAAGGCCAGCCTGGTTTACATAATAAGATTCAGTTTCAGAATGATTCATGACCTTTATTTTTAAGACTGGCTTTAGACTCATAGAAAATTTGAGTGGAAAACAGAGAATTCCCAGTTGGCCTCTTACCTCCCATTACAATCTCTCCAATCATTAGTCTCCTGTATTAATTGTGCATTAATCAAAATTGAAATATCCATATCAATGCATTATTATTTAACATCCATGGTTTACTTACATTGTTGTATAAATGATACTTGTTAAAAAATAATGAATTACTTACTAATTTAATCATTTGTCAAGGATCATGCCAATAAAAGAGAAAAGTAAGTGAAATAAGTTTAGGACCTATTATGTTTGGGGCATTTTATTGGTTAATTCATTATAAGTACATTTATACATATGTATATCATTTCTGTTGTTTCTGTATTTTTTCATTAATGGAGTGAAATACCCAACAGAAACAGCTTAGGGGAAGGAAAAATGCATTCTAGTTTACAGTTTCATGGTGGGTGATGAATGGCTGCCAGGGTTCTCTTTCTGGCAGTGGGGTCTTGCATCATGACTTATTGCATTCCCTACTGAACAGGAAAATGGAAAGATCCAGTCAGACCCAGGATTGTAATCCTCTAACCCCATCACTATATCTCCTATCTAAGTTTCTTGTCCAAAAGGTCTATGATTTACCAAAAGAGTGCTGCCAGTTAGAGGCAAAGAGTTCAAACACTTGAGTCTGTAAGGAACATTTTACTACTGAACCTTAACATTTGTCTCCAGACCACCATAGGCTCATGGCCATCTTATGATGCAAAATGTATTCAGCCCAATTTCAAAGCCCACAGTCTCATAGTTCCAACACTATTCAACACTCTAACATTTCTTCCAAGATTCAAAACAATCTCATCATTGTGATCACCTGTGAAGTCAAATCAGGTTCCATATGAGGCTACAGAGTACACAATACCATTCTAAAGGGAGGGTCAGGAGAATAACAAGAAATATTGGATCAAAGTAAGACTCAAAGACATCATGGTGAACACCAAGCCCTCTAGTGCCATATTGAACATCTGGAGTGCATGATGGTATTATCTGGACTCTAACAATCTTGGGTATCCCTAGCCTTCTATTGCTGTTGTCTGTGACAATTATAGTGTCTCTCTTATGGTGGTTCCATGTGGTTCCTGCAGCTTTCCCCCATGATTATCTCTCATTTCCAGCATCTCTAGTTTATTGGGGTCTCCACTGCAATTTGGATTTCACTCCACGGTTATGTACAGCCTACTCAAGTGCCATGCAGGGAGTCTGACAGCATTGCTTGGTCTCAACATCTTTCTGGAACCTCAGTGCAAGCCCCCAAAACCCCCTCACACTTACATCTGCGTGCCTACAAAACTGCACCAGATGGACAATGACAAGTTCTGTTGACAGCCCAAGATGTAGCCTAGATGGAGTCACAGATGCCATGGCCTCTGGCCATCTTTTGCCAGTGTAGCCACTCTGTCTGCAACTGCTTTTTTCCATTCTCTCCAAAACTTTAATGGCATAGTCAGTTCTTCTATCACCAAACAGCACATTCTCACATCTTTCTGCTATATTCTCTGCCTTGAATTCTTACTCTAAACCTCACCAAACAGTAAATACCAATCATACCACAGCCCAAATGCTATGGTGTCTGGAAATTTCCTCTGTCAAACAATGTACTCGACTACCATTGAATCTTACTTAAATTTGAACACAGGCAAAACACTGCCAGAATCTGGCAGAATGTAGTAGGAAAGGTGGCTAGTCCAATTCCAGGTATACTCTTTGTTCTTCTCTAAAACCTCGTGAGTCCACATTCAATATCCACATTTCTATCACCAATGGTTTTTCACACCGTCTCCCAAACTGGTTTCAAAAACCTATGGATGGTGCACTCTGGTTTATCTCCGCCACAGCCCTACATTGCAATGTAATAGTAATTTCTCTGATTCGTGGGATAGAACAATGACTGTAGCATCTTGGAGGAAGGGGCATATGTTTTAGCTTACAGTCTCATGGTGAGACAGGCCTGGTGGCTGGGGCTTTGTCCCTGCAGGCAAAAGCTTGAGCCACAGCTTGTTACATCTTAATGGATAGGGAAGCAGAGACCCTAGGCCAGAACCAGGATACCTATAATCCATTATTAACCTTGTCCCATGGCCTTACAACTTCCAGATAGATCCAATATCTAAAAGGTGCCACAACCTCCCAAACGGTGCCACCAACACATGAGCCTTTGAGGGGTGCTTCTCATTCAAACCATAGCAATTATCATCATGTCAACCATTCCAATAATTGAGTTAAGTGTTATCATCTCAACCATAAAAATGAGAAGATTAAGGCTCAGAAATTTTGTGTGATTTCCTCAGTTATATGGTTATTGAATGGAAGTTTGATCACAATGGTTAGGTTTCATATATCAAATACTCCAGTATTTTTTATCCACTAGGATTTTTTTCCTGAATTTTCATGTTTCAAAGAAATTTCATCTGCTTCTGAAGCAAGATCTCAAGAAGTGAGTATCTCAAAAGTCCTTTTCCAGCCTTGGCTCTCAGCTCCACCACTGGAGCTGAGATCTATGTGGTTACTGTGTAAGCCAAGTGGCTACCTCAAGCCTGCTACCTTTAAGCCAGGGTCACTCACTCACACAGACCTATAAAAAACACGTTGCAAATGCAAGCAGATGTTCACCATCTTTCAGCTCCTGTTCACATCCCAGTTGGCCCTTGCCTAACTACCCTCTCTCACCAAAGTTTTGAGCTTAGCTTTTTCTGTAACTGCTGACCCTTTACCCTGCATTATTGCTCTTACTGACTTTTTTTTTTTTTAGAAACTGTCCTCTGGGTATCCCTGCATGTTTCCCAACTAAATTTGAATTTCCTACTTCTGTACTTTTCTCATCTCATATATATCAAGGAGAGATGTTCATTTTTCTCCCTCATCCTTGGGTCATGTTTGCAGTCTCATTCTCTTTGCCCTCAACAGAAGTTTCAGGAGAATGAGTTATCAGCAACCATGAGCTGGAATGTAGAAAGACCCTTCATCAGAACAGCAGTGTTTGAACATGAGTATACTGCCTGGCTAGTTCCATATCCCACTACTTCCTCTACTTCTTTGCTGGTACATGTATTTATATTATCCTTCTAAGTTATAAATCTCTAGGGAGAAAGAAGCATTTCAGTACCAACTATGGCTTCCTTTTCTTATAATTCCAAGTGCATCATGGTTCATCTGTGTCTTCTTTGGCATATGTTTACTTTGATTGTTTTCACTATAAACTGAACTCTTATGAGTATTTATATGCCTCTTCTACATACATACAAGATTTCCCAAGGGCACCACCTAAAAGTAGAACTGCTGGGTTTTAAGGCTGAGCGTTTTCAATTTTATTGGGTAATGTCATGTTTTTATTCTTAGACTTACACTTGTTTACACTGATCTTATTGTCGATCAGTCCAAACTCAGAAACTGCAAATGTGAAAGAAGACTTAATTGAGAGGCTGGGGGACTACAGGTTGGTAGAATCAAGCTGAGTTTGTTCTGAGTCTATGTTCCACACAATGGAGCACTGAAAAAATGATTCATGATTGTTAGAAGATAAAAATGAACATGCCTAACTAGAGCACAAATGCCCATAAAGCAAGGGCCTGATAACCTGAGATGCATCTTAAGTCTCAAGGCACAATGAAATTGTCAGTCAATATCCATCTAGTGGTTGCTTGTGGTTAAAGAGTTTAGATGGGAGCATCTCAGATGGTGCAAAAGCCCTGTGTCCTAATGGTCGGTGTGGTTATGAGCATACTGCTCTCATAGGAGACCAGAGTTCTGTTCCAAGTGTCCATGTTGGGTGCCTCATAGCAGCGTGAGGAACTCCTCTGACCTCTAAAGGCACCTACATTCACATGCTTCCATGTCCTTTATTCAAATAACTGCATTTTGCCTAAACTAATACTGTGCCTTTTTTTCCCTTCAGTCTCTCCTGGTTATCACA
Source organism: Peromyscus leucopus (assembly GCF_004664715.2). Classification (NCBI taxonomy): domain Eukaryota; kingdom Metazoa; phylum Chordata; class Mammalia; order Rodentia; family Cricetidae; genus Peromyscus; species Peromyscus leucopus. Next base: position 116,271,456 of record NC_051068.1, on the reverse strand, counting down.
ACTTCAAACAATGTATAGGAAAAAGAGTAATGGAGAAAGACATCAGACACTAACACAGACTCGAGGTTATTTGGATGAAGGAACCCAGAATAATGATCAGGCACTTAGTAGGTCCCAAATATATTTAAAGATTTGGGTTGGTTTATTTTGGTATGGGTATCAAGGAGTTAATTTACATGAGATGAAATGTAAGTAATATTTGAAAAAAAATTCCCTTAGCTTATGATATTTATGTTCTGTAATAAAATAGGATTGTTTAGCAAAGGTTGAACTTTGCTATTTTTGCAAAATGAAATATGCGAGTCTTTTTAAAAACTGAAACTGTCTTGGCCAGTGCATTATATCACCTGCGACAAGCACACAGTATTTTGCAGAACAAAACTTTCTCACATATCATAGTCATAAATCACAGAGCAAAGATGTATTTCAAAAGCATAGTGACAGCCTATAAGAAAAAGGAAGTGCCATTCAGTTTAAGGGCTTGAGTGGAGAAAAGAGTTTGAGGTAAGTTTCCTTGTGGGAGGTAGTCTTTGACCACACTTCCTTTCCATTGAACATTGATTCATCATTCAGACATTCATTTACTCTTCCTGAGCACAAATGTTCCATCTGTCCTCTACATGGACCCCATGGTGCCCAGAGTAACCCAGGAGCTAGAGAGGGACATTGTAAAAGTAACACTTCTTACTGATTATTACAAAGGAATTGAAAATGAATGCTTTGCCTCTCTTCTCACTGGCCTTCCACACACACACACACATGTACTATACAAGGGCATCTACACTATAACAAACATGTTGGGTTCTGTATTGTTTTGTTCTATAAAAGAGGGTAGAGATGGTTGGCAAGGGAAACTGAAGTCTGAGAGAGCTCTGAGATCAGAAATAAAATGGTTATGAGAGGCTGGCGAATTAAAGAAGCTGTACAGGATCCCAAGCATATGTGACATTATTCACTCCAGGTGAAGGTCAGACACTGATAGGCACTCAGGCACATCCCACTCCCACAGGCTATCTCAGGATGACCAGTCCCTTCAAATGACACGTTTACACCATCTTTATTCTAGTGTATGGCTATTTTAGCAGGAGTCACTTTCTGTTTAATGTTTCTTGTCTGGTTTTGACAAAATTCTGCTAATGAGCTGGCAAAAACAGTCTTGGGAGAAGATTTTTCTGGGTTTTGATTATAGGAAGTTCAAGATCAACTTCAATAAGGTTTCTTCAATGAAAAGCTTAGATATTCTGTGTGCTACACAGAATGCCATTATCAAATACAAAACCCAATGTTGAATAGAAGTTACATGATCATGAAGTAAAGAAAGACATTGAAATCCAGCCTGAATCTTCACTGAATCTCAATAAAGTCTGTTTCTTTCAATGAACATACAAATCATTTCCTGACTCTTTCATCTTCTTCCATTGGAACCCAGACAGAAAAGTCTTCATCATAAACAAAACAGCCATTGAGAACTTGATTTATGCCAAGCACTGAATTGGGTACCTGGGAATCAAAGTTGAATGAGATCTTTCTCATTTTTATGAATTCATGGGTGATTCAAAGTTCATATTGTCATAGCCATCTCCTTCTAATGTATCTTAATATGCTCATGGAAACATTCAAAACAGAAATCATGAAGCTGAAACTCTCACTGGGAAAAGAATGCACTATTGGAGCAGATCATCTAGTGGCTACTTGTTTAAGAATTATCTACTTATCAGAACATAACATTTATCCTCAAAACAGTTGGGTTCATGAATAAAGTAGAGAGGCTTCCTGGTTATTCAATAGAAGTATTTTTAGCTGACTTCTCAAGTGTGGCAGTACTGACTTATTAACCTGAACACTGATGCTTTCTGATTGCCTGATATTTGTCTAGAGACAACAGCTACTTAATATGACATAATTTGGAGGATAGGATTTCAGGGTTGCACAGAAATCCATTCCTGAGTGGGCTTTTCTGCCAGACAGTATTAGAAGATACAAAATAATGGTCAAGAGGTTTTGGTTTCTAAAATGGAAAAATAAGTAATGTTCTAGTTTGTTCTTCCAAGCCTTTCAGAGGGCTGAACTTCATGACTTTAGCTATTTCAACATAAATATATTGAGAACACTGCAATGCTTTGAGCCATCAGCTGAGCTTCTTGATTTGAGGACATGTCTTTTCTTAAAAAGCATTTGGTACTCTAATGCTGCTTTATTTATTATTTGTAAATCCATAAATACTTTTCCCATTAGTGAACCCTCAGTCTTGTCTTGGTCCATTAAAGAAAGATAATCCTGAGGCTGTTTTGTTGAGCACTGGAAAGCCAGCTATTCTTGTTTGAATGTGAAATGTCCCCCACAGGCTCATGTGTTATAGCACCTGGTTCCCAGCAGGAGGTGCTGTTTTTGGAAGTCGTAGAACCTGTAAGAGGTCGGAGACTTCCTAGAGAAAGTGTATCACTGGGGACTGGCGCTGAGGTTTGGTAGCATGGCTGCACTCCCTGCTTTGTGTCTCTGCTTTCTGAGTATGGATGAAATGTGATCAGCCAGCTTCCTGCTCTGCTAGCCCTGTCTTCCTTGCCTTTTGCTATGGTGAACAGTATCTCCCCTGGACCCGTAAGCTAAACTAAATATTTCTCTTCTAACCTGCTTTATGTCAGGGTATTCCATCATAGCAACAGAAAAGTAACCAATATATCAGCAGTCCCATACAGACAGAACAGAGTAGGCCAATCAACCCCAATTTTCTTATTTATGTAGTTCATTCATTAGCACATAAAGGCCAACAACCAGCTTTTATTGCCATATGTAAGCTCAGATGTGACTTTAGATTGCCAAACTGTTTATAACAACAAAAATGTGAATTGTCTGTGAGCAAATTCACTCACATATTGTCTGGATCATGTCAAATCCCCTCACCCCACCCTGCATGGAGCAGAGGCCCTAACATGGGCTGAAGTTTGGCTTATCAGATAGAGTAGTTTTATTGTCCCAACTGCATCTGACAACAACAAGAAAAAACATTGGACTCATTTTTATTGTTCTCTAAATAGGAAAATATAGCGATATAAAGCCCCCATTGAACTGGGCTTTTGTATCTGCAGTAAAGACAGAGTCTCAGAACAAACATGTGGAATAAACTTCTAACTCTTCTTGGCTACAACCCCAGCGAGGTATAAATATATTAAACTACAAAGTGTTTCAATGTCTTTGAGCTTTTCTTATAGAAATTGGGACTGTCATTTTCCTTCGTGTGTGTGTGTGTGTGTGTGTGTGTGTGTGTGTGTGTGTGTGTGTGTATTTTATATATATATGTGTGTGTGAAATATATATATAGGATATATATTTCATATATATATATTAGTATATCAGTAAGCTTCACGTTCTGTGAGCCATTTTTTTTTGTGCATCCATTATGTATTGGTTAAAGTTCTCCAGATAAACAAAGCAGATAGTGTATGTTCAGATACATGCAAAGAAATTCATAGTGAGGAATTCACTCACAGAGTTGTAGAGTCTGAGAAATCTCATAGTGCACAGTGAGGCTGGAGACCTGGATCTAGTTGTATATTTTCTGTGTAAGTCTTAGTTGCAGGAACGGAGATGCCAGTGTTCCAGCACAAGGAAAGACCGTGTTCCACTTGGGGTGCATATTCCCCCTTCCTTCCCTTTCCTCATATTTGAGTCTTGAATTATTATTACCTGCACTGGAGAACTGCAAGTCTTTTGTTTTACTGATTCAAAGACTAAGTAATAAATTTAGAAGTGTTTTAAACTAAATGATAATGGAAATCCCAAATATAAAAATTTGTATGTCATTGTATGTAAAGCACAACTAAAACAGAAGAGATTATGGTATTAGATACCTACCTTTTGAAAGCAGGAAAGCCTTAAATACTCTAGCTTCTACTCACATAAGCAAGGAAAAGGGCAAATTAAAGATAGGTAGAAGAAAAACAATAAAAATAAACGAAAAACTGCGTACTAAATACCAACACTTTTCTGCCCTTCAGCTTGTTTACTGTTTGGACAACAACATGACAAAGGACATTACAGGGGAAATCTACAGGACCAGGCACGGTCTCTGTGAACAAACCCAAAAATATCAGTAAGAAACTACGGACCAGGAGGTGCTTCACCCACTTTGGAGATAATACACATAATCTCTACCTCAGAAACTACAGACCAGCAAGTCTTATGAACAACGAAGAGCATAAGCACTTATAGCATCAAAGACTAATCAGTGTCACGCTCGGGATGGTGTTGTGCGTCAGCAATCCCTGCATTAACCAGCATATGTCACCGATAATCTGGTGAGAGAGAGAGACTAACACCTCACACTATACCATAAGATAATCTCTAATCTCCATATTCATGATAAAGAGTTGCCCCAGGAAACACAGACCCAGGCCAGGGTCTCGCGAAGCCGACATGTACACCGGGCGGGTTCGCGAGCGGTCTCTATTTACCCGAAACAGTTGGTGTGCCGCTCGTGTTAGTTGTTTCCCATCTCACCTATTAAGTAATCTGAATCTAGCAAGCTCGTTAGACCCTCGTATATCGCTCCGGTCGTAGCATATGTGAGCACATCTAATTTTACAGGACAGAATCACGTTGCTCATCGCACGGCTCGCAATCTCCCTCTTTCTTCAAAGGACTACTCAATTTACTCCGACACCATTGTATTTGCCCAATGCCGCGCAAAGCGATCTTTGACGCCCTCCGATGGGAATCGAATTATCCGCTAGTTATAGCGAGTACAGCACCTAGCAGCGGCATGATTGAATATTAACAGTTATTGTTTCAGCGTAGATGGCATATTCTTATGAAAGCAACTTTATTTCTCCTACTCCATCGTCTCTGGTGATGCTGACGCCTATCTCGTATTTACATGTCTCGATCGCCAGACACGTACACATCATGATACTCTTCACCCTCGTCCAAATTCCACTGACCGTCCTGATCGCATTCCAGATCCAGCATCGCCACTAGCGCGAGACACCGCTGATCTGTCCCTCTGACATCCCAACACATACACTTGTACCTGTTCGCTGACTTTCCTCCATATCCCATACGGTCCACACGCCTCCCCTGATTTTCACCCTCCCAATTACCAATATAGATGAAAACAATATCTACAACGTCTCTAACCTCCGTATCCTACGCTTACCTTGTACATTCATCTGTAACGTTTTTTATTATAGTCAGCTCTCCACATAATAGTACATAAACGCCCGATGTCTGGCCACTAGAGAGTCTAGAAAAACGATTCAACGTGGCCACTTCTGGTAGATGAGTGATTGGTGACACTAGATAGCTGAATCACCTCAAACCCATCGGTGATAGCGCTTACCCTCCACTACATAGAAACACCTATGTCTGTGCATACGCTACCTCTTCTATGTAGTGCGACATAGCGTCTAATGTACAGATGGTCCACTCAAGGACAAACATTCAGCTTCTTTACTAGTGAGTGAGTTTCAGTATATGATCTGCACACCAGCACATCTCAGTTAAACTATAAAAGCACATATATATACGACTACCTCTATCCATTGCTATCTCCAAATACTTGCCTCTGTCTAGGCATCGAATAGCTCACATCAGCACTCTCATCATTACCGGTGTCTAAATCATGATAAGACCTTAACACTGCTGCCCGACTACGTCACCATTACAAGCTCCTAGCTCGCTACTGCGCCTCCTGACTATGCACATAATCACACACGATTATGAGAGAGAGATATATACTTATTTTATAAACTATCACATATATCTCTTATTATATGCATCCGACAAAAAGAAACAAAGGCAAGCTAGATATATACCTCTCTCGTAACAACTGTCCGTTCAGCTCCCCTCAGCTGGAGACTAACCTGACTACCTACTGAGGCCTTCTAAAGAGCATCCAGGATCCTATAAATCTGTCGAAATATTACACTCCGTAAGCCATATGGACGACCTACTGAGAAACCCAAAGCAGCCATATCCATAGAAAGAGAATATGAAAGCTCCCATCTACTGTTGACATCACACTATCCTCGTCGTCGATAATGTATCCTACTCCAAAGATCACTCATAAGTCACTTCCGCGGACATAACACGAAGTGGATGTGTCAGGTAGCAGCTCATGTCCACCCCACTACGAGACAGAGTCGAGCGCTCCTGCCATTGCACAAATCGTGTGCGGCCAGTGCGTCTCGCAGTACAAGCTGACAGCCGTGAGCCGCAGATGACGTCTAGCAAACTCAAGAAATGTCGCTCGCATCTGTGGATACAGACAAAGACAAAATGAAATGGCGCACTCGTTCACTTGAATTTGCAGTTATTACTTGTAAGATTGTCAGGGGTTGAAGTTCAAACGCACTGAATGATGTGTGTACGCCACTGATCATAGCACCTTATGTGTGATCACTCCTAGGTACAAATTTACCTGCATTCTCAGACAGAAGATTGAGAATTTAAAAGAAATCTTAAAGCTAGCCAAGCAAAGAGCAGCAAAGAGCTTCGAATTTTACAATTAAGTAGATCAAATCTCACTCTTTTGTTAAGGATTCATATGAAGTCACAGTCATTTGAAAATCATGCAAAGAAAAATTCTTCCTGTCCCACTGCCGTTTCTTACGATAAAGGAATTCACTGATGAGAATGTCATCAAGGTCAAACATCAGAGGCAAGCTTAGTGCCTAATGCCTCATGAATGCACAGCAGTGCTCTAATCTTTTCAGAGGTGTCTCCTTGCTCTTCATTGACAAAGAGTTTAAACTAAAACTTCCCATATTACCAATGACCAAAAACTGAGATTAGTACAAGGGGCCCAGGCCTCACCAGTCGACTCAGTTCATGTACTCCTGTAGTTATTTCCAAATTAACTAGAGGGCAGCATTATTGAGCATAGAAATAGTACCAGAGTAAATGTCAAAAATACTGATATAGGAACACTTAGGGCGTGCCAGAACAAATAGACTTTTTAGTTTGACAAGATCTCTCAATGAAAAGAGAGGAGAGATTGTACGATTTTTCTTAAAACTTGATTTGAAACACCCTAAGGCCTTCTAAGGCTCAACAACTTCCACTGCTTACCTAAGCTGGACTCCTACTAATTGCGGTACTCGTACTTGCAACCTATGCCACACCTACGACTGCGTCTTCTGATAGAATGCTGAGTTGAGTACTGTCGCACGCATCATCCGATATTATCTATCGGCCACCTATCATAGACCGCTCATCTCATCACACACATCTGGACATATCTGTGAAGTGATTAATGAACATTACACTCAACATAAGAGTAGCATGATATCTATTATAGCTAGCATCTTCCATGTGACAAACATCTGTTGGGTGTTCGTCCTATCCTCATGCACACATTTCAGCTCACTATCCAGCAAGTTCCATAGAGATCAGCTCGGGATAGTCTGATTCTGCCCATCTCACATGCCTGTGTGTAAATGTAAATAGTGACAAAATGCACAGTAGCTCCAGAAGTAATGCAGGGACAGCCTCTGTAAGAGAAATGACAGGCACTGTTTGGAACACCACTACAGAGACTAGAAGAAAAAAGGGTGCTTTCACAGAATTCCCACACCAAGCAAGCTTCCTAGGCTACCTTTGAAGGGACAGTTGCCTGTTGGAGTAGTGAATCGCTGAGAGTTCGCGTGCTAACTGACTGGACTGTGGAGTACATGAGACCTTTGTTAACAAGATTTGCTTTTGGTGTTGTTTTGTTTTTTTTTTTATGGTTTTATGGAGATAATAAAATCCTTTCTATAAGAGCAATGCCACTGAGGGCTCTGTATGGGCAATCTTGTTTCTGAGCTTTCTCTGTCATTGCGATGTTTGTCACTTGTTAGCAGCTCAAGGATGAAGAAGCAGACAGATTCATTAAACAGAACACTCAAGGACATAGGCAAATGTCTCTTGGGTTGAGAAATTCAGGCACAAAAGTTTTCTTGACGGGCTTAGGCCTTTATCTATGATTAGATGGTGCCATTTGGGTCACATTTTGTGGTGTAAAGGTGCAAGGCATTGGCCTTCCGTTCATTTCGGAAAGAGCTACTGAAGGGTCGTCCACCGCATGCCAGGCTCACGAGGCAGGGGAGGGCTGAGGAGCAGCTAGGGTGAGGGGAGTGCAAGCTGGTCTGAGCGCTCATGTCTTGTCCGACCTAGCGAGTGTTCATGTTCGTGCCGCCTTTACAGGGGTAATCTTTTTAGTGTCATAGGCGTCCGCTCTTTCTCTACTTCATGATGGAGTCATGATAGATTCTGTGATCCAGTGGGTGGTCATTGTAGATTAGCTGACTGTAGTGACTAGTACACTATGTGACACTATAGTCAAGGAAGGTGCAATTCGCTAGCACAGCGGGGTCCTATCTGGTGGAGTTACATTCTGGGATTAGTTTTCTGGGGCCAAAGCCTAGCTTCGTTATGCACATGTGTTAGCTACTATTTGAAGGTAAGGCTTAGGTAACTGGAGGGCACAGGTAGAATGTTTAGGGCTCATAAGTGGCTTTCGCGTTGCTGCTTAGGCTGACTTTAGGCTGGAGTGGAAGACGCAACTACCCCGTCACCAAAGCTTGTGCTTGTCTATTAAGAAGAACATTCCCTGGGCTGCCTTAGAAGGCGGATGGAAGTGATTGAAAAAGCAAGGAACTGTTGGGGAGAGGCCGACGCATTCGAGCGTTCCTCAAACATCAGCACAGTTCCTCCAGAGACTTAGGCGTTCGGGTGTAGGGTCACTTTCTAGTGTTGGTCGCGTAGGAAGGAACCACAAGCGCGCCGTTAGTCGTGAGATTTAGCACTAGGATGGAGAGGAACTACTATGATGGTGTGATGAGCGTGTGTTTGTGTGTGTGTGATGTGTTGTGTGGTGTGTGATCTATCATCACAGGGAAAGTCCGAGCTGACTCTGATGATCAAATGGCTGATTGGTGGAAATCTGAGACTCAATCCTGGGCGAGTGGTGGGCTTGCATCTTTCAAAAAATGCGTGCAATATGCAGTGTCCTATGTTGATTGAAGAGGCGAGAGTAGGAGAGCGTAGCCTCTCTGGGAGCACAGAAATCGAAGGTATGAGCTGAAAGAGGCTGAAGAGAGCAAGCCGTGGGAGCGAGACTCCGAGTGTTGATTGAGGAGGTGGGCGTGGCATTGTCATGCAGGTACGCTGGGAGCCTACAAACGCTGTGACGTTCGGTGTGTCACAGTACTGTTGTATCTAGAACCGTGTTTCTGTTTGTAGGATATCAAATGGGTTGCTCTTTTGACTGGGAGTACTCTGAGCTTTGGCATCCTGTATAGTGAATAGATCTACACGCAATGTATGCCTACGCAGAGAAGCTGGTGTGGAGGCGTCTAGTGCTTCGTGCAGATGTGTATTCGAACTTGGGTGAAAGTAGGTTTGGGGTAGGAAGGTTATGTGGAAAGGGTTGGTTTTGGTCGTATGCAGTTTAATGGTTGTTGGCAAAACTGTGAGGATTGTATCGAAGGCTATAAAAAATCAGAATGTTCTCCTTGTAGGCTGCGCCAACAGAGGGATTAGGTACATGTCCGCCTAGGCAGCATGCGCCAGAAAAAACTTGTTAAGACCAATCTGTTTCAAAATTTACAAGGACCCATTTTTTTTTCAGTAGGCAGTTTAATCTTTGAATTAAAAACTTTCTTTGGTTGTTTCATTGCCTTGGGGAACTCCTGGCTGTTTGAAGGGTGTTCTAAGAAAAAATAAAAAACTCTACTTGTAATTTGTAGACCAAACCCATTACCACTCCACATTGTCAGATTTCTGGTGCTGGCAGTCATGTGATTATACTTTTAAAAGTACCGCTTGTTTCCTATCCTCTTCAACCTCAAAGAGAAGATAGAAGCTGAGTTGGGCAGCATCTTGTAGCAGGCTCAGAGTACTAGACAGGGACATAAGAAAACATGAGAATTTTTTTCTTAGATTCACTTATTATGTGTATGTGTGTCTATTTATGTGCATGTATGGCATGTATGTGCAGATATCTGTAGAGCCAGAAAAGTACATCAGATTTGGAGCTGGAGTAGCAGGCATTTCTGAGTCACCAATGAAGGTGTTGGGAACTAAACTTGGGTCTTCTGGAAGAGCAGGAGGCACTCTTAACTGCTACAGCATCTCTCTAGCCCAAGAGTCTTTTCTAGATATTTATATACAAAAATACAAGGATGCCACTATTTATTAGTACTATTGTTTTGAATTTTTGTGGATTTCTGATTAGATAACATATCTAAAAATAAGTGTTTTATTTTATGAATTATGTAGCATTATTACTTTACCTTTGCTGACCCTTGCATGCACACACACACACACACACACACACACACACACACACACACAATGCAAAACAAAACATAGAATATCCCCAAAGAGAAAGGAATGAATGAAGGAATACTGTCCACTGAAGGCCATCAAGGCAAATAACAGGATGCAAACTTGGAAAGACTATGATTTGAAAAGGCACAATATGTAAAAACATGCTGTTCAATTCAATGTCTATGAGTATTGTGTTAGTATTGTGTTATGAAAAATAGTGGAACTGAAAAAGGTATCTGTCTTCTCAATTTTTTTTTTAAAGTTACAATTCAAATTCCCTGGTAAAAGCTAATAGTGTGGTAGCAAATTTAATGGCAAAAAAAAAATCAAGGTTTCTCTGACCTTCATGGGCATCAGGTTGACAAGCCACAAGAAGCAAGAAGGCAGTTCTGTACAACAGGACTCTGTAGCCAGTGTCAGCTCAAACTTGGGGGTCTGACTTTGAGTTGTTTATTCTAAGTGTATTTAAATACAGCACAATCTGGTGTAAACTTTTCCTGTGATGATTAACCCAACCACATGTGCACAACAAAGCATACCTAAATCTCTTTGAGGAACAAAGTAAGCTAAACACAGATCAGATGCAACAACAGCAAAACTCTTTGTAAAGTATATGTGACACTTTCCATAAAGATAAATTCTATAGATTGATTGAGAAAAAGAAGCTTAAAAAGGAGTCTGGAGGAGACTCCCGTTCCAGGAAGTCTCCAGCTACACAGATTTCACAAAGGTCACCAGGCTAGAAAGCATGTCAATTCCAGCCTTCTGGGTGGAAAACAGGTTTTACATTCCTTACCTTGAAGAAACAACACTGTGTACTTAACATGCCAGCTTCCCCCAGTTCATGTTCATGAGCACAAAGACCTCTGCCACCCACCCCTACAAAAAACATGTCCTGATGGTCAATGCATTAAGCAACGTATAGATAAGCATGGCAGATATAATATGCTCTGAAAAGAGGAGGTATTTCTAAAATCAGACTGTTTCCCCAGGTAAACTGAAGAGACTGGAAAACCTATCAAAAGTTGGAGAGTGGAGTGGTTAATTTTAAATTTTGGTGATGGATGATGACATTGATGCTACAAGTATGGCCCTATTTGTCATTTTCACTCTAGGTCTTGATGATGAATGTAACATCACTGGAAAACTAGCTTCTTTAGTGCCATTAAAAGACACAAGTAAATCAAGAGGTTTACACGAAGCAGTAAAAAGTTATGTTCCAGCAGTTGTGGTGTTTGAAAGAAAATGGCCCCCAAAGGGAGTAGCACTATTAGGAGGTGTGGCTTTGTTGGAGTGGGTGTGGTCTTGTTGCAGGAAGCATGTCACTGTGAAGGTGGGCTTTGAGGTCTCATATATGCTCAAGCCATATCCAGTGTCTCAGATCATTTCCTGTTGCCTGCAAGATGTAGGACTCCCAGCTATTTGTCCATTACTGTGTTATCCTGCATGCCATCATGTCCCACCATGACGATAATGGACTGAACCTCTGAAACTGTAAGACACCCCAATTAAATGTTTTCCTTTGTAGGAGTTGCCATGGTCATAGTGTCTCTTCACAGCCATAGAAATCTAACTAAGACAGCAATTTTCTTGGTCTATTGTCAACATATCTAGTGTAGTTACTGATGGTGCCCAAGCAATGGCAGGTAAAAGAAAGAGACTTACAAACAATGACACCTTTCTAACTGTGATCACGCCTGTGAAATTTAAAAGGACCCAGAGATTAAATCATCTCGAAACTCCTGGAATTCCTTAAAAGTGTTGGCAGCATTGTTTACTTTCAGAAGTGTGATGGCTAATCAGAAGTCAAAGGTTGAAAACTGACTTACCACATGCATGTCTTTTGTAGCATCAAACTAAACTGCATGGAAACCTGCATCTTTTAGATTTAGTATTTTCAGTGGATTTGATTGCTTATTTAAATGAGTTAAACAAGTACTTTCCAGGTGAAAACCAATTTACCCATACAATGTTTCAAATTCTAACAGTGCTCACAAATGAAACTGAAATGAATTAGGCAATCTTAAATGAAGGCAAACAGTTTTATGTGTTTTGACACATCAGCTCCATACATTGTGACATTCCAGCTTCACACAGTCCTGTGAACAGTGAAAATTACATGGCTTCATTTTTTTGTTTTTGTACCAGCATTTTCAAATAACATGATACCTGTCAGTCTTCACGGGGAATGCATAGAGCTGAAACAGACATCCCACTTACAGGGAAAGATCAACTGCATCTCTCTCTCTCAGGATTTTGGAGGCCCTATCTTCCCAGAGACAAATATCTCTGGCTGTGCAATCAGCCAATTCACATCATTGCCTTTTGGCAACACTGGCATTTGTGAGTAAGTGTTTTACAGATGAAGCATACCAAGAGTAAAACAAGACCCAAGACTCCCGAGGAACATTAAGAACTCCCTGAGAATTGCAGCCACGCCATCAAGGCAGATACTGACAAGTGCTTCTCAAATACATGTTTCCCTTTTTTACCTTTATGATTAAAAAAAGAAAGCTTTCTTCATTCATGAAAATACACAATTTTCATGATGTTCACAGGAATAGATGCTGCCAAAAATAAATGACACAAAGTCTGATTGTTTCGCTCAGAAGAGGTCCTTTGCTTTCCACATAAATTTTAAAAATAACTAGCTAATATGTCTTCAAAGTCAAAGGAGATGTTGACAGGGATTATTCTGAATCTATCAGTTTAGAGAAAACTGCTCTTAGCTCAATATGGAGTCTTACATTGTTGACTAGGTGATCACCATTATTTAGATGTCTAATTTCTCTCAGTAATGATTTCAATATACAACTCAAATTTGTTCTGACTCCAGTTATCCCTTCACGTCTATGGTTTCTGCATCCTTAGCTTATCTAAGTGCAGACCACTAGTCTATAAGCAATGTAGCATAACATTTAATACCCTTTAGATTGCATTAGGTATTATAATTAATCTATACTTTATAATATATGAGGGATATGTGCAGGTTATATGGAAATACTAGGCTGTTTTGTAGAAGTGACTTTAGTATCCACAGATTTTGGAATCCACAGAAGTCCTAAGAACAGCTTCCTCTGGCCACCAAAGCACAACAGCATTTGATTACTTTTGGCATCAATGTAAATGGAATTATTTTTTCAATTTTACTTTCATACTTTCAGCATATAAATAGAACTTATTTTTGTATATTGATATTGCATTCTATGAAACTCCTTGTGTTCTATTGAAAAACCCTTTATTCTAATTAATTAAAATTCCCCTTGGTATTTTCTACACATTGGATCACATGTGCTGCAAATAAGGACAGTTCTGATTCTTTCTTTCCAATATGGATGCTTAATTTTCCTCCCTTTCTTCACTCACTACTGTCTCTAGTAGAATGCTGAATGCATGCGGTGACAGCAGACGCCTTTGCCTTGTTTCCATTCTCACAAACAAAGCACTCTGCTTTCTACACCAGCATCCTAGAGCCACAGAAGTTCTGCAGATGTCCTTGACTGCGACATCTTATTTGTAGAGAGGCTGGTATTTTAATCATTAAAGTTCTTCAAATTGTTCTTCTTTATCTTCTAAATTACCATACTTTTGCCTTTAATTCTATCAGTGTGGCACAATTCATTGATTGTTTTATATATGATAAATCACCCTTGCATTTTCAGGATGAATCAAATTTAGTCAAAGTGCATAATCTTGTTAGATTCAGTTGACCAATCTTGCCTCATGTGAGACAGTGGTCTGTAGTTTTCTTTTAGAAAATACATTTCTTGTGTTAGGTATCAAAGAAACACTAATCTCTCAGCATTAATTGAGAAGCAGTCTTTATTTTTGGAGAGTTTATGAAGAATTGATGTTCTATCTTTTTTTAAAACTATTTGGAAGAATTCACCAACAAAGATACAAAGACCAGAGCCTTTGTTTGTGAGATCTGAAGTTACTAATTCAGTTTATTTGGTTGCCAACCTACTGGGTTTTTTTTTTCCATTTTCTTGATGATTTTGTCATTTGTTTCTAGGAATTCTTCCATGTCTTCTAGGTTTGTCTAAGGTGTTATAAAATCCTTCCCTCTTTTTCTGAAGATTCATCTATAGTCACGTCCCCTTTCTTCCTTCATTTCATCACTTTTGTCTTCTCTCTCTTGATTTTAGTCAATCAGCTAAAGGCTCATGGTATCTGTTGGTCTTTTCAAAGAATCAATTGCTTATTTCATTGGCTGTAGATGTGTTTTTCATTGTTTATTTGTTTGATTTTTACATATCTGTGCCATTTGTTTCTATTCAGATTTCTCAGAAATCAACACAGTATTCTCACGTTCCTTTTTACTCTAATAAACAGCAATTTTGATGCATTCCAAAGTGTGTGTGTGTGTGTATGTGTGTATGTGTGTGTATGTATAAACAATTACTGAAATGAAACCAAATAGAATCCTAGAATATTAGGTTGGTCTTTAAAGATGTAGAATTAATTTCAAAACTGGTCTGACCTTTTATGTCCATTGGGGTTTATTTCATGTAACTGGGAGCCCCAGCATTTAGGGCATATATGTTTACAGTTGCCATAATTTATAGTTGAATTGTCCCCTTCATTAAGATTATTTCCTGGTGGTAAAGATGTTTTAACACTGTACCTAGATTGTAGGTAGAAGTCCATGATGGTATAAATTTAGAATAATCACTGGGTTACATAGTTACAGTGGGTTGGATTTTTATAGTATGTAAATTGTATCTTATTAACATGGCCTTTGAAAAGATTACAAGGTAAGCTGTTCTGCACTTCTTATTACAATAAAGCTGAAGATTTCTGGCCTGATCCTATTTATTGAGCATTCAATAAGTTTTTGTTAAAGTTTTATGAAAAAGGTTTTATTTAATTATCACAATAGCCCTCAGAGTAGAAATTACTTTCCACTGTGGATATGTAGAAACAGAGAAAAAATAAGCAGAGATTCAATCACTCAAGGAAAGACATGGAAAGGAGGAACGTGAGCCCTTTGTCTGGGGCAAGGCTTGCATTCTTAATGAAGCTTAGCGCCTCTGCCAACGTCTACACAAATTAATTCTTTGTTTTATATGTGAAATAGACTACCTAGCTCCCCACAATTACTCCTTTAAGATTTTGCAGACATACTGAGTTTATTTCCCCCTTCCTGCCTATGTCATACATACCCCATCAATTTCTGTGCCTCATCCTGTTTCAGGCTTCATCTGTGTTTGAGCTGTGATTTAAACCACTGGCTTCAGGTAACTACAGAAGTACTTGACATCTTGGATCAACAAAACCGAGGACTCCAGGCTCAGAGAGATTTCCTCTTTGGAATTTGTAAAAGCAAATTTTCCATATATTAAGTTTTGCATTAACTGTGGATCTACTGTTAATTCGATCTACTATTGAATGTGGCAGTTGTTATGTAAGATATAAATAGATGCTAAAATGACTGTTCTAGAAATCCATTTGTCTCTACTAGGTTTTATGTGAGGCATAGCTTATTCTATTGGCTAACTTTCAAAAGTAAACCCTACTGTAAAGTCAAAACACTAAGAAGAACCTGGATTCATGAACGAATGACTTCTTTCAATAACAACAACCAAAACCAGCTTAAAGTTAGAAGTTCTACTGGTCGAGTATGAAATGTGGGAACAATGTATAATTGAGGGTCTCACGCTTCATTAAATAAAATCTCTTTGAAGTATCATTAGACAAACGTGATAATTCCCCACTGCTGGCCCTCTCCAAGGAAAGATGCCAATTTGACCACACAATTTAAACACGTGCCTGGGAAGTTTTACATATCTTTTTTAAAAACCTAAGGAGAAATATATTCTCTACTACTTAATTAAATTGGTCTTTGGAGAGGATTTAGAGATGGGAAAATATAGAAAACAATATACAAGTAAATATGAAAGTACTTCTTCCTGCCCCTGGGCCATGCTGGCTGCAAGTTAGCATCTTGAAGACTTACACAGTATGTACAAACATGCTCGAGAAGGATAAGAGGAAGCACCAATGAACAGGGAGTGCTACAATAAGGATTGTCATCTGGTTTTCTCTGAGTAGTTGTGAAAGCTCTTCTCTGGCTAAGCATCAGTGAAGTGAACTGGGACCTGTTACGACCTCAGTGTCAGCCACTTACCAGGATGATCCCCACAATGATGCCATGGCTAGCACAGTTGTAGACAGTTGTAAACCTGTTCATACACAGGAGGTGGCTGGTGATTTCTACTTTGATTCATAATTCCTTTGTTTTCATCTTCTTCTTCCTTTAAAAACCCATTATGATTTCTAAACTCACATATTTGTCTAAGGGTTTATATGTCAATTTCTCTCTTTAATGAGATGGTTAGTCCAGAAAACAACAATCTCTGCTTCTTTGGAAAGTAATAACAGTTATTTGGACTGAGTTAGGGTCACAGGACATGGCCTGTGACTGAACTACAGGTTGGCAGGTAGCAAGGGCCAGTTGCCCTGCAGACCTGAGGCCAAGCTCCTCACACCATTGCTTCTGAGGTAGAATGGTCCAAAATGAGGCAGTGACAGATTTGCTGTCTGGCACTGTCTGAGGTATAAAGTAAGAAGTGGTAAAGACAGGCCACCAGAAAAGAGTTATCTTAATATCCACACTGGGGAAGGTTTTTCTGTATCACAGACGAGAGAAAGCAGTTAGGCATGCCCCAGAGAATAAGTCTTTTTTTTATTATTTTTTTTATTTTTTATTTATTTATTTATTTTTGGTTTTTCCAGACAGGGTTTCTCTGTGTAGCTTTGCGCCTTTCTGGAGTCACTTGTAGCCAGGCTGGCTCGAACTCACAGAGATCCGCCTGGCTCTGCCTCCCGAGTGCTGGGATTAAAGGCGTGCGCCACCAGTCTTATTGAAAACTTTGGGACAGCACACCAGGCTGGGCATTTAGAGCAGTGGTTCTCAATCTGTGGGTTGTGACCCCTTTGGGGTTGAACAATCACAATGGTCACATATCAGATATTTATTTTTCATTTCATAATAATAATAGAACCATAGTCATGAAGTAGCAACAAAATAATTTTATGGTTGGAGGTCACCACAATACAAGGAACTATATCAAACTGTCACAGCATCAGGAAGGGTAAGAAACACCGATTTAGAGGTATACTGGGCACCCATTGTGTAAGATCCTGAAGGAATGTTGTATACATCACAGCATAGCCTGTGTGTTCCAATATAACCTGTGACAGTGTAACCATTATGTTTACACATATACTTGACACTTCTGAGTTTTAGGGGGCAGGCAAGAGAGTTGCTGTAAAATATTAGGGCATCTATGTTAGAGCTGGGGTAGAACCCTGGCCTCTCCCTTAAATCACTCAAGACCTCTGAAGCTATGCTTCTAGTGGGGTTCGCTCTTCTTTTATATGTAGTTATAGGCACTAGATTGGCTATGGTTATGATAACAGTAGCATAGAAACCCCAACTCTCTACAGATGTTTTTAGAATTTTCCCTCATATTCCTTCCTAGTTCTTTTTCTTGGTTAGTGTCCCACTATATGTGTCCTTGGAGACCAAGGTAGAACTGCCAATTGCCACTGGCTAAGGGGCTCCATGCTTTCCATTCAGAGGGGTTACAGTTCCACACTGGAAATTTGGTTTGGATTGGATTTTGGGCCACAGTTCTCATAGATCCAAAAGAAAAAAATGTTCCTCTTCAAAAAGGTTCTTTGTTTTAGAGTTGCAAATAGAAAGGGGGAAAATTATAAGCCAAATCCAAATTACTGTTATTATTGATGATTATTTATAAGCATAATTTTTCTAAGACCACTGTTCCAATGCACAAATAAACAGAGACGGCTGCTCTGGAAACTCTAAAGAGTGGAAAACAGACAGGAGGGAGCTCGCATCCTAGAGCATCTAAGTCATGAAAGCTTTCCACGGCATCTAAAAATGTGTCTGTCTTCCATCTATCTCCACGGTGCTGTTTTGTGCTTAAGAAAGAAAGAAAAAGAAAAGATAACCATCTAAAAAAGACTGTACTAAAATTACTGTTTACATATCACTATAAAACTCCAAAAACTGCTGGACATACATTTAAGTGGCATTTTTTATCCTTGTTATATGAGACTAGGGAAATGAGGCTCAGCAAAGCTAAACCTTCCATAGACGCCATGGGTGAAACTGACTCACAGATCTAAGCTGTATTCATGCTCTCACAAGGATCTCATTAGAAGATTAAAAATCAAACCCTTATTGATTAGGAGTCTCTGCATGGATAACAGCGCTGTGTGGAATGGAAGGCTCAAAGTCGCTGAGTCCTGTGTTTATGCAGAAGCTTCTAGCCATGTCACAATACCTGGGATGAATGCTACACTTCTCAGCTTGTCACTTAGGAAAACTCAAATGGGTAGAAATACTTATGTAGTTTTTAACATGCCATAGTTCCTGTTACTGAAAATGAGAAGTTAGAGACTCAAAGTGTCTGTCCCTTGCTTCTCTGGAGGCCACTATTGAGACTAACAGCATGAGCTACTGACCCCAGTCTCTGTTCTGGAGTTAAAGCCAGATTCAGTTCACACACAGCTGTCCTGAAGTACATAGGGACTTTCATTTTTTTTACCACATAGTTCACATGCTATTATGATTTTTCTCTCTCACCTCACTGATCTCATATTGCCTTCATTAAACAATAACTCCTCATGATACTATGATTCCTTCTAGAACAGGACTATTTAGCATCTAAATCACATAGCACCCAGCATAAAGAACAGGCTTCATGGACCTTCATGACACCAATAAGTATGATTTCAGAAGACACTCTGTATGAATGAACTCAGAAGCTGGGAGAATTGAGGCACCATAGCATCCCAGTATGCCAGGGAAAATTAGACTGGAAAAATATACTGTTTGGTCAATTGTGTAATCTATTTTTTTCCTTCAGTATTAGGAACGTACTGTATCAAATCACATGTGCTTTCTTAGTCCTCCCTTCCCAAACAACAGCAGAATCTACAGGCCAAGAAGCCTTGGGGGAGGCAACTGTAATCTGGGGTGAGCACACAAAAGCTGTCTAACATGAAGAGGCACCAGCCAAACCAATCTCAGGGGAAAGAGACACTTTAATGGATGGCTATTAAGAAGAGACTCTCACCAGTTGGCAATGGCGCACGCCTTTAATCCCAGCACTCAGGAAGCAGAGGCAGGGTGATCTCTGTGAGTTTGAGGCCAGAGTGGTCTACAGAGCGAGATCCAGGACAGGCATGAAAACAACACAGAGAAACCTTGTCTCAAAAAAAATGAAGGAGGAGGAGGAGGAGGAGGAGGAGGAGAGGAGGAGGAGGAGGAGGAAGAAGAAGAAGAAGAAGAAGAAGAAGAAGAAGAAGAAGAAGAAGAAGAAGAAGAAGAAGAAGAAGAAGAAGAAGAAGAAAAGAAGTCATCTCACCACGAGGACCAAAAATGGACTATCCTTCTAACTCTTATCTCCAGTGAAGATGTACAGAATTGTGAGTAAGAGACAGGAGCAAAAGTGTCTCCATAGAGCTATAACTGGTTATCAAATGGTAGGATGAGTCTGTTCTCCCTGACACAAGAGCCCATCCCTAGCACTTCTATAGCATATGCTGTTTTTACACACATATTCTTAATTCATCTTCTTAGAAGAATCAGGGCAGAACTATTACTAGCTCATTGTCCAGGCACTGAGTTAAACTGGTTACATCCTGGCTTCTGTACACTTGCTCTGTGACTTTGGACTTGCTCTGTAACTTCTTGGAGCCCGTGTCCATGCTTACTGAAGAGATACTAACAGTACATATCTTGAGTTTCTAAGATTAGATAAGACAGCATATACAAAATACTTGACTCTTTGCCTCATATAGAATACCTTCTTAATAAAAGACAGTTGTAAATGGTATAAATATCATCATTTAAGAGAACGTCCCTCTGCTACCCTTCCAGAACTATGCTCATGGACAAGTGAAGGAAGACCTAGATTAAATGCTGGCTCTGAGCCGGTTCACAAGCTTCAGCCTGGGAGTCCTCACATGGCTCCCACTGACTTGAGTTAGCCTCCTGCCTATGTCAGGATAAAGCCCACAGTTTATTTTCATCAACAAGTCTTCTAACCTTCTCACTGATCGTACACTGCCTGATGTCAGCCAATGTCAGCTGCAGGCAGTACATGACATGGCCATCGGACCAAGATGTTCATGTTTCATAAAGTCAGCCAGGAAGACAGCTTTTCTTAGAGAGACATTTTGGGGGAAATAAATTCCTCCTTTCAAGTAAAATAACCCTGACTGGAATTGCTGGGCTATGGCAGCTGCATCAGGGCATCATTAAAGAAGAGCTTTGACTAAGCACTGTTTATAATTTCAGAGTTGTTTAGAGTCTATGGTCTAATTTCTGCCATGTGTTCTATCATTAACAGTTCGAGAGCCACCCTACTTTTTTTAATCATCTGAGCAACACAACCCCCACTTATGACATGGCACCTCCCAAAGGAGAGAGACAGTCTTTCATTGAACTGGGAGGTGTTCTTTGGACACCATTATTTGCTGGTTATCCTCTCCTTTCAACCGTCTAACTGGGTAGAGACAGAAGAATAATTTACAGAGAGGAGAGTTCAATGCCAGCCTCTTCTGATTCAGAACATGTATTGTGAGTTGTCTATCATGAGGCAGTCTGGCTTGCTGGTAGGAACCTGCTTTTATTCAAGTTTAAAACCTCAGAATGGGATCTGACTAGACAATTTGCAAAAGGAGACATGCAAACGGCCAGTGAGTACACCAAATGCCTGGGACCACTAACCAACAAGGAGCTGCAAAACAAACTGCCATGAGATGACATTGTCACTCCAGACAGAATACCTATTATCAGAAAGACAAAAATTCACATGTGGAGGAGATGAGGAGAAAGGTGAACCTTTACACACTCTTGAATGTAAATTAATGTGGATTTTATGAAAAATGTACAGAGGAAATGAGTTAGTAAGAATGAGACACCTGCATTGGTTAGAGCAGTCAAGAAACAGAATTGATGAAGTGCCCACCAGTGGGAGGGCAGATAAAGAAGGTGTGATATACAGGGTGGGATATTATCATTCCATAACATTCATAAAAAGGAGTCCCTTTAGTCTGTGTCAATGTTGATGAAATTGTAAGTACATTAAGTGCAATAACAGGCAAATGCGTGTCCTTCGCATTTGTAGAAACTAAAATATCAACTTCATAAAGGGAGTCGGCTGTGATCTCTAGAGCCTGAGGAGAGCAGTCGGGAGGAGCAGATACTGCCCAAAGGGCTCTGAAACAGAGGGGATTTATCCAGGTGCTCCGTAGCACAGGAGGGTGAACAGGGTTCCCAACCATCTATGACACAAAACAACCAGAAGAATCCGGTTTCCTAACACACAAGTTACTAGTGTTTGAGGAAATAAAAATGCAAATTCCTCTGATTCGATCCTCATATTGTTCACATTACTGAATTACTATACTGACCCTTCATTAAACATGCACAAATTAGATGTGTCAAGAAAAAAGATAATCCAGACAGAATTGAACCAGACACATCTCTGCAGCTAAGCCAAGTCCCAAACACTTGCAGAAAGTCTCAGGGGCAGCAGACAGTGTTCTCCATGAGGAGTGGTAGGGAGGCCATAGGTGGGAGGAGCTGAGCTCTGGTCCCTATCCACAGTTTCTAGAATATATTGCACCACTAAAAACAGCACTCAAGAATTCTCAGAGGTCTGGCAGTATGAAAGCTAGGCTAAACAGGGCAAGTACCTAAGGAAAAATAAAAGGCATAGTGTCCCCCTTTAAAACATCTGCCTACAAACTAATCATAACATAAAACACATTCAAACCCTACCTCCTGCCTTGGATTCACTGAGTAAGACATGAGATGCTCCTTGTGTGTTGATACCATGGGAACAGGATTAGGCAACACGACTTGGTTGAGAAGGTGGACTCTTCATGGAAGGAGCTCTTGTTCCCTGGATGATTTCCATGTTCACATGCATACTGAAGCACCATGTCAGGCATCAACCTCAGCCGAGATGCCTCTGTGCTACCTCTCTGGCTTTCCCAGGTCTGGGAGGAAACACAGGGGTGAGGAACTTGGCTCTGGGGATCCTATGGAGAGCACTGGGGTTGGGGGTGTGAAGAAAAGGAGACTGCAGACTTCTAACCCCACATCCATCCAGCCTGAGTCATCAGTGCCTCCCTTCCTTACTCCCACAACCATCCTTCCCCAGGTTCTCCCAACCTCCCTGTCACAGGGGAAACCCACCCCACAGGCGTCTCTCTGTCTTATTTGGTGACACTGCCATTACTTATAGCTGGAAGTGTACTAACAGCTGCCTTGGCCCTGACTTCTCTTTTGTCCTTTTCAAAATTATTTGCTCTACTCTACCCCCCCCAACACACAATGATCTCTTGAAAATACAAATCAGCAACAACAACAAACGCTCTTTTCACTCCCTTGCCTGACAGTTTCCAAGATGCGGACACTCCCCACAGCGTTTTCCTGATACCATACCATTCGGTGGCCTAGAGACCATCTCCCTGGGTTCCTTCATAGGTACATATTTGCTCTTAATCTTTCTAAGTTCCTACTTCCTCACTCATAAAGTGGGGATAGTAACGATTGATCTCTAAAGGCTGTTTGGGGGCAGTGGGTAGGGGTTCCCATGAGACACAGTGAGTAAAATCCTTAGCAGAATTACACACAAGCACTAAATGAATGCCTGATGTACTGTCCTCAGCTCCCAGACCCTACATCACATTTCCTTCAGTCCCAGGAACAGGCCATGATGTGTCTCTCTTATCTCAGAATCTTTGTGCCTGCTATTTTTATTAGTTGGTTTGACTGAATATTCATTCATCAGATATTTACTCAACATCTGCATGCATCCATGGCTTCAGGACCAACCACTGTCAGTAAGTGCCCAAGTGACAGCCAACAGCAAGACACAATATATATGAATGCATGCTAATTTTATATTCTGGAAATGATGATTTGAGGAAAGCTTAGCAAGTCCTGTCTCAAAATAAGGCAAACAGCTGAGCATATAAGGAGTGGTAGAATGCTTGCCCATTGTGTGGGAGGCCATAGGTTCAATCCCAGTACTGAAAAGAAAGAAGAGAGTTGATCCAATGAATCTAATTATTTTTTATAAACAACTCAACATTATATTCCACTTAATATTTAATACCAAGTGAATGAATATAGAAAGTCAACTATAATTTTGTATTTGAAGACACAGCTTCAGAACGGTAGAGCCTGGTAGCTAGCTGAGCTGTTTATAGAAACCCAGTGGATGCATCTGAAAGGGACAGGCAGAAACATGCTAAGAGATGCCTAGAGGCACAGAAGTCACTAAGATCCCACAGATGAGGCTTAGTCGAAGTGAAAGGCAGCTAGCTAGACACACAAGTTCTGGGCTTGTAATTTTTCTTTCCCAGATAAATTGTGAAAATCATTCCTGGGATCCTGCTTTCAGCAACTGGCTGCTTTTCCTGTTTCCATGGAGGTTAGCATAGCTTTTGTACTCAGAGTAATCTTCCAGATCACATATTGAATTAAAAGACAGAGTAAGAAAAAGTGATTCTATTACTAATAACTGGGGTCACTTTTCACTTCTCCTTTAAGACACAGCGACAGGAGCTACTTGGTTATTATTTTTAAATTACAAGTCAATCCTGGACATGGCTATTTCTGGCCCCTTTTAATAAAGTTAAGAATAAGTTGCACAGTCATAGCGAATAAGTGGTTAAAAATAGCCAAACTCAACTCTGACTCCAAGGACACAGTCTTGTCAGTGTGTCACAAAAGAGTATGTTCTAATTAATGTTTATCTTGTCAAAATAATGTCCAGTTGGAACAATAATAACCTGCTGTAGAATATTACTTTAACTATGTAAAGATGTGTTACATCTCTTTCTGCTGAATTTGTTTAATTATGTAAAGATGTGTTGCTGTTTCACCTTGCCTGCCTAAGGCATCTAATTGATATAATACAAAGTTGAATGGCCAATAGGTAGGGGTAGAGGGATGAGAGGGATTGGCAATCACACATTGCCACGAACTATGTAAAAGGCTGAACACTGTTGAAGTCATCCATTCAGCAATTAAGTACCACATGGCCTACCAATTCTGTTATTACTTTATTTTCAAGAACAAAGCAAAAGTATCTGTTTGCAAAGACTTATAGATTAATACTTACTATAGCTATATTCATAACACACCAATAGTGGGAACATCCCAAATGTTTAACAGGTAAATAGAATAAACATGGTATGTCCCTAAAAAGGAAAACTACTTAGCAATACAGTAGATGGAACCACTCAGCTGTGTAACAAAATGGATAATCTCTAAAAAGTCTATTGTGTATAGGAAGCCTGCATGAGTACATGCTACTGATTCCATGCATGTGAAATTCTACAAGAGACAACTTTGTGACATCAGGGAGCAGACCACTAGATCCCTAATGCCAGGTTATAAGGGACCAGGAAGAAACTATTTGGAGTGATAAATGCATATCTGACTGAGGTGAGAGCGTGGATACTCAGACACATATGATTAGTGCATTTTACTGGTGGCAAACATAATGAATGTATTAGCATACTGTATACTGAAAGTTGATTTTTTTTTCTAACGAGATTTCCGAATATTTTCTCTTAACAAACTGTAAACACAAAGAGATCCATCATCTCTGATGAACAGTGACTGCAGCCCTTTCAGTCACTAAGGATAAAGGGGACTTTATATTTTAAGTGAGCATTTTAGTGTTTGAATTCAGATAATATAAGCCAGCTGATCTGAGGCATCATGCAGCACAGCACTCTGGGTTCCATGCTCTCTCCTGTGACATCCATGTGCTTGGCCTTTGTGCAGTGTGGTGAGTCTTCAGGAGGAAGCCAGAAAGGCAGAAGAAAGTAAGAGAGATGATTATAACACAGAGCAATGAGGTGTTCTCAACGTTATTTACAAAGTACTACAGGGCACTCTGAAAAGTTACAGGACTAACTTAACCAGCTGCTTGCAAAGGAGCAGGTCTGATGGGGTGGGGTGTGACAACTTTTATTTTGCACGTGACAGCCTTGGTGCCACTGCTGTATCAAGTGAAGATACCAATGAAGAGCTTGGGTTTAAATTTTAAATCCTCTGTTGGGGAGGGGGAGATTTCTATGTGGAAGCTGAAGCTATGGAGATGGGTGAGATTTCTAAGAGAAAGAATAGAAAATGAGGGAACTGACCAGAGAGCCCTGGACGGTCGGGAAGACGTAGAGATGGAAGGTCCAGAAGAGTGAAAAGGGAGTGTCTGGCAGAGTCACAGGAAACACACAGAGCCTGGGGTTTGAAGGAGTATCCCTGTGCATGCTGCAAAAAAATGAAGAAAGATAAAGATTTGACAACCCCTGGACTCAGACAAGGGCAGTGAACGTGGGAGCAAGGGTCGGGCTGAGTGATAAGGAAGTGGAAACAGTGAGTCGTGGGAGGTTAATGGAGCAGGATCAGAGGGGGTATGCTGAAGACACTGAAGTGTGGAGAGGTGAATGGAATGGCCGGCACTTCCTGTAAGCCTAGTTGTAAAACCCAGATGAACAGATGGATTTCATCTCCACCTTTGAGAATTCAGTTACCAAAACCATTTCTAGTATCAAATAGAAAGTCTCCCTCTGGCCCTGGATCTGGAGACCCATCCACTTCTACAGCTACCATGTTCTTCCACTGTTTAATGGTCCCCATTGCAGAACACCTCCATGTGCCTGGCACTGGGCTCATACCATCTATAGAATGGGCATTGTGGCTTGCCGACCTCTGGGTACTGTGGTAAAAGTATGTACTCCAGATATATTTTACAAAAAAAGAAAATTCTTTGAAGTAAAAGAAAGGTCAGACACCCATCAGAATAACGTTGTTCTTGGACGGTCACGGACACAAATTATATTCTTGTGGAAACTCAGCTCCTTTATGGCACTGCCTGTGCATTTGAGATAACACCTTCAGGCCTGCAGTCTCCCAGGTCAGGTCCATAGGCACACGGCACTCTCTCTCACTGGCACTGAATTGCCATGCTGTATTGGTTTCCTGCTGACGGTGGCCAGTGCAGCTGCTGCTGTTTCCCTTCAGTGGCACAGCCTGCAACAAGGATGACCTTGAGCTTTTTTTTGCATTTCAAATTCTCAGTGGAAGGTTAGGCATGATTTTTATTTTTATTTATTTATTTATTTTGGTCAGGACCCTAATTCCAGTATTTATTACTTTGACCAGGTCTCACTTTCCAACTACCAAATGAAAGAGCATTGTATATAACCCTGCATTTGTGGGTATTTATGAATATATGCCAATCAAAGTTCTATTTATAAATCATACAGTGTAATTTATGTGCAAAAGTTGTTTACTTTAGAAAAATAGAATCTAATGGTTTTTCTTTAACTAAATCATGCAGTTAAGGAAAATTCCAAATAACTCAGTAATCCTGTATGCTTTTAATTTAGCCTAATTTAGCTATCTGCCTAAATTTGTATTTGCTTCTTCTACAGGGTAAGTCCTTAAAAATAAATGTTTTGTTTAAGATGGTAACTTTGATATAAAATCATAACAATTCCCTTAAAACATAGCAAAACAAAAACAAAAAACAAGCATCATTTTAACTTAATAACAGTAAGTTTAATAGTTAAAACTTAATGTATACATAAAAGTCCCATTTTACTGAAGAGCTTGCCCTATTTTATTTAGCATGTACAGATTCAGAGTCCTACCCAAACATTATTTGTTATTTTACAGTTAGATAACTACCCTAAAGTAATACTGCTTAGCAGAGTAACTCCTGGAAAAATGACTTTTATGAATTGAAGTTCAGAGAAAATGAATGAGTTTTATTTCATTTTAGAACATGAGTAATTGGATAGGAAAGAGCAGTGGATAAACTACAAACCAATTTGTAAGCGTCAAGGGAGAGCAGATGGCATTCTGCCTCTTTGATGTGTCCAAAGTCTGAAGGAATTAAGGGATGTTCTTGACTTGTGAACAGTGAAAGTGAACCAGCTCAAAGGAGAAAGGAAAACTACATAGGGAGCCATTTTATGAAATATGCTGTTTGCGATATTGTCCCTATTAAAGCCATCAGATGCCTCACACAGTCACTAGGGTGATGGCATCATAACAAACCAACAGCACAATTCTACCATAAGCTTGCTGGCCACCAAGCCATCTGAAGACCCTCTTTGTCTAGAAACAGACTTCCTGTTATTGATCAATCAAATTTCCCTTAGAAGTGCAGAGAATTTAGAGAATTGAGACTGCTCTCTGGGTACTGTTAGATGTTCCATCTAGTCTAGCCCCCATGCAGAATTATATCTCCATTTTCCAGATGGAGATCAAAGTTCCAAAGACATAAACTTGACTGAGGGGTATAACTAGTTGAATTAATAAAGGGATCAAACAGTAATAATTTGGTTTCTTAAAAAGCACCATGGGAACTCCCATGATAAACTTAATTTGATAAGTATTGTATCATATAAATAAGCTACCCAACAGAAGAAGACAGAACTAAAATGTGAACTCTTTTTAACACATGAGAAAATATTGACCTTGCCATTAATCCCCAGGCCCTGACTTGTTCCACAAGGCCGTGAACCAAGAGGGTCCAAAGAGCACACAGATACTTCCTGAGAATGTGTCTCAGGTTCTGCATTCCCCAGGCATCCCCACGGGATGAGTCAGTCATTCTGTGTGACTGAGGCAGGAGAGGAAGGACCAACTTCTGGGAAACCTGCCCTCGCTGGAAGTCTGAGGGAGACCACAGCTGACATGGCTTATGGCAAATATTAGACAGGGAATGCCAGTGGGTTCTCCTGAAGAGGCACAGCTATTTCCTAACTGGTCAGTGCTTTTGGTAAGAAACACACTTAGAAGGAACAAAGAGAAGGCAGAATAATTTTTCATTTAGCATAAACCAAAAATATATGTAAGAAAAACATCAATAATATTAATGTTAGGCTACATAAGAACTTAAGGAAAATGAGATTATGGAATGACACGATGTATAATTCACAAAGAAAACTGAACACTACTTATTGCATCATGTAATATTAATACCAAGTAAACTCAGAAAATAAGGACAATATTAGAAACATAGTTTTATATATACATATATAGAGAGTTATAAATCTATTTATCCAGAAATATGCATTTTGCAGAAACAGAACATATTATTCCTTTGTATGTATTTGGTTATAGAGTTGGCTACAAAAAAGAGCCCAAAACAAAAACTGCTATTCCAGAAAGCAGAGATTTTCCAGTCTTTACTTTCTTATTGTAAGCGAATGAATTAAAAGAAGAGTTAAAACCCGACTACTGTCTTTGACTGGACTCCCAGAGCTCGGCCTGATGCTGGGTTGTGGATCTCTGCATCTGCTTCCATCAGCTACTGGATGAAGGCTCTGATGACAGAGTGTTCACCAATCTGATTACTGGGGTTCAGGCACCCTCTTTATCATTACTAGTAGTCTAAGTTGGGGTCATCCTTGTAGATACCTAGGAGTTTCCCTAGCACCAGGTTTCTCCCTTACCCCATAATGTCTTCTTCTATCAAGATATCTTTCATTTCTCTCCCACTCCATCCCTCCCCCAGCTCAACCATCCCATTCCTTCATGTTCTCATCCCCCATTCTCTCCCCTCTAATGCCCCCTCCCCATCCCCAGTTTACTCATGAGCAAGTGTGGGGGACAAGATCATGATGGGGAAATATACAGAGACAATTGAACCAAGTTTGTAGGAATTCACAAACTTTAGACTGACAGCTGTGGAACCTGCATGGGACCTGACTAGACCCTCTGCATATGGGAGACAGTTGTGTAGCTGGATTTGCTTGAGGGGCCCTGGCAGTGTGATCAGGATCTATCCCTGGTGCATAAGCTGGCTTTCTGGAGCCCATTACCTATGGTCGGACACCTTGCTTACCCCTGATGCAGTGGGGAGGGGCTTGGTCCTACCTCAAGTGAATGTACCAGGCTTTGCTGTCCCCTCATGGGAGGGAGTCCTTACCCTTTTGGAAGAGAAGATGGAGGGTCAGCCAGGGTGGGAATGGGTGGGAGCGGGAGGAGGGATGAGAGGGGAATCTGTGGTCAGTATGTAAAATGAATAAAAAAAAATCAACTACTGAAAATTAAGCTATATTCAAATTAGCCTGAGATCAAAATAAAAACATGAACTATTTATGAAATTATTGTATTTGCTTTATCTTAAAACGAGTGTGTGATGATAGCCAAATTCAGAAAAAAAATGCACTTTTATTAGAAATGAAGACAGAAATGATTTAACTTTAGATACTTTAAAAAGAATACTCAAATCTGAAGAAAGTAGAATCCATAAATGAATAAAGACATATACAAAAGATGAATACTCATTGCAGCTATTTTGATAACACATCAAAAGTGGGGACATTCCAAATATTTGTTAGAATAAATAGAATAACTATGCTATGTCCCTTCAATAAAAAACTACTTAGCAATACAGTAGAATAAACCTCTGACTATGTATGTCACAATATAGATAATCTCAAAAGAGCATATTTCCTCTGAGAAGCTAGACATAATAAATACATACTATTAATTCCATGCATGTGGAATTCAAGAATAAACACCTCATGAAGTCAGAAAGCAGACCAATAGATCCCTAACATCAGGGTACAGAGTGACCAGGACAAAACTTTTTGAAGTGATAGATATGTATTTGATTAAAGTGAGGAGCATGGTTGTTCAGACATATAATTAGTACATTTTACTGGTGACAAAATATACTTAACATATTAGAATAATATATACTGAATGTGGTGGTGTGAATAGGAATAGCCCTCATAGGCTCATATATATGAATGCTTTGTCATTAGGGAGTGGTGCTATTTGACAGGGATTAGGAGGTGTAGCCATGTTGGAGTAGGTATGGCCTTGTAGGAGGAAGTGTATCACTGAGGGTGGGCTTTGGGGTTTCAAATGCTCAAGCCAGGCTGAATGTCTATCTGTCTCTTCATGCTGCCTACAGATCCTGATGTGGAACTCTCAGCTACCTCTCCAGCACCATGTCTGCCCACATGCCACCATGCCATGATGACAATGGACTAAACCTCTGAGCCTATAAGTATGCCCCAATTAAATCCTTTCCTACTAAGACACTGAACAATGCTGATTGTTTTTCAAAAATATTTTCAAGTGTTTATTACCTAACACACTCTAGTGTGGCAGAACTCTGGGGTGTGTGTTCTTAGTAACCATAGTTCATCTCCATCTTGCTCCGGAAGAACCCAAGATGTAATTATACCACAATCTTAAAACTGTAAAATTTCAGATATTCCTTTCTACTCTACATACTTAGATATTTATTTATTTTAGGATGTATTCATTTTTATTTTATGTGTACGAGTGTTTGTCTGCCATATGTATGTGTACCACATACACACCTGGTGCCTCTGGAGGTCAAAAGAAGGCCTTGGATTCCTGGAATGGGAATCACAAACTGCTATGAGCTACCTTGTGGGTTCTGGGAACAGAAGCCAGGTCTTCTGCAAGAGTGTTCTTGACCACTGAGCCACCTCTCCAACCCCTCTACATTTTTAAATAAATCAAAAAAAGGAGTAAAGAACTCTTTACATCTCCAAAGTTAGTTATATTAGTACACTGGCTACATCAGAAGAGCGATTCAAGTAAAATACCAACGAAAGTCTAGAAGTCAACATTTGTTCTCCAAATGTCAATACTCTCCATATGTGTTTACTTAAATGTTTATTGTGCTTAAATTTTTGAAAGAAAAATGATGAACTTCTGCCATACAGCAATATTATAAAGCCAAAATTAATAAAATAGATAGCATGCTTAGCTGAAAGAATTTGAGGGATCTGTGATTGAGAACATATAAGTTTTGAGGATAGACTTCAGCAAGCTCTGTGAACTTTCTGTGCATTGGTTACCTGCTCAGTGAGAGAAACCACACTTACATCACAGAATTGCTAAAAGATTATGTCATGTAATGCATGCATGCCCAGTGCTTTGTACACACTGACTCATCACAGAAAATGCAGTTCTTATCTAGAACCTTCATTCTAGGAAACAAATGGCTGGTTACTCAGTCTGAGTTGTCTTCATCAGAGCCGTGTGTGGCTTAAGACCCAGAAGACTTACTGTCTTATGCTGTCTCATCTCATATACAACCTAACTGAGAGGCAAAAGGCAAGATGTCTGAAGTTTCCATTTGCAATCTCTGGCTGAAGATGCCTATGACCTCGTATGTATGTGTATGTTAAAATCCTCTTTCTAAGACATGAGTTCAAACCACCTTTAACAGAGAACAGAGGGCTGTCTACTAGAGGGCATTTTCTCTGAACCTGAAAACCCAGTCACTGTGGAACAAACCGAATGGCCAGGACACTTTCATGTGGGCAAGAAGGCACGATCCTGTAAACCCAGCACTTGGGAGGCTGAGGCAGAAGGATCACAGATTAAAGGCCAGCTGGGTTACATTTTAAGTTTGAAGATAGATTGAGGTACACAGCAAGACCCTGTCTCTAAACAAAAATTCATTCTATTATTAGGCTCGTCTGAATAATATCTCTGGTTAGTTTGAAAATCAGAGTGAAAGTTTCAAAGATCCATTGATTAGAACTAACTATAACAAGTCACAAGATCCAAACTATATGCATAAGTTTTTCAACACCATTGAATTTTAAAATGTGTTCAAAAGTTTGCCTTGCTCCCAAATACCCATTTGGTAATAATTTTATTAGACTCAATAAAATGCACTATGTCTTAAAGTACTTAAATATGCTGCTTTGAATGTTTTCTGCAGCCACAGCTGGTGTCAATGTGTTGATAAAATGTCATTCAAGAAAGCAAGTCCAAGAACACTGCAGGCATTGACATTCTTTCCAAGCCAGGTGTATAGGTCAAATGTCAAGCCATGCTTGACAGCAATACATAATTAATGGAGACTTAGACAGTTGTATCTCACAGGATGGAGCTGAATAAATATTAAGCACAGTTTTAGAATCTTGTCATGTGTTTTCTACCACTGCTTCTATTACTGACACAATGACAATAAGTAGTTTATGTGATGTCTCCTTCTATCTGCCACCAAAGAACATTAAATAGTGCCACTTTTCCTAATTACCACTTACTAACAACTATTTTTTTTAAATTGCTCTTTAGCCCTCAACTCCAAATAAAAGAGAATCTGTGAAACTGGCAAAGAAGGTATTATTCACATTTTGAGAGCTAAGAAAGTTGAAGTGACCTATTGGGTAGGAGGAGCAGATAAACCCACAACTTCCTTCTGAAGTGTCCTGATCACCTGGACATCAACACTAATTAAGGCAGTGCCCTGGACTCATTCAATGTTTGCCGACCTTTAGTTCACATACCTGGAGGCAAAACCTACGTCCCAGATAACAGGAAACAGTGGGGTCATCCTCCTGATGTCTACTGGGGACCAGTGGGTCATGGGCTGTTTCTGGAGCCTGGAGCTCTGAAAGAGGAGAGGATATCAATTCCAGAGTGTTGTGTGAAGACTTTTCATCAAACAGAGTTAATAATGCTGATACTGTCAACAAAAAAGAGTTGAGCATCTGCATTTTCTTACACATGGCTAGCTTTCAAATTTTTTTTCAGACCATATGTGGATTTAGCACGGATTTGACAATAGCTGCTTTTTGATTTCTTGGTTTACTTTTTCTTTTAAGTTGGAAAGAGAAGAGGAAAGGCCAAATGAAAAGGATTACTGCCAGAAAAAAAAATGCCTTCGTATGTCTTTCTTTTAAAATATTTCTTGGGTTTTTTGAGTGTATAATTGCCTGATGTTTTTGTTTAGTTTTTCTTGCAGCAGGTATGTAACTAAATAGCTACAAAGTGATCTCACATGTTTATCAATAAGAGACTTAATACATGACGCAAGTGCAGTTTATATGAAAACTAAAAGAATTTGGATATCAGAGTAGCATAAAAGTGTATATGTTATGCATACTTATGCCTTAAGAAGGTAGAGGCCCCACCATTTAAAAATTAGGAGAATGAGAAAGAGACTATAAGAAAAACATATAGATTGCCACAGATTAGGAAAAAATTGATGTCATTTAATATGACACTTTCAATTATATCATATTAATGCTTCATAAAACCAAAGTGATTCTAAAGTTGCATGACAAAGAAGAAATAGAAAAAGAAAAATCTGAATTTTATCCCTTTCCATATTTAAGACCCAATGTGTCTAAATATATAAGCAACCAAGAATAAGTAAGGCTATCTAACTGCAGCAATGAGAGCAAAATGGAAACCTCTTCCTAGGAGAAGAATCACAGGGGATAAGTAACACAACAGAGGCTGCCTCACAACTCTGCATCTTCTCACCTCAGCTCTACCCTGTGAGAAGCTTTCTATTACTATCTGACGG
This sequence comes from Peromyscus leucopus, assembly GCF_004664715.2. Classification (NCBI taxonomy): domain Eukaryota; kingdom Metazoa; phylum Chordata; class Mammalia; order Rodentia; family Cricetidae; genus Peromyscus; species Peromyscus leucopus. The sequence goes on along the minus strand of NC_051068.1, from coordinate 116,237,749 downwards.
AGGAAGGGAAGAGTCTGTCCTCTGTTACAGATGTTCTGTATGATATGAACACACCACAGGAGTGGACAGCTGCAGCACTATAGTCCCCAGGGACATCCCAGACAAACAATCCTGAAGAGATTCCCCCAGGAAGCTAAGTTTGGGCAACACATCCACTTGTGTCCTTTGCTTAAGAAGAACATGGCCAGATGTCTGATTGCATTCTAATATATTGATAAGATGGTCAGGGTCTTGGAAGGAGTATGACAGGAATTTGCTGATGGGGAAATCTGCGGAAGAGGTGTTTAACTGGATTGATCTCTGACTGAACCAAAAATCCACCTCAAAACATGTTTTAAAATGAAAACATTCATTTTCTATAGTGCTGTGGGATGTTCTGTATGGCAAATGTGTTGCTCTGATTGGTCAATAAATAAAACACTGATTGGCCAGTGGCTAGGCAGGAAGTATAGGTGGGACTAACAGAGATGAGAAAAGAAAGAACAGGAAGGCAGAAGGAGACACTGCCAGCTGCCACCATGACAAGCAGAATGTGAAGATGCCGGTAAGCCACCAGCCACATGGCACGGTATAGATTTATGGAAATGGATTAATTTAAGCTGTAAGAACAGTTAGCAAGAAGCCTGCCATGGCCATACAGTTTGTAAGCATTATAAGTCTCTGTGTTTACTTGGTTAGGTCTGAGCGGCTGTGGGACTGGTGGGTGAGAGAGATTTGTCCTGACTGTGGGCAAGGCAGGAAAACTCTAGCTACACTATAGAATAGTCTCTGAAAGATGACATCATCAGAGAGGGACATGACAGGGTGGCCCAGTATGTGGGCATCTGTCACTTGCCTCCCATTTCTTTCTACCACGGTCTTGGACCAATGAAATCAGGAACATGTTGGCAGGGCTAGTGGTTATGCATAGACTTAGCAGCTGACCTCCACTTGCAAAGACCACACTGAGGGTGGCTGTGCTGAGTGCTCATCCTGCTGGCAGCACAGACCAATGCCGAGTCCCCAGATGGTATCACTGGCTGGGACAGTCAGCCAGCTCTTTAGTGGCAGGTTGATTATGTCAAATATCTTCCTTCATGAATCTGAATTTGTTTCTCCTACATGCAATGTTTCTGCTATAGCTACCATTATGGCTCAAAGAATGCCTTATGATATCCCACAGGGCACTGCTTCTAACCAAAGAGCTTATCCATAACCAAGGACATGTATCCATGGTCCTCAAGTTGTGGAACTCACTGACCTCACCAGGCCCTCTGCCACCTAAAAGTATCGGCTGAGTGCAATAGCTTTGTGAAAATGCAATCACAGCCCCAGCTGTATGGCAATAGCTTGCATGGTGGGGCGATTTCATCCAAAGGGCTATGTATGCTCTAGATTAGTGTCTGGTACACGGTGGTGTTTCTTCTACAGCCATGATTAACAAGCCAGATGCCAGGAGGAAGTGGGAAATAGGTAGCACGCTTCCTTGCCTCCAGGGATCCATGAGCAAAAATTTTAGTTCCTGTTTTCACAACCTTATGTTCTGGGGGAATTGTGGTGATGATTTTGGGAGGAAGAAAACCTCTGCCTGAGAAAAAGCAATGAGTAAAATGAACTGAAAGTTAAGTTGGGACTGGAGAGATGACTCAGTGGTTAAGAGCAGTGACTGCTCTTCCAGAGGACCCTAGTTCAATTCCCAGCACCTACACAGCAGCTAACCACGCCTGTAACTACAAGATCTGACATTCTTACACAGACATGCATACAGGCAGAACACCAATGCACATAAAATAAAAGTAAATAAATTAATTTAAAAATAAAGTAAGAAAAAAAAGAAGGAAAGAAAAAAAGAAAGAAAAAGTAAGTTAAGTCTTCTACCTGGCAGTCTGAGGTTCCTTGTGTCTCTGAATCAAGAGACAAAAGAGTGAGATATTATCTTTGTTCACAGAGTTTATTTACCTGACCACTAAGGGCAGTCTTAACTGTTGCTCCATAGTGAAGATTGGAATCATTAGTATGATTAAAGGAACATGTTGGCAGTGCTGGTGGTTATGCATAGGCTTAATCCAATCCAATCCAATCCAGGACTAGTAATATGCCATTCTCTTTAGAAGATTTGGTTCACTTCTGGTAAAGAACTGTAACCAGCAGAGGAACTTGCTGAAGACAAAGGACATACAGAATAGGAAATGAAATAAAACCCCAAATACCTGCTGCAATCACAGCCACATGACACCCAATGGGAGCCAGCACTGTCCTTGTCATGGGGTTTTCCTGATTCTACTGTGGATGGAATATAAACCATTCCAACATAGATTTTTGTGTCAAATATAAACATATTTATAACCAAGTAAAGGCATACAAACATCAAGAACTTTTGTTTCATTCTGTCTTATTCTCTTAACCAAAAATGGTTGATTTTTATGCCACAGTATTTAGATATTAATTTCATAGTACATTATTTGAGTTAGGAGCTATCAAGAAGAAATGTAAATATCATCGAAGGACTTAACCTCCTAATCAACTCTGAATGGAACAAATAAGAATAGAGGCAGTCTCTCTCTCTCTCTCTCTCTCTCTCTCTCTCTCTCTCTCTCTCTCTCTCTCTCTCTCCTTGACTCCTCTTCACCTTGCTCTCTCCTCTCTCCTGCCTCTCTGACTAAATTGGAACTAGGACATTGGTCTTCTACCTTTAGACTAGATTCAGTCTGAATGGGACTGTATACCATCATCTCTCCCGGTTATGAGCCTTTATTCTCAAGATGGAACTCACACCAATAAGTCTCCTGGATCTGGGGTTCCTGATCTAGACTAGAAATGTGTGACCAAATCTCCTCTGAGATCTTCAACTTGTCCACCAAAGTCCTTGGAACTTTGTAAAACCTGTAACATTGTGAACCAGTCCCTTATAGTCTATCATTCTATCTATCTCTGCTAATCTCCTACCTATCATATTAACTTTATTCATCTGGACAATCTTTACTAATGGAGATTCATGTGAAACTGAGTAGGTTAAAACTATAATTTTTTAAAAGTGAGAATAAATCCAGTTCTTACTATCTGCAGAATCACACACTGAAAGGAAGAGGAAAAACAGGTAACACGGTTTATATATAAGTCAAGCTAAAAAATAACCCACAAATTCAGAAAATACATAATTAGATAATGAAATAAAATCAAACACAGTAATCAGTCCAAATGATAAGTGTAGGCAGGTTAAGTAAAATGCAAAAGGATTTCACATCATATTATTAAACCTACTATACCCTGTCTTCAATATCCTAAAATAAGGTCTGTCTGAGTAGCCAAATGGATATGGCATATTTTGAAGATAAGAGACAGGCAGACAGACAGACAGATGGACAGATGGATAGGTGAGATAGATGGATGGATGGATGGATGGATGGATGGATGGATGGATGGATGGATATAGATGATATATAGGGAAAAGAAGAATAGAAGTATAAAGAAGGGATGGAGAGAGGAAGTAAGAGAAAAGAGAGAAGTGATTATAGAGCAATATTAAAACCTACTAGAAGAGAAAGTAGACCTTAAATTAAGCAGAGAAAAGAACTTGACAAAATCAAGGATAATCCACAATAAATATACAATTAGAATTATTTAAATCCCAAGTTAGTAAAAAGGGACACAAAGAGGACTTGATATCTACTAATAGAAGAAAACTTTATTCACCTTTCTTAGGACATGGCCTCAGGAGGAAAACAACATTCTATTTAAATGTTTATGAAATACTTACAGAAATATTTGACCTTTCCTTAATACATTGTAAAAGCAGAAGTTATTTGGATAACATTCTCTTCTCATTAAGAAATACCAGAAACCAGAATGAAAATAGGAAACAAAAGCCAAGCCAATATCTCTTGAAGTCTCCCTTAAATGTTCTTTACATCTATGAGGAAAATACAAAACTACAATTACTAAACACCTAAAAACCAATGTTCATAAAACTTCTGATGATTAAAGAAATACCGAGAATAAACAATAGCCTTCAGTATTTGAGTATAAACATCAAACAACAAGAATAAATGAATTCAACATTCTTAAGAAGTTAGGAAAGAAACAAAACACAAATAAACAGGAACTAAGGATAGGAAGCGATAAAGATAACTGAGTAAGTGGAAGTATAAACTAAAAGCTGTTACTTTGAAAAGTGTCAATGAAGTAGATAAAATTCTAGGCAACATCATCAATAAAGAAATGAAGATTGTGCTAACAAGACTAGAAATGATAAAGAAATAACCACAGGTGGGAAAAAGTCTTAGAAAAATGGGCTATTTTCTTTCTAGGAACTATTAAGACTGACCCCAGTATGCTCAGGACCCTAGGTTCAACTTCCAGTACTGATAAAATATAGTACATGTTATATCTATGTAACATAAATATATATGTGTAATTTACATAGAAAAGACACCACCTTTCTTAGCTCAAACAACAGGGGAAAGCATCAGTAAGGATGTCCTACAAAACCTTTGAAAACCGATTCTTTATAATGCTGTTTACACTGTTCTAAAGTATAAAGAACAAATTCCAAAGGAAACAGGACAATAATGCAAAATCTAACAAAGTACTTAAAAAAGAAAACTGTCTTTAATTTCATGTATTAATATTGAACACAATTCCTAAAAATTAGCAACATGACAAAAGAATAATGCATTATTTTAGAGTAAGAGTTACAAGAAATCTGCAAGACGGTTTCAATATTATAAATCTGTCTTGGGGGCTGGAGAGATACTTGGTGATTAAGAGCACTTGCTGCTCTTCCAAAAGACTGGAGTTCAGTTCCCAGCATCCACACTGGATGGTTTACAACCATCTGTAACTCCAGCTCCAGCAGATCCAATGCCCTTTTCTGCTATCCTCAGGTACCTGCACACATGTGATTTATACTCACACAGACATATATACATATACATAAGTAAAAATAAATCTTTGTATTTAAAAAATTCTATTGATATAGCAATATAACCTTCCTTTTAATAGGCATCTGAACAAGAACTCCTGGGAAGAAGCTGTGTCTGCAGACTGATTGACTGGTTAGAATTTCAGCACTATGAAGAGATTGGAATGTTGCAGGTCAGGAGGCTAATTTCCATGTCTTCGGCTAGTTCTACCCTTCTCAGAACAGACATTCCTGGACTATCTCTGTGTCTGAACTAACATCTTGTGACTAGTAGAAACCTTTTGGATCTATTAACTTAGCAGACCACTAACTTCCACTAGCCCAAAAGCTAAGAATGTCATCAGATAGCATATACAAAAGCCATGCGGTTGGATTCTCCAGAAGGTAATGCATGGTAACTGCTTTTTCAAGTGTGTTTGAGAACGTGTCACCCAGACACCTTGGAGATTAAGGATAATCCTGAAGGTCACTGACCTCCATTTGTTAACAGTAGCATGCCAGCTAAGACTTGTCATTTTCACAATCCTCTTCAAACTGGTGTAGTACCTGCTTTTCAGGAATGGCTTTCTGCAACATTTATTGGCCTCCTGAAATTCATTTAGCCCCCTTTGAAGATACCTTAAAATTTGTGAGCCTGAATGTAGCCATTATTAGACCATTAATTCTGCTCCTTGTCAGCTGCCTGTTTTTTTCTTTATGGTTCCTAGTTGTTCTTTTGCAGAGCTGCCAGCTTAAGTTGTGCTGAGATCAAGAAAAATGGGCCTTGTCAGTTCGTGTTCCTGGAGTTATGTCCATACCAGTGGATGGCCACATGCTCCAGAAGAGAATTTGACATTGCTGCTACTGTTGTAGCCATTATAGCAGTGGCGGCCACAGCTGCTACTATTTTGGGATTGCCATTTCATAATTGGTTGCTACAGCTAGCACAATGGAGACCCTGGCAGCAAAAGTAGCTACCACAATAAGTTAATCTTTCATTCTATTGGGCATGATAAATTTAATTCAATAGTTATATACATTTCAATTGGCTTTGAAAGTTATAAATTTATAAACTCAAATTCCATTTGCTTTTGGGATACCATCTTACAAGGACTCCAATTTGCAGTAACACTCGTTAAGGAAGGAAATGGCTCAGTTGCCTTTAGCCTACTGGCTATGGGTGGGTTAGGACTTCTGTTGGTCTTTTCTGTATAGAACACACAGATTGCAAGCCCAGTGCCACTTTGAGATCTTTGGCAGTAATGAACTCTGCAGCTCACACACAATTGAGCCTGTATGATAATGAGTATTCAGAGACGGGTAATTCCTGAGGGGCACTCACCAACCTAAGACAGAGCGCCTGTGTGGCCTGGGCAGGTGTCTCCATGACGGGTGAGGTGACCTGATGACATCCCAAGCAACCTAAGTCAGAAGCTCATTTTTTAGTAAAAGGGGGGACCTGTAGGTCCCTGACCCCGTTTTGGGTAACTGTTGCCTTGCTTACTGACCTTGACCTTGATATCCTCCCTATGCTAATTCCCTGTCAGGTTCCACCCTCCTGAATGCTTAAGGGAAGTTCCTTGTCTGCGTATCCTGCATATTGGGTGTTCACAGCTTAGATGCAAGATTGCAAAACATCAGTAGCGAACTTCGGCCCTCTGGGGTTCTCCCATTGTGCTATAAGCCTGTATTTAAGACCTCCTCCCTCCTTCAATAAATGGCATTCAGCATTCAAAAATAAAACTTAAAAAAAAAACCTGTACAATAACTTCTCCCATTTTGCTTTATCAGCTTTTCTGATATACTCTCCAATGTATTTTAAACTTGCCTTCATTTATAACTTTCTCCATTTTGTTAAACTATGAAACTCCTTCTCCATTGGAACATGGAATTTGGGGTAACAAATCTGTGTTTCTGGGACCATAGTCACTCAAAATGGCTCCAGAATAAAGTGTTCCTATTACCTTTAAGATGAGGGCTTTCTTTTTGTGTGTCAGCAGTTATAAGGAACAGTTATCACTTTTATATGTGCTAAAAGGTTGGCCAATATCTATTCCTATTAAGATTATTTTACAAGTATTTTAATGGATATACCTCTAAATATTGAAATACATTTATTTTAGTTCTCAAAAAAAAGTATTATATTTCAGCAAGAAACATGAGAGGATCCCTATTCACAGACAGGTCATGAAAGTTCCTATTGCCACTATGATTTAACATTTGTGGTGGTTTGAAAGAAAATGGCCCCCAAAGGGTGAGGCACTACTGGGAGATGTGGCCTTGTTGGAGGAAGTGTGTCACTTTGAAGGTAGGCTTTTTGCTTAAGTTTCCCTCGGTGTGGCACACAGTTGACTTTCTGTTGCCTGCAAGATGTAGCACTCTCAGTTCCATCACCACGTCTGCCTACATGCCACCATGTTCCCCATCACGACCATGATGAGAATGGACTGAACCTCTGAAACTATACATGAGCCACCCCAATGAAATGTTTTCTTTGTAAGAGTTGCTGTGGTCATGGTGTCTCTTCATAGCAATAAATAGCCTAACATTGTACCAAAAAGTACTAGACAGTGGGATTTTCAATTTCATTTGGAATAGAAACAAAAAGAATTCAAGAAACCCCAGCAGAAGGAGAGCACTGAAGAGAATTTTTCTGTCAGGTAAATTCCACAATTAATAAAGCACTGACAAGGAGATGGCCAAAAAGAAAGAGGAACAGAGGTAACAGACATACAGCCAGGCATAGATCTAAGATCAATGGAACAGTACGTATAGTAAGTGTAATATTTCAAATCAGTGAGCATATGAGCTGCTACAATGAATCACTGAGGAAGAACCAGAAGGCCATATAAAGAAAAAATACAGCCTGACCTATGTTGGTCACTACAATTCAAAATAAATTCCAAATGTGTTAAGAACGTACTCCACAGAGAGCACCACTTGGGAAGAACTTCTGCATGTTATTCGTTAAAGCATTGTGTGCTAATAGCAGCAGCATATTGGAAGTGACCTACATGCCGACCAATAAAGAACTGGGCAAGGGTATAAATTGTATGTCTAGAAAATGGCACGTTAGAGGTTGAAAAACAGCAAAAGAACATCAGTGCATCATACCAGAATATCCTAGTGCTACACTGAATGAGAAAAGTGAAGGGCAGTAATGCATATAGCTTGCTATTACCTGGAATTCTAAGGAGCAAGAAAAAAACCACATACACCTTGTTAATTTTTATATAAACACTAGTTCTTTTTCTGTTGTTGTTTGTTGGTTTGTTTTTGTTTTGAACATACTCTGTAGTCCTGGCTAGCCTTGAACTTGCAGTACTGCTCCTGTTTGAGCCTCCCAAGGAGTGGGATTATAAGCATGTGCCATGATACCTTGATTAAATACAAATTCTTATCAAGGATAAATATAAAATAAACATCAACTGTCTCTCATTGGAGAGCTATGGATGTTAGAAATGTGAGAAAGAATTGGAGTTTATACATTTTTTTTTTTGTACTTTTACTTTGTTTTTCAAGACAGGGTTTCTCTGTGTAGTTTTGGTACCTGTCCTTGATCTCGCTCTGTAGACCAGGCTGGCCTCGAACTCACAGAGATCTGCCTGGCGCTGCCTCTCGAGTGCTGGAATTAAAGGCATGTGCCACTGCTGCCCGGCTCACATTTTTTGTACTTTTTAATATTTAAAACAAGTGAATAAATGCCTGTTCCAAAAGTAAATAGTATTTTAAAGGACAAAAGTCCTAAACATAACTAGAACTAACATAACATAAAAAATTAGAAAAAATAAGATCTATAATAAACATTTGTCAATGAGCAGAAATAAATTCATTAGTCAGCAAATGTCCATAATTCTTTTGATACTTTAATGTTGCTTTAAGAAGAAAAGGCATTCAGCCTTGGTCAAAGTCCTTGTTGTATGCATAATTACATATCCACTCTGTACTTCCTTGGAGCAGTTATCAATTAAATAGTCCACTCCTAATGACATGTTCCATGTCCTTCCATCCTGAAAGAGCAGCAGACATGTCGGCTATCTTATTTCTCTAAGTATAATCTCATGTCGTCACAAAGCAGTACTCACCACAGTGAATGGAGGAATTGGTGTATTTCAACATCTAGGGTATGTCTTTTCTATCAAGAGGGCCAAGACAGCTCTGGCCCCCTCCCTGCCACATTGCTACTTAGGAGCAGAGACTGAAAACCACCCTCTCTGATCTTCACACAGGTGCCCCACACCCCTCGCAGATACTTGTTTTGGGAAATTGGCTATCAGGTGACAGGCTACAGGCAAGAGAGTCTGGCGTTTCACAAAACAGATGCCATCTTAAACACACCTGCATATCTATTATCTTCTTTCACTGAGAAAACACCCTGTACTGACGAAGCTTCAGCTAGAGGAATGAACACTTCATTTTGTATTACATTTTCTTCTCTCGGATCTTAGTAAGGCTCCAAGCCATGGTTTTACATTCTAGGCTTTAGCTAAGACTTCTACTTCATGTCCCTCGTAAGTTGTTGCATGCCACATGTTTTTCTTGTCTGTAGCCTGGAATGCAGATACAATGCATTTAAAGACAACTGTAGCAGCCCCCTAGACCCAGAAAGAAAAGCCATGTGCTGAAGATGGCAAAGTTGCTCCACCAGCCTGAGCGCTTGGATGACTTTGTGAAGTAACACACAAATACTCACCTTTGAACTATTAAATGAGGTATAAATAAGCTTCTAAAACTTGTAAGCCCTTGCACTTGGCATTGCCTTTAAAAACAAACAAACAATAATACATTGTCTTGGCTTAATCCTTGGTGATAGAAACACATTTTGGTGGGGTTCTTAATTTAAGAAATCAGTTTATTGCAAACCACTAGAGGAGGAAGAGTTTGGAAGGTGGAGAGAACACTGTTGGATTCAACATTGTTGGGAGCAGTATAGAAAGAAGAGCACCCAGCTTGCTACAGACTTCTTCCAGGGGAAATGTCACCATTGGCAGGATCCCACAGAGATCTCTCCCTCAGAATCACCCAACACCTAAGGTTAGATGTTGTTTGTTTAAGTGTAAGAGGGGTATGGAACTGTCCATAGAGCTGGTCTTCCTGGGACAAGCCAGGGTGGTCATGGGCACATCGGGATGGACTCCAGCTGCACAAGGTCAGCCCTGGACAATACCAGCTGGCTCTGATTGTGATGCACTGATGCTCTTAGCTCTTTTTCCCTTCCTAGTGTTGATGTCTGTTCTCAAGACACTTTTGTTTCAGTCTTTTGGAGGGTTCACTGCTTTTGTTTACTTTTGGTGACATCATTTCTTCTTAATGAACTCTTAGAAATGTGATCTTTCAAATATTTTCATTACATGTTTATCGGAATAAAATAAAAATAATAAATGAACTAAAATAAAATAGTGTCATGTCCAGCAACAGAAGAGTTGTGCCTAACTCCAGAAGTGTCTCAAAAGAAGAGTGACATAAAACATGAATGTAAGTAATAAATTGGCAAGCTATCAAAAGAGATCGGTTTCCCATTATGAAGGTTCAAAGCTATATGCAAACTGAATGGAAACTAGTCCTTCAAGCCATACGCATTAAGATTTGTTATTTCCTTTCTGTCAGCTTAAATTCAAAAAGCATTTCAGAAGCACATGCCTTCATGAAGGAAAAAAAACTGGGCTGAATCTACTTGTCTATAATGCTAGAATATTATTTCACCTTCTTTCCAAAATTTTTCTTAGTTTGAATTCAATCCTACCAATGGTTTTCGAAACTCACCACAAGGATACCTAATAATAGGTCAAGTTACATCACATTTACAGATTTTCACACGACCAAGTTATCTCTTTGGTTCTGAAAATTATTCTCATCTATCATAAGAAATCTTTCCATAGTCTGTTATATTCTTACCTACCATATTTCTAATATAATATGCTGCCTTTGACCATCCTAGTGACTACTTAGCACCAAGTAACCCTTTACAGAATGAAATATGAGCTATATTTTTAATATTTTTCATTATATGAGCTACTTTGAAATCTCTTTTCTTTGTATAGCATTGATAATCACATGACATTACACCATTTCTAATACATCCACAGAAAGACTTCTATGAAAAGATACTTTTGTACTGTATTTGGGATTACATTAAATCTGTAGGTCAATGTGGAGGGTCAGGGGTCAAGTCACTTGGCCCATGAGTAAAGTATATTTGTACCTTTAGCTGTTCTTTAATTTTTCTCAACTGTGTTGCACACCTTTCAATGAGCAGGACTTCCACAGCCTGTGCTAGGCTCATCCTGGGAAAGCTCACATCACTGCTGTAAATGATAACTTCAAGTATGTTTCCATCAGAACACAGTCCAGGAGTGGAGTTCTGTAAGGAGATTTCTGGGTGCTTATGAGAAAACTCCAAGAAACCAAGACAGGAGTCTTGTGGTCCTAGTTTCTCCTCAAACACGGATTGCTCTTGGGTTATGCTTCTGTTCCCATCCCAGGTGTAGTGGAGAGGAGTGCGTTTACCTTAGATTATTCACCTCAACTGGCTATAGCTGTTTATGGAAAAACATGTTTTTGCAGCATATGCCTTACCGGACACATGCAGCTCGTCCTTGTGATTGTACACTTGACTCATGTGACTCTTCTTAACCCCCAGAGTATAAATTGTCTGATGCTCTTAATGAAGTTGGCTATCACACGAGATTTCAGCCCACCTCGTTTTCAGGCTCCACTCTCCCAGGTCCCACTGCCATTATAGAGCAGTAAACACATTCTAGATACACTTTTCTATTATATCCAAAAATTATCTTTGTGCATGGACCTTGTACTCTGTGTCCCTGATGAATTTACTAGTTCTACCAAGGATTTTTGAGGTTACAATGATAAAGATTTTGGAGGATTTGCTAGATAGGTGATCCTGCCATCTGAAAAGGTGGCTTTAGCCTTTACTCTTTTGTGTTATTTGGAGGCTAGAATATCCAACACAGTGTTTTGAGGAAGTGGTAAAAGTACATATCCACACTTTTCTGATACTAAGGGGAAGTCCATTTCTGTATGTATAGGCGAGACCTTTATTTTACCTCAGCCCATCCTCGTTTCCCGGGACTCTGTCCTAGCTCGTCTGTCTACCACACTCACCTGAATTTCCTCTCACAGCCCTTCCTGCTGGACACTCAGATAGCTAGCTGGGACAGTGACAGACTCCTCTTATTATTTTCTGTCTCTCAGTGTTCACTGTCCTTTGTTGCCTAGAGTTTGGAGTCTTAAAATGTTATATATAAATGATATATGTACCATTCAATTCACCACGGGGAGAAGGAACATAAGAAGGGCAGCCATGCCCTTTCCTGCTCCTTATAGGATCACTATGCCTTCAGTCACTTTAACATAGACTCTACAGTTTTAGCAACGTGTTTTTTTTTTTTAAGTTTGACAGTCCTACCTGTCTTTCCAGAGAATACTTTATTGCTACTTTGCTGTAGTTAATAGTTAAATTGTAGTTAAATAATTGCATCTTTTAGAATGCCCCCTGCTTCATACCGTTCCTTTACTATTTATTCTCCCTGTTTAGCACAAACTAGCTCCTGCCTGCCCTATAGTTGCAGGGTCCACTGTGTGGTCCTGAATAATTTAGGGACCATTATCACCTCTAGACCTTAACTAGAAACTTGGCACGTGCTTTCATTTATTTTGCCTCTTAGCGAAGTTTTGATATTACTTCCTTTCTCTATTTTTTCTTTCTTTTCTTCTTTTGTTTCCTAGGCACAGTCTCACTCTGCAGTCTTGGCCAACCTAGGACACACTATGTAGCCCTGACAGACATCAAACTCATAGAGATCTGACTGCTTCTACCTCCTGAGTGCTAGAATGTAAGGTATGTGCCACAATACCCAGGTCAGATTCTAACTTCTTTTTACTTGTATGAAAATCATTTACTATTATTTATTTTATATCGGGCTGCTTAACTGTATTATTGGTCCCAATTATTTTCTAGCTGCTCTTATTTTTAAAACTTTAAAATTGTTGTTGTTGTTTTGTTTGTTTGGTTGGTTGGTTGGTTGGTTTTTTTGAGACAAGTTTCTGTTTGTAGCCCTGGCAGTCATGGAATGCACTCAGTAGACCAGGTTGGCCTTGAACTCAGAGATCTGCCTTCCTCTGCCTCCTGAGTGCTGAGATTAAAGGTGTGTGCCACCACTGTCCAGGTGAACATTTAAACTGTTTTTATTTGTGTGTATATGTATGTTTTGATTTATGTGTATGTGTCTGTATATGTATATGTGACTGTTTGTGTATGTTCAGATATCAGAAGAGGGTGTCAGAGCTTCTGGAGATAGAGGCTCCAGATATTCTGATGAGATGCCCAGGTGGGTATGCATGTACTCACAACCACGAAGCCAAATCTCCAGTCCTGTTTTCTGGTTTCTCAATCTGCTTTGGACTGAACTTTCTGTCTACCTAAAATTCATGTGGAAACTATATCTTCCCCTACCAGGATGGCATTAGGTGGCAGAGTCTTAGGAAGGTAATTAGGTTTGAATTAAGTCATCAAGATTGTTGCAAGATAGTTGTACACTGTGTAAAGCCATATTGATGTGATTGGTTTAATAAAGAGCTGAATGGCTAATAGCTAGGCAGGAGACAGAGCCGGGATTTCCAGGGAGAGAGAGGTAGAGGAGCAGGAATCTAGGACAGAAGAAGCTAGCCAGATGGAGAGGAAACAGGAGGTGCAAGATGAAAGAGAGGTAACACCACGTGACAGAACATAGGTTAATATAAATGGGTTAATTTAAGATCTGGTTGAGAGGAGCCTAAGCTTAAGGCCAAGCTTTCATAATCAATAAGAAGTTGCCATGACATTATTTGGGAGCTGGCTGGTGGGATAGAAAAAGACTCGTTATATATGGCATCCAACATGGAGGCTCAAATATCCACACAAGGCCTGAAAAAGTGGTCTCTCCATTAGGCTCATACAGAGGTGCAGCTCTTTTAAGAGGCCCCACCATACAACTGAGCACTTGAGCAGCCAGCACTGGCTACAAACTCCCGCTTCAGGCAGACACAGCAAACCGGTAGAGCTGGGGCTCGTAAATGCAGCCCCAGGGCTGGTAGCTGATGTGAGAATAGGTTCTCCTGGAATAGGAGGCAGGGTGAAGCCAGCCACCAGCTCACCATATGCTAAGCAGAACCCAGGGATGGTAGCCTAGCAGTTTAAGACAATGCTGCAGGTGCTTAGGAAAACCTGGTCGAGATCTCAAAAAAAAAAAAAAAAAAAAAGGTACAGTATACTTAAAAAGTTGCTTTGGTGCTTAAGAAAATGAGTATAAACAATCATAGAAAACAATAGTTCACTGAGGTCTCTCAGGAGTCAGACTAGCCAAACACCATTTCAACATATGCTTCTGTAACAGTCATAGCAGTGAGCCTTCAGGGTCTCCACCCCCAGACAATATCTGACCTCAACAGAGCCATGTGTCACTCTGGTTGGAACATCTGCATCAAATGTTAATGTCATAGTGGAGCAGAACCGACAATCCCATCAGAGGCCTGGGGGGGGGGGTCATACATACATGAAACGCTCTAAATACTTCTATATCTTTGTGCCTTAGTCTTCATTTTAGTGAAAATGTCTGTAGGCTTTAGTAACAGGTACATGTCTTGTTTTTATAGTTAATTTTGGAAAACTCTTTATAATTATATTATGCAGTTTTCTTTCTCATTACCATGGGTTTTTACTAGAGGGAACGTTGAATTTCATATTAGTATCTATGGAAATGAACACTTGTTTTTTCCCCTTTTAACTGATCACTTATATATAGTTGATTGCTTTTTATGAATGGATTTTCTTCTATCACAGACAGAAAAGTTCATGAAATCACTGCTTTGACAATATTCTGTGGGTTTCCCCATCATGATCTTGACCTCACTTGCTCCTGTGATCCCTCGTCATGATGGGGAAGACCAGAGACAGCTGACCTAAGCTGGTGGGAGCTCATGGACTCTGGCCTGTCAGCTGGGGAACATGCATGGGACCAAACTAGGCCTTCTGAATATGTGTGACAGTTATGTGGCTAGATCTGTTTCGGGGAGCCCCTGGCTGTGGGACCAGAACTTATTCCGGGTACATGAAATGGCTTTTTGGAACACATTCCCTAAGGTGGGACACCTTGTCAGCCTTGACACAGGGTAGGAGGGGTTTGGTCCGGCCTCAACTTTAGTATGCCAAACTTTGTTGACTCCCCAAGGGAGGCCTCACCCTCTCACCTTCTCTGAGGAGTGGATGGGGGGTGGGATGGGGGACGTGGGGAGGGGCCAGAGAAGGGAGAGGAGAGGGAACTGAGATTGTTATGTAAAATGAAAAAAACTTTTTTTAAATACATAAAAAATAATATTCTGTTATTTTGTTTACATGTTCTGGACTTGATAGAGTTAATCAATCAGTTTTATAGTTTTTTATATACTGGCATCAAACCTGCATTTGCACGTGTTAGGCACCGTCCACCCAGTTGCACCTCAGCCTTTTTACACCATTTCCATGGTCATAACTGAGATTGGGCTCTACAGTTTGATACTATAGTCTGTTGATGATCTAGAGAATTTAACAGAGAAATCTGCTGACTTTCTCATCTCTAAGACGCTTTTCTATGGATGTTGGTTTATTTAGGCTTCTGTCTTTTTTTTTTATTAAGTTGATCTTGGTTAGCTTAAACTGGTGCTTCTCAACCTGTGGGTCATAACCCCTTTGGGTGGCATATCAGATATTTACATTATGATTCATAACACTAACAAAATTATAGTTATGAAGTAGCATCAAAAAATTTTATGATTGGTGTCACCATAACATGCAGAATTGTATGAAAGGGTTTCAGCATTAGGAAGACTGAGAAACACTAGCTTAAACCATTTAATCTAGATACGTTTCTCCTGATAGCCATGTATTGTCATTTTGCTTTTATTTTTAACCTCTATGAAAGTGTATCTTTATCATTTATAATATTTGCAATTATATTCTTTATTTTTTCATATGGTCTGATTTGTTAAAGATTCATCTTTATAATTGGAGTGTTAGATGAACCAGCTCTTGATATCATTTACTAATTTTTATTTATTGCATTCTTGCTCTTTAATTTTTTCTTTCTATGCCCCTATTGAAAATTTCAAATACATGACTTTTTCTTAGCTTCTTGAGACAAATATTGTTTCTTTAATTTCAGTGATTGTCATTTTATCTACTATTTATAGAGTATCCTTAATCATAATTTATATCAAATATCTAAAATGTTTCTCTCCATTTGTTTTAGAACCCAAATTTTAGAAGATATTTAGACAAAAAGGAACAGCATAAGTTTGATGTGGCCCAAATTGCTCAGTTTATAATGGTGGACTTTGTGCTCTAATATTTTGATGAAGAAATAAAAATGTTTATTTCTTGTTTACATCTCCAATTTGAGTCTCAAATACCCAGAATTCACCCTAACCCTATCTCTGCTAAGCAAATGCGTATTAATCCTTCAAGTCTAGTTCAAGGTCACTTGCCAAAAATCAACTAAAGAACGCCAATTTTCCACCAGACTAAATTGCCAGTTTTTCTTGTTCCTTTGAACTACTTATAAAGTTTGTAACAATTCACACTGGATAGGATAGTTTAATAGCTTTTAAAGGTTTCTGTAAATGCTTAGTTGACCATTTTTCATAACAGCATTTTAAGCAATGTTTATCTTGTTATCCTGCTTCCTGCTGCTATAGGTAAAGGGCAGAGAAGACAGAGGGGAGCCCTCGTGGAGACGGGATGGAGACGAAGGCCAGCGTATGTTGCTGATTCCAGAGAGAGAAAAGCCATAGCTGGTGAAAAGGGATACATTCATGAGATAGATATCCTCAAATCTAATGACATCTTACAAATAGATTCTTTTCCAAAGCAAAAGGCCTCCCCCAGTATCTTCCTCCCTCTGTGCTCCAGACCTCCTGCCCCATGTCTTCCCTGTCCCTAGTTTCTTTGCCCACTGCAAGGGCCATGCTGGGTGCTGACTGCTCCCTCTTCTGATCACTCCAGCTCTGCTCCCTCTTCTGATCACTCCAGCTCTGCTCCCTCTTCTGATCCTCCAGCTCTGCTCCATCCAGAGCAAGCAGCAAGGAGCTGGAGCAGAGACAAAGCCTCCGCTCCTGCAAGCACTGCTACAATAGAGTCCAAATGAAAACCAGTGCACAGAAACTAAGCAGGGAAGTGGTTCTTCAATGAAGTGGTGTAGCATGAATCTTAAAAGTTCTTATTAATAAGATCAAACCCGAGGCCAGTTATTGGGGTGAATGCTGGTAGATCAGATGCAGAACAAGCCACAGCTATCTCACCTTGCCAATTCCTCAGCTGGTCCTGTTTCCTCAGACTGGAGGCTCCTGAGTCCTCATCCAGAATGGGTCTCAGCTGAATTGCTGCTTAAAAGCTGGAATGCTTAGCCAGCCAAATGCTCCTAGTTCCTGGTCCTCACGCCTTATATACCATTCTGCTTTCTACCACCACTCCCTGGGATTAAAGGCTCGCTTTCTGAGATTAAAGGTGTGTGCTATCACTGCCTATCTTAAGTATCTAGTGGCTTTTCTGTTCTCTGACCCCAGATAAGTTTATTAAGGTACACAATATTTTGGGGAACACAATACCACTACAAAGTGGACTCTTGTACCCCGGCACTTCACACATGTGATTACTTTTTCGCAAAACCTTTTCCAAGTCTCAACTGAGTTTCTGGCTTTTCCTCTGGAATCCCAGATGAGCCTCTTCACACCACCTCTGCATGGCTGAGAAGGGATTGGACGGTAGCACTCCATATTTCAAAAGGACCTTCACTTCCACACACCTTACTGAACAGCTGCTTCAATGAAATTTTCTTCATTATATAAACATATATTTAATGAAGAAATGTGACCTCATTTGGAGTTGGCACTGTGCACTGCCCAGGCTGCTGGTAATGAAGGTTAAGTAACAGCCAGCTCTTACTCAGAATACACAGAAGCAATGAGGCCCAGGCCTTAGATATCTTCAGATAGCATAGATACCCACCCTGCCCCCTTACTTTGTGGTTGTCACAGGATCAGAAGTGTGAGGTGCTTTACAGTCACTAGAAGATCTAAAATGAGAAGTCCTAAAGCATGTCTACAGTTAACACTAAAAACAGCAGCAAAGACACCCCATGGGAGGCCTTACCTTTTCAGAGGAGGAGATGGGGGGTAAGTTGGGGGGAAGGCTGTGGAGGGGAGTGGGAGGAGGGATGAGAGGGGGATCTGTGGTGGGTTGTAAAATGAATAAAAATTTCTTAAGAAAAAAAAAAACCAGCAGCAAAAGGAGCATAAGTGGAATCAGCAGCATATGCGGGTCCCTCGCCCTGTCTGTCTCTGCACTTGATGCTCACTCTTCCAACTAGCGCATCCTCCCAGGTCAACCTCTTTTTATTTCTTGAGACCAAGCATGTGCTATATATCACTGTGGTATTTTTGAACAAAGTATGTTTGGGGGTCTCTTCTTCTCCCCTACCTCCACCCCTCCTCTCCCCCTGTACACGCCATTCTTTCCCTCTTTAAAGTACCATGTGTCCTTCTGCCCGGCACACCCTCCTTCCTCATTACCTGCTCTTACCCTCTATTGGTCCCCCTGCTAGGATTTTAGGTTTAATCCAAGCTCCTTTATCCAACACAATTTAAAGAACTTTCGGAGTGAGCTCTGTAACACATTTCGCATAGTCAGGGAAGACCTGAGAGGTATGGCTTTGCTTCCTGAATCACTTTAGATCAGACCCCCACCCCAACAAATTTCTAACTGTGTTCACTCACCATCCAAACCATAGGTACACAATTTCAAATCCTAATAAAATCTCAGGTCAAAACTTTAACCTTCTATTGCTACGGTTAAGGGGAAATGTTTTAAATACACACATATTCCAAGAACTTTTTTAAATTAAAACATTTTAGAAGAAATATTTTCCATTTGAGAGATGCTGAAAAGTCCAACTTGATTCTGCTTGGGGCATTAGTTTGATATAAAACTGATTCTTCCATATAATATTCTGTAATTTCCCCACTGTTAAAATACCTCAGCCAGACATGTGCTCTTTGAAATTAATTCCAATTTCTTAAAATTAAAAGGTGATGAATAGAAGGAACTTAATTTCATGCTGGTGTTTCTGAGGCTTGGAGTGGCATTTTAATGTTTTTGTATTCGCTAAATATGTGAGTTAAGTCACTAAGCATGGTAGACATATGGTACTATGTTTATCTGAGCTATGACCAGTACAAGAAAAAGAAATCAAGGAGAATTCACATATTTTTGTTCCTCCATCTACTATATTTTTACATGTGATTTTTTCTACTAGTAATGATCACCAGCTAATATGAACTATGGAAATATATCATATACTTTTAAATATATGTTAGGAACTATGCTATATTAAAAATAGGTGTTTGTGATTATACTTAGTGACAGGCCTTGGATCCTGAGCTTGGGGGCAGAGGAGTGAATGAGCCCAGCCCAATCTTAATACAATCAACTTAAGACACTATTCTTCTGCCAGAGTCATAATGTGAGCTTATTACAGACACGAAGCTGGTTGCCTTCCTCGGTGTTGTAGCTTGAATGTGGAATACCGCACAGACTCCAGTGCTCGACACTTGTTCCCAGCCGGCAGTGCTGTTTGGGAAGCATGTGGAACCTCTAGGAGGTGAGGCCTTCCTGCAAGAAGTGGTCCACTACGGGTGGGCCTTGAGACTTCACAGTAAGGCCCCCACTTTCGGCCTGGTCTCTCTAGCTTTTGATAGAAGCAGTGATATCTAAGGAACTATGGTGCCAACAGGAACTGACGTGCTGTGCTAAAAAATAAAATTACACATGACAAATGTGTTGTGTCTGTAGAGAGGAGGCTAAGAGTCCATATGTTGGTGGGACATTATTAGTGGTTCTCTCACGTCAAGACTACAGAAGATGGTTAGGTGGTGAAGCTTCACAAATGCTAGAATCAGGCTCCATCAAGGGGTCTGTGAGCAGACTTTTTCAGATAGCCACATCTACAGCAAAATCCTTCAGATTGATTCAGAGTTTATTTCGGGACCTGCTATTCTTAGTTTGCTCTAAATTGGGGCAGGGGATAAAAGTACACTGCCCCTTAAGGGCAGCATTTTAAATGTTAAAATGTCCAAGAACAATATTTAAATAAATACTTAAGCCAGAAGCTCTGACAAGGGTCTATGAGTGTACATGTAAATGTAAATGGATGGGGGGGGGATGAGATATTTATTTTCACTAACTTTGTGTTGAGACAGGTTTTCACGTGTCCCAGGTTGGCCTTGAATGCCAACGCAGCTAAGGATAACCCTGAACTTTTGGTCCTCCTGTGTGTACAGTTCTTGGATTGCAGGTGTGCACCAGCATTCCTGGTTTATGCAGGGCCTTGTGCATGCTGGCTCAGCACTCTCCCAGCTGAGCTACCTCCCAGTTCTGATTTCACTAACGTCGAACTGACATTCAACCTTGCTTTCAATCATGAATGTCAACTGAAGATCACATTACAACGGACAGAAGAAGCGATTCTGTCACCTGTGATAAAGAGGCATCTGCATGCTTCCCCTTGCTGTTGCAAGTACCTCTGAATGTCATGTACACTCATCACTGCTTTGACATCATTCTTGTCATTCAGCTGCACATGGCAGCAGCTTTTCTAGCATGTGCACCTTTACAAGGTAGCTGCCTGCCACCCTCTAACTCTGTATCCCAGGAGTGCTTCACTTCCAGCCAATGAAACCCTTTCTTCTCAGCAGGTGGCCCAGACACCTACATTGCCTTCTCCTAAACATCTTATTTTCACTGTTACCAGTATGCAAAACTAATTATTTTAAGTGGGACAAGCACAAGAGCTGGGTGCAGATATGCCAAGTACACCTGAGGGGTTAAATCATAGCTGCAGTGAGCAGCGGCTCCTGTTACTAACAGATCCCAACCGGGCAGTGTTGGAAGTCCAGAGCAACAGAATACTTCCATTTGGTTCTCCCCTTTGTGCTTTGACTAGATCAAGAAGTGAAGGTGTGCAAGCTCAGTATATTGCACAAACAGTGTTTCTGTGCAAGCCTTCCATGAACATGCCAACAATCTAAAATCAACTGTAACTGGGCTGCTGGGACAGCTCAGCTGAAAATGCATTCCCTGCTGCAAGCCTGAACACCTAGGTTTGATCCCTGGAACCCACTATGCAGAGAGGGAACTGCTCCCTAAACTTTTCCTCTGATCCCCACACACACCCTGTAGCATGTATGCACCCTTACTCACATATACTCATATACACAATGATAAAAATTTTAATTTAAAATAATAAAGCCACTCGCAGTCTTGGAGATGAGAACTACTAATTCAAAGAAGGCATGAAAAGCCATGTGGTTCTGATGCTGGAGAGAATGCTGAGCCAAAATTAATCTGAGACACAAAGAGCTCTACAACACGTGCAAACTATTCCAAACTTTTCCTGAGGCAACTTGTATGTATTTTGACAAGTTAGAGCATCATTGAGGATTGTGGGGTCCTTTGCAGTACCACTGAGCTAGACTTCATTAGTACCATGATCTACTCTGAATCTGCATAATTCATATCAGTTATGATGGCTCTCCTCAGCTTGACATAACAGAATATTAATTTGATGTTGAGAGTCTGTGATAAACTAGTCAACACTGTGAATCACTCAGAAATCTGTAACGGCTCCCAGATTACTTCTTCTGCCCTGACCTCTCTTATAAGCAAGGTGGACAAATCCCAGCTCTGTTTTCTGAGTAAAATTTTCACTGAAAACATCACATCTTTCTTTCCAGACTAGCAGGGGTTTTTATCTCCCAAATACACTCTCTTTAGCTGATCGTAGTCCAGCTTAAGAACATAAACTCATTCACCCAGTTTCTCAGGCAGGAATGGTGGAAGTCTTTCCTTGAGGACGGTTTGTCATTGACATTTCAGGTGCTCATGCCCAATCCATCAATGATTGTTTCTGTTTACATTGGAGTTACTTTGCTCTTTGCTGTGACCAAATACTTGACAAGAAGCAACTTCAGGGAGAGGATACAAACGGTCCTGGAGGGGAAGGTGCGCTGTGGAGAGCAGTCTGACAAGCTTGTGGCGACTGCTTGTTCACATCTCAACAGACTGGAAGGAGAAGTAGAACAGAACAGGAAACTGCCAGCGACCTATTTCCTGAAGCTAAGACCAACCTCCTAAAGGTTCCACATTCTCCCAAACACCACAGCAGCTGTAGACTGAGTGTTCAAATGCACGAAGCGGAGGGGGCATTTCACATTCAAATCATCACAGCTTCCAGAATGAAGGGGAAATCTGCCCCTATCATTTTATCATCACAACCATCTCACTGGCCCAAACATGTCATTCTTTGTCTGATTCTAACAGTCTCACTTATTCTCTTGTCAAATCTCTCCCTCAATTCTGACCATGTGCTCCTAAGGGTTCTACACATCTGATCTTACCTTTTACTTCCTATTATGACAGGCATGTGGTTAGGGAGTTAGGAAAGGAGGCAGATTCTCAATGAGGCAACTTAAAACTTTCAAATACTACCCTTTTCACAAGTTATACTCAACACTGCTCAGTTAAAAAATGAACCAAAGGAATGGTATAAGGGCTTAAGCTGACCACAAAGCTAAAAGATAAGTTTCCTTTCACTCCTGGACCCAAACTAACAATCACATAAAGCTAAAAGGTAAACCCACAAGAATAAATACAATTAACTTCCCTTTCCTGGCCCAAAGCTAACAGGCTAACATGTAAACTCGGCAGCACAAAGGAGGATTTGTGTCTGGGGGGCAGCTGGAGAAGGAAGCTCTCTAGGAGCTTCCAACAGAGCCTTACCTCAGCTCCTTAAATTCTGGCAACAAACGCCACCATACCCCCTTCTCAGTGTCTCTTCCTCACTGTGTCTCACCCACAATTCCCTGTCTCCTGTTGCCTACAAGCTAAGACCCACTTGTGGCCCTGGTACTCCTTCCTCCTCTGCTTGGAATAACTGTCACCTGTCTGTCTTCTTCTGCCCACAGGTTTAAATAAAACTGTTTCCTCTTTAAACACCTGCACCCCTGGTGTGTGAGTTCTTTGTCTTATTCTGCCACAATGATTAGCCCAAAGAGAAACTGCCTTACTTGTTAACGTGCTTAGTGATTTGCCTTCCACATTAGAGCAGCAGTTTGGGAAAGTATGGAACTTTCTCTGACCTGAACAATGAACACAGGTGCTGGAAGTGGAAGATCTCTAGCCCTTTAGCACTGAGCAGGGGGGAGGTGTTGGCAGCCGAATGTCAAGCCATGCATCTTAATATAACAAAAGCATCTACAGCATACCCTGGACAAAGCCATTTCCTGAAACCTCCCCTAGATGTCCTACGGGAGAGCTCTAACCCAAATCTTTATAAATTGAATATCTTAAAAGTATGCTCTTTAAAGCACAGTAATGAATCCATCAGTTTATTAGTTCCCTATTGTTAAGTAATACATTACCCTTACATTTGGTGGCTTATGACACATAAACTTATTTATTACGTCACAGGGAGGAAGGGTCAAGAATCTGAGAGAGGTCGGCTTGGTGATTCTGGTTAACAGTCTCTAGGGCTCTCCCAAGCCTGAGGCATCTGAAAGGACCACAAAGTCAGTTCTTTCAGCCAGCTTTGGCAAGAGGCTTCAGCATCTCATTGTGGGATCTCTCCATGGTGGCAGGCATTAGGGGTGCTGGCAAAACATGGGCAGCTGGTTTCTCCAGAGTGAATAATGAAGAGGGAGGAAGGGGAGTCCAGGAGAGAGTGAACTGTAGAGTTTCCTAAGCAGATTAATCAGAAGTCACACACCCTCCTTGCTGCTTGTATCCCATTGGCCTACAAGCTGAACCTGGTCGAGAATGGAAGAGGAATCACACTGGTTTAAAGGAGACAGGGGTCATTGGGAGCTGTACTGGAGACTTGTCTCCACAATTTGAAATATGACCTAGAAACATACCTGCTACCATTTGATTATATTTTGCTCACTAACACATACAGCTACCAGTGGTTTGCTTACTTTATGCTATGAGAAATCCCAGAGTGGGTAATACACAGATGCTGTGGTGGGTCATGGACAACTCTGAGGTCCCAGGTCTTCTTTCGCTCCTTGCTCTAGGCAGCCTCAACACCTCTGGATGCACTGGAAAGAAATGGCATAATATCCATGGCCTTCTCTCTACTCATTCATGCAGTATTATTTGTAAAAAACAAAAACAAAAGCAAGCAAACAAACAAACAAAAAATCCTCTGGGGAAATTGGATATTCCCCTAATCCAATACCTTTAATAGATGAAGACAAGGAGAAACAGCCCAACTGTATATATAATAGCCAAAGCTAGGAAAAACAGGTGTTGATAGTGCTAAAGGTGTCTACTTCTCTTCCAAATTCGGATTCTGCTCCAAATTAAGGAGAGAGCATTAAACATCATAGGCACTAATTAACTATTTCTCAAATGAACATATTTGTTGTGGAATATTATTTTAAGATGTGTTACATTTGTTTATGCTGTGGAATATTTGTTCAATGATGTAAAGATGTATTACATTCTTTTATGTTACATTTGTTTAACTCTGTGAAGCTGTTTTACTGTGCCTGTCCAAAACACCTGATTGGTCTAATAAAGAGCTGAATGGCTAATAGCAAGGCACGAGAAAGGATAGGCCATGCTGGCAGAAAGAGAGAATGAATAGAAGGAGAAATCTCAGAGAGAAAGATCAAGGAGAAGGATAAAGGGGAGGACTCCAGGGCCAGCCACCCAGCTACACAGCAAGCCACAGAGTAAGAAGTAAAGAAAGAGTATACAGAAATAGAGAAAGGTAAAAGCACAGAGGTAAAAGATAGATGGGATAATTTAAGTTAAGAAAGCTGGCTAGAAACAAGCCAAGCTAAGGGTGGGCATTTATAAGTAATAATAAGACAGACTCCATGTGATTTATTTGGAAGCTGGGTGGTGGGCTCCCAAAAGAGTAAATAACAAAGAGGAAAACAAAACAAACAACAGCTATGCACACTATACAATATCACTTGCTTTGTGCATCTGTAATTAGCATTATTTCCCCCACTTTACATGCTACATATTTGTAGTAAAGAAGAAAATAGAATTTTTTTGCCATTACTGAGGGTTAAATAAAGTAAACAAAAACAGTAATTCTGTGTGATTTCATTTTCTCTTATCTTTTCAACTTGTACTTACTGTTTCCATCAGTATATGAAATGCTGAGTCTACTTGCTTTTCAGTAAGATGTTTGGTTTTCCAACCATACCTGAGCTTAACTTTCTCCCTCTCTCCTACAGCCCTGCATTATGAATAAATACTTTTCTTAAAATTGTTTTTCTTTGATGGGCACTAAGGTTGGGGACTGTTGTTTTATCTTTGAGATAGGGTCTCATAAAACTGCGCATGGCTGCCAACTTACTATGTAGCTGAAGATGGCTTTGAACTTCCCAATCCCCCTGCTTCTGCCTCCCAGATCTTCCAGTTCCTTACACATACATTCTTCTCCTATTATTATTTTCCTTGCTCAGAATTTGCTCTGTAAATATAATTCAAAAATGAAAAGGAATCAGGCAAGCTGATTAAACATATCCACTTTAGTATAAAGGAAAGCATGCTCTAAGAAACCGCCTAAGTTCTGTAAAAGGGAGAGCCCCAAACAACCAGACGCATCCCCAAAATACCCTGAAATGCCAACACAGCATTTTTGTACTAAAAACAAAACAAAACAAAGTTCAATTTTTACGCCAAAAATTGACTTTAAAATTGAAGCTGTTAAAAATATACGCTTAATTTAGTAGCTTTTAATTAACTGAGCTTTTTTCATGGGTGGGGTTGCTAAGTGGTGAGCTGATTCCTGCCACAGAGGAGTATCCTGCCTCTGAAAAAGGCGTGCTTTTTACTAAGAATAGATGTGTGGGAGAGAGGATAATTAAAAAGCACTTGGCATAATTGAAGTTCTGGTGAAGGAAATAATTAAAGTCGTGGCCTTGCATGCTGGGTGTACACCAACTACTTTAAGACTGAATTCGGTATTGGAATGTACGGCCTTAAAAGGGTTTTATTAAGATGAAAACGACTTATGATGCCACTGATAAACCATACTTTCTGTCTTTAAATAGACCGGGATCACTAAAATTACACATTACATGGATAGGAAGCCCTGTCACGCCTATCAGAAGCATAGAAAACCATCCTTTCAAAGTCAAGTTTCTGCTCTTCTTCAAAAGAAACGAGGGAATTTTTTTTAAGTGCTCACTCGCCATGTCATCACTAGTCAATCTGTTTGCTGCAGGAGTTAGTAATTTCAAATGTGGGAGTGACTGAAGGCACTCCTCACTTACAAGAGTCCATCTCTCCCCCTCGGCAGACTATTCAAAGAATTGGACTTTCTTTCAAGATTAGGGAAACACAAATGGTAGCTAATTAGGGACTGGCATCCAGATGAGAAGCAGCTGAAGTCTACTTTTCAAATTCAGCATTGTTTCCATTTATTTTCAAGTGAAAAAAAAATTAACTTTCATAACCATTAACAGCAAAATGAAGCCGGAAGCTTGGTGAGAGCTACACATTGCTGAAGAAATAAAAGTTAGGGAAGAAAGTAGGAACTGCATGTTTCAGAACTTGAAAACTTGCTACACATGGAACGCAAATAAACATGCTTCCAAACAAATCCAAGCCCAAGATGTGATTAAATTCAAACAAGAGAAATTGGGAATATTATTTTGAGCTGTAATATAAATATACTGAAGTGACTCTGTATCTACTCCCTGTTCTGTAGAAATTCACCAAAACAAAACAGAGCATGTCGCAGTGGGGGTGCTCGTTACTCTGCAGATGACTCAGACATCCGTCTTCCCCCTGTGCTCCTTATGTCAGAATAAAGAACCAGTTGATGAAGGAAATTTCCACAAGGACAAAGCACAATAAATAAATGTAGACAAGTAATGGAGGGAAAAGTCACCATTTTACTACTCCTTAATGAATTAATGGATTTGGGCGAGAACCAACGGTGGCTGCTTAAACACATTAGGTAGAAATGCTGACCCAATTCTTCTAACGAACCAGTCAGTCTGACATCACCTGAAACACATCCTTTTAACATTAATGGATGTGACAACCAGACATCACAGTACCCCTAATGTGATACACCAGGGACTGAAAGCATAGCTCCTCTTAGGTAGTATTTTTGCCAAAAAGAAAAAAGAAAAAGAAAATCTGAATTCAATCAAGATTTTGGCCCTAACTACTAGTTTACAGGAAATAGAGATGAGGGAAATTAAATAATGTCATGAGAATAAAATAACCAAATTCAGACTGTGGGGAATTATATATGGCAAATGATCCAGTAAGTATCTTGAAAATAAAGTCAAGGATGGTTACACATGACAATGACTCTTTTACCAAGGCAGTGTGTTGGGCCCTGATAGGAACAAACCCATTTATAAGGACTTTCAGAGCTGATGTTGACTAATGGTGCAATATCAATGACATCATTACAATCCAGACAGCCAATTTATAAATGGCACACACACACACAAAAAAAGAAAACTATAGGAAGACTGACAAAATGAATCAACAATATACCTACATCCAAGGTAAGAATTGCAACACGCATAAATACTGTGAACTACAAGGAACTGTGAGTTAGAAGTGAGCACTACATAAAACGTAAAGTGCTGAAGACAACTTTACCAATAAAAAGGTGTAAGCATTTAGAATGAAACTAGACTTATCTGTAAGTATAACAGAATATCTATCATTAGGAATCATTGCACTGACTTTTTTTTTTCCAGTTGTGTTCGGTTCTACCCTAGGTCTCTGAGCCATCTGGCTTCCAGTTCCTGGCCGTCCAAGCAGTGTCAGGCATGGGCTCCCAGTTGTGGCTTGGGCCTTAAGATCGACCAGTCATTGGTTGGCTGCTCTCACCAGCTCTGAGCCACTGCTGTTCCCTTTTCCTCCTGCTGGGTTGCTTCATTCAGCCTCGACATGAGGTTTGTGCCTAATCTTAGTGCATCTTGTTATGCCCTGTACAGGTAATATCACTGGGAACCCTGCTCTTTCCTGAAGGGAAAAGGAGGAGCAGTGGATCTGGGGGAAGGGGAGGGGAGGTGGAGCGGCTGGGAGGAGTGGAGGGAGGGGAGGCTGCAGTCGGGATGTATTGTATGAGAGAAGAATAAATAAAAAGAAAAAAGAATGGCCAGCCAATGACTGCTCCAACCTCAGACCCATAACAAGAGAGTGAGCCCACCCCTGACACTGCTTGGAGTACCAGGACCCAGAGCACCCAGACTGGATGGCCCAGAGACCTAGGAGAGAACCAAACTCAATTGGAGAAAAAAATATTTATTTAATACCTAAAGATATTCTGCTATATTCATAGATTGGTGACTACCCCAATTGTCACCAGAGAGCCCTTATCCAGTAACTGTTGGAAACAGATGCAGAGACCCACAGCCAAGCATTGGGCCAAGCTCAGGGAATTCTGCTGAAGAGAGGAGGGAATTATAGGAGCCAGGGGGGTCAAGGACATCACAAGGGAACCCACAGAAACAACTAACTTGGGTACATAGGAGCTCACAGAGTCTGGACCCAACCGCCAGGAAACCTGCATGGGACCAACCTAGGCCCTCTATGTATGTGTAACAGTTGTACAGCTTGGTCTGCTGCTGGGACTCTGGCAGTGGGAGCAGGGCTGTCCTAACGCTTTGGCTGACTTTTGGGAACCTGTTCCTCATACTGGGTTGCCTTGTCCAGCCTTAATACAAGGGAGGAGCTTAGTCCTACAGCAACTTGATACACCATGCTTTGTTGATACCCATGAGATGTTGACACCCTTTCTGAACAGAAACAGGAGGAATGGGTTGTGGGGAGTGAGGGTAGAGGGAATGTGAGGGAAGGGAAAGGGAGAAGAGGAGGGAGAGGAAACTGCTGTGGCTGGAATGTAAAATAAATGAATGAATTTTAATTAATAAAAAAAGAAAAAGAAAGTATACTAATAAATATTTAATAAACTTGATTTTACACTTTTCCTCCAGTTGCCGTAAACATCATTAAGCATGAGGCTGGAGAGATGGCACAGAGGTTAAGAATACTTGCTGCTCCTTCAGAAAAGCCCAATTCAGTTCTCAGCATCCACAACTGTCTATAACTCCAGCTTCAGGGGACCCAAGGACCCCTCAGGCACCCGCACTCAAGTGCACATGCCCTACACACACACATATATATCTGATTACAAATAATAAAAATGAATCTTAAAAATATCATTAAACATTACATTTTGCTCATTTTATAATATACTTAAATCTATGCCAATTTATGAATATGATTACTGCTGACAACTTAATTATTTGTTCCGGTAAACATAACTCTCCCTGGGAATCCCCAAGTCATATACTGAAGTATGTGGTTATAGAATCACCTAATGACAGGAGGCTGGAGACTCACAACCAGATCCTTTCACTGCTGATGAGCGTAGGGTGGCTAAGTCATTTGTGGCATTGGGATTACAAAGTCACAGTGGCCTTGTAAAGTTTATATGGGAACTCAGCCTTTACCATGTCCTATGCCCTGACCTTTAAACAGCTTTGCTTCACTCAGGCTTGCTCCTAGCATACCCATGCAGTCCATCACTGGTGAGGCTCCCTTCAACACCACCACTGAAGACTTGCTGTGGGACCTTACTACCTCGACCATTCCAACTTCTCAGTTGGAGAGTTTGCATGATTGTGTTGTCAGTGATAATCTAATCCTACCAAGAATCAATTCTATAAAAGGAAATTACTTTCCCTACATATTTATCTAATAAAAGATATCACATCACACCAAGTAAGACTTCTTAAATATGAATACATGCTGTCAGGTTTGCATATCATCCTTCAGCTAAATATCACAGTAACTCCCACAGTTTACTATTGGTTCAGCAGAGGAGTGTGTGTGTGTGTGTGTGTGTGTGTGTGTGTGTACGGTATGTATGTGTGTGTGTACATGTGTGTATACGCATGCACTCACTTGTGCATGCACATGTGGAGGTGTCATCCTCTATCACTCTCTACCTAATTTATGAGGCACCATTTACCAGACCAGTGGCCAAAAAGGCCCAGGGATCTGCCTCGTTTTAGCCTCTAGGACTGGGGTTATGGTGCTGGGTTTTCTGTGAGTGCTGGTGATCTGAACTCAGGTCTTCAAACTTGCATGGTAATCAACTTATCCAATGCATGATCTCTTCAGTCCAGGTTCAATGTCTATTTTCAATACAGATTGTGTGGAGAGAGAGAAGGCTAAGGTAGAAACAGCCTGACAAGACACTGTATCCTACTTTATGCAACTAAGTGTGAGTGTTCTAGAAGTGCCATAGAATAGGAGTCCAGACTGACAAGGGACGTGAAGGGACCAGGCTTGTGTGTGTGTGTGTGTGAGGGGGGGGGATAGAGGGAGGAAGGGAGGGAGAGAAAACATATATACATGTATAATCTTAGGTCCAAAGCCCTCTATGGACCAAAGCTATGGATTGGTACCACAGCTTCCCCTAGGGACATGAGACTATGTTCATGGGGTCCTTGCTAAGGAAATCCTAGAACATAAGAGGAAAGACCTGTGGTGATATTGTGTTCCCCAAAATATTGTGCACCTTAATAAACTTATCTGGGATCAGAGAACAAAACAGCCACTAGATACAGAGGCCAGAAAATGGTGGCATGCACACCTTTAATCCTAGCGTTCTGAAGACAAAGATCCATTCAGATCTCTGTGAGTTCAAGGCCACACCGGAAACTCCCAGGTATGGTGACTCACGCCTTTAATCCCAGGAAGTAATGGCAGAAAACAGAAAGGTATATAAAGTGTGAAAACCAGGAACTAGCCTGGTTAAGCTTTTAGGCTTCTAGCAGCAGTTCAGCTGAGATCCATTCGGATGAGGACACAGAGGCTTCCAGTCTGAGGAAACAGGAATAGCTGAGGAATTAGCAAGAACTTTCAAGATTTGTGCTACAAAGGCCAGCAATGGATTTGGATACAAATAGGTTATAAATGTGAAAGACACTACTCTCAGGCAGAATATAGAATGGCCTGGATCATACCAACCTATATTGACAAGAGAACTGGGCCAGAATGCCTAGCTACAAACAACCATGTGGACTTTTTTTTATATGTGTGTGTGTGTTTTACATATATATGAGATATATATGTATCTCATATACATCTGCCTAATGTTTGGCTGTGGGTCTTCATCTGTTTCCATCAGTTGGTGGATGAAGGCTCTCTGATGACAATTGGACTGGGCACCAATCTGGTCACAGGAGATGGCCAGTTCAGGCTATGTATCCACTGTTGCTAGGAGTCTTAGCTAGATTCCTGGGAGATTCCTTTGTGCAAGGTTTTTACCTGACCCCCTTTCCAGTTGTCTCTTTCAGTACTCTTCCCCTCTGCTTCCCCAATCTGAATGCTCATGGGAGCAGGGGCTGTCTTTGACTGTCTTGCAGGCTTTGGAGATCCTATTCCTCATACTGGGTTGATTTGCCCAGCCCTAACACAAGGGGAGGTGCTTAGTCTTACTGCAACTTGATATGCATGTTTTCTTAATACTCATGGGAAACCTGCCCTTTTCTGAATAGAAATGGAGGACAAGTGGATGGAGGGGTGGCAGAGGGCAGGTGTAGGAGAGAAACTGGGAGGAGAGGAGGGAGGGGAAACTGCAGTCTGGATGTAAAACAAACAAACAAAAAAATAATTGTGTGTGTGTGTGTGTGTGTGTGTGTGTGTGTGTGTGTGTGTGTGTGTGTTTTAAATCTTGCACCATGGTTTTCAGAAAGTTAAGAAACTTTATCCTAAGTCACAGAAAGAGGCCTAACTGTCTTCGTGTGTTCAGGATCAAGTCCAGCACTTGGCACACAATGTCGTCCATGAGTTTTCCCATTTCCTTATTCCCCTTCAGACTGATGAGACAGAAAATAAAGAAGCCACCCCTCCTTCCTGTGGCGTATAGGCCACTTCTGCAACTGGAAATAGAATTTAAGCCAACAACACTCCCACTTTCCCTTTTCTTCTCTTATTTTTCAGCATAAGCAACCATGACAATTTCCAGGGGTGGATACAGCACAGAATCGCTAGTTTTGTTGAAGCTCTCTCATCGGAGCTGTGTTCT
Source organism: Peromyscus leucopus (assembly GCF_004664715.2). NCBI lineage: Eukaryota > Metazoa > Chordata > Mammalia > Rodentia > Cricetidae > Peromyscus > Peromyscus leucopus. The sequence continues at coordinate 116,205,694 of NC_051068.1, read as the reverse complement.
TTGGAAACTGCCCTTCCTTCTCATTGTTTAGAAGTATGGGGTAGCAGGAGTGTTTGTCCTAATGCTGGGTAGTTAATCCATGGTAATTACACTTCTCGTTCTGAGTAGGGATAAAGAGCTTTGCAGCCATCCAGACTTCTAGCAAATCTTCAGGTTCACCAATAATCCTGATTTCCCTAAAGTGCCCCCCCCCCCAGTTTTGAGATGGAAAACCCTCCCAACATGTCTTACTCACAAGAAATCTTGGATAGGTGGCCATGCCGTGATAGCAAGAAAGCCCAAATATAGTACACACATCCCCTTAAAAGGCAATAGAGAGCCATGGAAGCAAGGATGACTAAAGGAACTCATTTTCAGAGGTAAGCTAAGGATTCTCAGCTGCATTTTCCCAGAAAGGTCACAGGCTAAGAATTTCGGCTTGGCCAGGCATGGAGCCGCAGCTGGTGCTCAGCACCCTGGCAAAAGCGTTGGAGATCTCATATGGCTAGAGTGACAAAATTGGAGGCAGAGGAATCAGATGCATGGCTGGTTTATACTTCTACATATTTGTCAGGTTCTGAAGCTACACAGGGTTGGAGCTAAAGAGCCAAGCAGAAAACCACAGTAAAGAGAAGCATAATTTCATGCAGACTCACACAGTGATGAAAGACAAAGACTTACTGAGGGTAGAAGCCCTCCAGCAAATGGAGGCAAGGGCTGGAAGCTTTGGAGGGAGTTGCTTTTTGAGGGTAGAGCTGCCAATTCTGGACACAACTACAAGCTACGAATCCAGGCATGGTCCTTGGCACAAGACTGCTTCTGGAGGGCAAGGGATGTCAGAGAAACTGGCAGAGGCTTTGGTGGATGGAGTGGAATACAGGAAAAACTGAAGATGAACACAGCTCATGGTCTTGAACATATATGGTGTGTGCTGAAATCAAGACTGTCTGGGGAAACTGGCTAAAGTCTTAGGCTAAAAAGTTGTAAAGAGCAGGGCAGAATTACATGTGCTCTGTCAAGCTAAAGAGAAGACAACTCATCAAGCACTCAGACCAAATCCCAAAGAACACATGGCTTCTATGGACTATGCACATGGTTGGTCCTTCCTCAACTTCTCCTCCTTTGTTCCCTGATATCTATGTGCTGTGGATATCACTCTGTATAAATAAAATACTGATTGGCCAGTAGCCAGGCAGGAAGTATAGGCGGGACAAGCAGAAAAGAGAATTTTGGGAACAGGAAGGCTGAGTCAGCTGCCACAGTGAGAAGCAGATGTTAAGATACTGGTAAACCATGAGCCACGTGGCAACTTATAGATGAATAGAAATGGGTTAATTTAAGATATAAGAACAGTTAGCAAGAAGCCTATCACGGCCATACAGTTTATAAGAAATATAAGACTCTCTGTGTTTACTCAGTTGGGTCTGAGTGGCTGCAGGACTGGTGGGTGAGAGAGATTTGTCCTGACCATGGGTCAGACAGAACCAGGAAAATCTCTAGCTACAATCTATGTCTTCTACAGACAAATTGAATTAGGTTGTACTCCAATTTTCCCAACTGCTTCATTTTAACTTAGTTACTTTTTAAATGAGCTATCTCAATGTAGTTACATCCTAAGACATTGGCAGTCAGGCCGTCAACATACAAAATGTAACGCACAATTCAGTCCAACCATTGGGTTAAGATTATCAGTGCCTCTCCCACAAAAGGGAGACTTGTCCTACTGAAAGTATGCCCTGTTTTAAAAATGAAAGATAACATCTGGAGCTCTTGTGCCCTTTTAAAAACAAAAGGAAAAGTGAAATTTAAAACATTTGACAAGAGGAATCCAACAGGAGGAAAGGGAACAAAAATGGATGGGAGCAAACAGAAGAAGAATACAAACAACTAGTAGGATAGTAGATAGAAACTGAACTATATTTAAATTATATTAAATATAAATGGGCTAATTATTTTAATCAAAAGGTAATGATTATCAAATTGAAAAGGCAGGGAAAGAAATAAAAAGGAAACCAATTAACAAAAATAGCAAGTTTGAGGCTAGCCTATGTTGCAAGGGATCTTGTCTCAAAAAAAAAAAAAAATAGAAGAGTCCAAGTTTAAAGTCTTCTCTGAGACTCAAAACAACTTACAGCTATAAGCCTTTATAAAATAAAGACTAATACATACTTGCAACATACAATAACACAAAATAGTTGCTCTCATCTACGAGGGGAGAAATGGGAAAATAGCAAGGTAAAATTAGACAGAAGGCCAAAATGGAGTAGGGCAAATATTAGTTCCTGTAGTTCCATGGTTCCTACAAGTTTCTCTCTGATACCCACATACAAAATAAAACAATATTTAAAAGTATTATGTGTGTGTGCATGTAAAAATAAAGAGAAAAAAATACAACTACAGAACCAAGCCCAGAAATGACTCAGACAGTACATTATCAAACATGAACTTAAAAATAATTATGATTAATGTTAAGGGAACTAGTGAAAATGTATATAGATTGCTCTTTGGGTCAGGCAGGAGAAAGAAAGGATGTGTCTTTAAGTATCTTCTATACTACCAAGTATTAACTTTGGTGTTTTAATATGGGTTAGCTCATTTGAAATTAAAATTCTTATTTCTTGGGGTGCTTCACATGTCACGTGAATGATTTCAGAAAGACTGAATTAAATTCTGCAGATAAGACAGATTCAAAATAATAAAGCTTTTATACTGATAGCCTAGAAGCGCAAACTTCTGAGCCCTTATGGTAATTAACTATACTTGCCCGTAGAAACAGAACCAATTTTAAAGTAGATAAATAAGAAGTGTTAGATGGGGTTACACTAAGTTGATATCTAAAAATTTTGTTGGATTGGGGCTACAATTCAGTGTTGAGTGTTTCACATACCGGAGGTGCTTTCTGTATAACTTTTAAAAAGTTATTTTTAAAAAGTGGTCTCCAGTATACAGTTACATATCTAGTTAAATAGTTATACAATGAATTTGGTCAGTGGGAGGCCACATATGTGATTGTAGCCTCCTAAGGTTATTTTACCTACGAACGACATACTCGCCTTAGTTTGAGTAAGTCTACCTAATTTGGGCAACAACAAAAATGAAGCTGCCCATTGGTACATTCTTGTCACTAAGCAATATGATAGGAAACCACAGATTTAATCTCTATGTTTTTAAAAGTAATTATCAATAGCAATTCATCTAGTAATAACAATATTTCTTTTACTGTTAACCCCTTCCCAAATAATGCCAAAGTATAAATAAAGTGAGAAAAATACTTCAATTATTACTGAAAATAGATCTTAAATTTTGAAGTGTTAAGCAAAATTCTCAGAGTCACGACTAGTTATAGTAAATAAGCCCAAAACATAAGCAATTTTTCTGAGAGCCAAGCACCTGCCGCTTTCCCCACTTGTGCTGTGACATTGTGGGTGGGGTGGGGGCAGGAGGGTAGTGGCCCCAACTGAGAACACTCTCAGGGTTTGATGGGCTTTTTTCCTCCTCTCAGGTTAGATAGCGCTTTCCTGATTGGTTCCATTTACACTTCATTTGTATACATACATACAACAGCCAACCACAGCCCACTAAGCTCTATACATCAGGGCCTGTCTGCTTAGGGTTGCTATTGCTGCAATGAGACACCACGGCCAAACAACTCAGGAAAAGGGTTTATTTCAGCTTACACTTCCAGGTAACAGTCCATCACTGAGCGAAGTCAGGACAGGAACTCAAACGGGTTGAACCTGGAGCCAGAAGCTGATGCAGAGGCCACAGAGGGGTGCTGCTCACTGGCTTGCTCCTCATAGCAAGGATGGCACCACCCATAACAGACTGGGCCTTTCCTCACCAATCACTAATTAAGAAAATGCCCTATAGCTGCACCTTAAGGAGGCAGTTTCTCCATTAGGTTTCCCTCCTCTCAGATAACTCCAGCTTGGGTCAAGCTGACATATAACAAGGCAGGACAGGGCCCAGAACCACTTTTCCACCATTCTAGCTTCTGGCTGGAGTCCAGGTCTCAGCGGGTCTCTCGGATGCTCCAGGAGAAGGAAGACGGCTGAGACCAGAGAGGCCCTGGAGACAGACCCCGAAATCTGCCGTTTCAGCAGCAGCCAGGAGACTCCATCATTCTTGGGGACTTGTCTGACAGAAGAGCTGTGCTCCCGCTATGCTTGGCGGTAAACAGCCCTCTGCAGTTCCTCTCCAGGAGACTCGCCTGCCAGGGTGTCCACCAAGAGCACAATGTCAGCTGAAACTCTGCCGCCACTGGGGGTCTGTTGCTACTTTCCCATTCAAATTCTTACTTCCCAGTCTGACCTTCTCTTAAGTCCGCTCCTGACTCTGCCTTCTGACTCCATTCCTGGAGGGAGGTCAGAGGAGAAGCCATGAAAGAACTGGCCACCTCCTTAGGGGGAAAAGTTGATCATTCTTCACATTGCAGTTTCCCCAGTTTCTTAGGCAAACCCTTTTTACTTTGAAGCTCACAACGGTGGAATTGCCATCCATTTGCCTATTCATCCATCCAATAGATCTGCATTTGCTTCATGCTGTCCACCAGGCTGTAGAGACGGCCAGAACAGTGAAGACTCCTACATCAACAGGTAAGGAGAAGTGTGGGGACAAATGGCCACAAAACCAGCAACTGTCAATCATGAAAGAAAAAAAATAGGAAAGCACTGAGAGGGGCAGGACTTGAGCAAGGCAAGAGTGGGGGGGGATGTGTTCTGAGATGAGGGCGGGGAGGAAGGAAGGCGCCTGGCTCTCAAGGAAAACAAGCTGTTTCTAGTGTGTGAGGAAGAGTGTTGGGTAGCACCAGACCATGCAGCCCTTGGGGACCATGCTGAGGACAGAAACTCAGACAAATGTTCACAACTGCATTCTTTATCAGTCATCTGCTTCTGCTTACTGTCAACACAGGCACTTGGACTCTACTCCAACTCTTGGCAGACCATGCCAGCTTTACACCAAGGCTTCACCACCACTCTACACTCTCTCTAGCGGCGGCCATCTTAACCTCAGGGAGCCTCCTCTTCAATTTCCCTCTTGTCTAGAATTCCCACAGGCTATGAAAATCATATTCTAGCACTTCATTCTTAGATCATGATTTCTCACCAATCCCACCCTCTCACTCCCTTCCACCTAACAAGGCTTCAAGATTTTTATTTATCTTAGTAAAAAATTAGCATAAAAGTTGTAAAATTGCATCAGAATAAGCAAAACAGTAAGTTGCATGGTTTCCTCAGCCTACCAAGGCACGCAGGCTTGTCCACATCCCTGTGTCTCCAAACATCTGTCAACTTATATGCAAGCAAAAATATTTTGTATTTACAATGAATACAAAATTTGGGGATTTTTTAAAAACTTAAAACAATGACTAAATCACAGATGAGCAGAGAGATCAGAGCCTTCAAGGAGCTGCACACTCCTCCCGTGACTGATCCTGCTTTCAGCTCACCTCTGAAGAGAACGAAGCCTCCCTTTGTTGTGTGCCTTACCAGACCTGTTGGCCCCAGAAAAACTTGAAGGGGTCTCTCTAGTGAAGTGTTTCCAATCTTTGTAGCTGAGAAAGAATGGCTGCTTATAACCAAAAGAGCCAGCGGGCAGAAGGGTTCCTCACTGAAACCCGGCAGATGGCAGCGTGGCTCGGAGTTCCATGAGAACCGAGGTCTCCACACCTTTCACCACTCGGTCCACCGCTGCTCAGCAGATGTGCACAACAGGCTGCTGGCAGGTGTTGAGGAAACCACAGCCTTAAGCAGGCAAGGAAACTTGAAACTCACTTGTGAGGCTTGGATGGCAGGAAAGCCAGCAGACCAAAATAAGAGAAGCCTACTTAAGTAGAACCAATGGAAGAGACAGAAAAGGACCCTAATGAAATGAAAATATAATGGAATTACATAACACAAAAGAGTACTTTTAGGAACTAAGAAACACATAAGTTTTAGATTAAAAATCCAACATTCCAATTGAAAAGGGGAATTACTGTCTTCTAAAACTTTACCAGTGGTCAAAAGATCAGATGGAACCTTACAGAGGCCTAGTGACAGATTCTGTATTGATAAAAGGCCAAGTCACACAGAAATCAGATCCAGAGAAGCAAAGGGAAGAGAGGAACCCAGGAAGAAGTGATAATAACTGAGCAGAAGAGAATCTGTGTAACTTAAAATCGCAGGGCCCTGGACATGGATGAGAATGCCCCAAATCTGCTACAACATCGGGGAGACAGTTTGCTGGCGTGGTGGGAAGCTAGGAGACAAAAACTGCCCAGGGATACTGGGCACTGACTCTGGGATCTCGGGGTACTGGGACTTGGTATTTCACGGGGAAATGCGAAGCACACAGACACTGAAATTCTCATTGTTAGATGACATCTAGATACTCGCCACAAAGTACCAACCTCAGGGATGCTGGGAGACAATGTTCTTCCTTTCACACTCTTGCTAAAACACTGCAGATACAAACGCTTAAGAGTTATAAACGTAAGTTACTCTGATGAAGATGCACAGTTGAGGACACACACAGAAACCACTCATAAATAAATGTATCCTTGTTAGAAGTCACTGCTTTTATTTTTTTAAAAGTGCTTAAAGGTAGGACAGCCAGAGTGGAGACTGTATGTGGAGTGGTATGCCTCCCGACTGTCAGCTGTGTGAAGAGGGTGAGTTCTTGACTTTGAAGTTGTCAGTCTCCTGAAAAGTGAGAGTCACTCATGGATCACGTTTAGAACTGGACAGACTGTAGCAAGACTGTAGCTAAGAGCCACCCCCCTGCTCTGCTGTGGCTCCAACAGGAAGACGGTTCTGCATGCAGAACTTGAATTCTCGAGCCATAGACCTGAGCTCCAATGCCAACTTTAGTTTCACACTGCAGCCATGGCAGTTAATTCTTTCCTGCTTCTGTTTTGTTCTAATCTAAAACATTAACTCGAGCAGCAATCTCTTTCCATATCCATCACCAGTACCTAATATATAGCAAAATATTATGTAGGACCCGAGACACCAAGAACAGCATGCATGTCTGGTTTTGGCCATCAGAGAGGCTGGTAGGGAGTGCTCAGGAGCCCTTGGGGGCACTTCCTAAGGCTCTAGGAGAACCAACAAAGAACTGAGATGGACTAAATCAAGTAAGAGGACAGTTGTGAGAGAAGAAAAGCCAACAGTTTCTGACACTCTATATTGTGTTACTTTAAGCAAAACAGAAGCTGGAAGAGGTGGAAGATGATTGTGACTCCAGGACTTGGGAGGCAAAGGCAGGAAGCCATAGCTTGACACCAGCCTGGGCTACACAGAGGCCCTGTTGGCCTCCATGAATGACTCTACTACTAACATTATTTGTTGTTATTATTTGTGGGACTGGGCATTGAAGCCAGAACTTACATGTTAGGCAGGAGATCTACTGCTGAGCTGTATGTCTGACCTTCCCTTTTCTCCATCCTTTGAGACAGGCTCTTACAAAGTTGGCCTCCAACCTACTCTATAGTACAGCTCTTGACCTTTTAATCCTCCTGGTTCAGTCTCCAAAGTAGTTAGGATATTAATGAGGTCTGAGCCACTATGCCAGGCTGTGTGATCTCTGAAGAGTAAGTGCTCCTTTGAACAACACTCTCAGTCACTCTCCAGGAGGAGATATAGTCACTTGATCCCTGGCATCCATATCCACCCTTTCCAAATACTCCACTGTGGCACATGGTGGTGAAATTCTCGATCTCACTTTGACTTCATGCTAGTAATAATAAAGACCTTATCCCATTGGGACTGGGCTCCACGACTCCCATTCTGACTGGTTGTGGTTTTCTGTTGTAATTTCCATCTGTTGCGAAGAGAAGTTTTCTTGATGAGGAGTGGATACTACACTTAGCTGTGGGTATAAGAACAACTTTCTATAGACGGTTGTTAGGAATTAGACTGGTTTAGTAAACTAGTACTTGTAGATTCTCCATGCCTTTACTAGCACTGCATAGTTAGGTAAGTTTCTGGACACATCTACAAAACACTACAGCATCTTGGGCTCAGGGAACACTGCAGAAGAGGGGCAGAAGACTCTACACGCCAGGGGATCAAGTTGTTGGCCGTGAGATTGTCTCCTGGTAATATCAGAGGCTATACCCATGAGGTCTCCCCAACATGGCTGCCCAAACACGAGCTGAACAAAGATGACACCAACAGTCATGCCAAAGCAGACAGGGAGAAGGCCGTGTGGCTTCAACCCTACACAAAGAACTATAGGCTGCTGAGGAAAGCTGGAAGCAGGAAAGGCATTCCTCCCCAGGGAAAAGCATGCCAATTGATTATCCAGTGTCACGTGTCATACATGAAAACATATATATATATGCAACGTTATACACACTGAACAGCTTATATTTAGGAACAAACAGCTTATATTTAGGAACAAACACACACATACACACACACACACACACAGACAGAGAGAGAGAGAGAGATGCAATAACAATTTGTGAAGAAAGGAGGTCACAAATTTGAAGGAGAGCAGAGAGGCTTTGGAGGGAAAGAAGAAAAGGAAGGGGGAAGTGTTATAATTATAATCTCAAAAAATAAAATAAAAGGCTTATCCCAAAGCCTCTTAGTGTTAAGAATGGGTAATTTCAACCGTCCGATGTGATCTGGGCATGGAAAGTACAGAGCAAGCTGTTCTCCTGTGGTCCGTTAGTCAACACCAAGGCTTTAGGGTATCTGAGGCTTTAGGGTATCTGTAGTAGGAATGCCAGACAATCCCTAACATAAAATGAAGGAGCTCTGGCTTCCGAGGACAGCCCGAATGCCCATGAAAAGAAACGAAGGCTGACACATGTTTTTCCTGTTACCATCAGCTGGCACTAAAAACTCATCACTTAACAGTTTGTGTTTAAAATCTCAGAGAAGTGATGATGGAAACTCAACACATACTTAAAGCAATATTAAGTACAATGAGACATTTGCTATCTTTAGAATGTATGTTATAACATTTCTGAATATTTTATTTATATGGCATCACAATATAAAACAAGTAAATACATTATTTAAAATCATGTATTTGGCTCATAACTGGCCTAAATTCATTACAAGTTTACTTCAATGGTTCATAAGAATAATTCTGATTTTTGCATATAGAAAGAAAAATACTTTAAAAATTAATATTTCTTTAAAAAAGAATGAAACCAGAGTTCAATGCAAAATATCTACCACAAATGAAGACTAAGAGTTATCAGCTCTTAAAGTTTCAATCAAATAATAAATTATGTCTCAAATATCTTGAGATACAAACTCTAACACTGGTAACAATCATCAATCAATAAATTCAACAATTTATCTAAACATCGTTACATAGGAAATCTGAAGAAACTGCAAGTAATTCTTAATGCTCTCATTCTGATTCTCTGACTTCTCAAGATTGTGCTGTATTTCCTTCAAACATATGTCCTGATGCTGGGCTTTCTAAATGAAGAGAGAAACAGATAATCAGGATGGCATTCATATGCAAGATGAAGAGCTATAAATATATATGTGATAACCAAATAAGTCAGTTTTTCCCAAAGAAATTTTAAATAGCATCTTCCTTAAAACAAAATCCTTAGCCGGGCGGTGGCGCATGCCTTTAATCCCAGCACTCAGGAGGCAGAGGCAGGCGGATCTTTGTGAGTTCAAGGCCAGCCTGGTCTACAGAGCGAGATCCAGGAAAGGCGCAAAGCTACACAGAGAAACCCTGTCTTGAAAAACCAAAAAAAAAAAAAAAAAAAAAAAAAAAAAAAAAAATCCTTAGTGATTTAAGCATATATGGCTGATCATTCTACTTTGATAGTTTATTGTAATACATTTATTTAACCCGACATTATTACAGATTTAATGTGAAAGTTTTATTTAGAGCAGTCATTACTAGTTCCTATTATGTTTAACATGACATCTTTTCGTATTCTTTTTTGTCATTTTTCTGCTAAAAATTATGTTTTATCCCTATAAGGCCTTCACTGTTTTCAACTTTTTTATTTTATAAATTTTATTATAAAAAACTTTGCAAATAAATAAAAATAGCAAGCAGCAAAATTAACCAGACTCAAAGTCTATACAGTTCAATAATCCGTTGTACCATTAGAATATACATTCAGAAAGGAAGCTGACAAAATCGACAAAATTCTAGCTTTGATAAGGTGAACATTTTCTCCTAAACTCTTTTAAAACCTTAATTCATGTCCTTTGAGGAAGAAGTTATAAACTCATATAACTTTTGAACTTTGGTTGTGTACAGGTTTCTAGGTGGGCTGCCTACTGCAAATGCAGTAAGCATTTAAGTAAGGTGGGTTTCCAACTAAAACCTAGACACCCCAAGAACAGAGAGAGACTGTTCGTGTTCTCATAGCAGGTGTTCCCACACCCAGCAACTGAACCTGAGCAGTGCCCAGCAGAAGAAGCAGAGAGTGTGTGGCAAAGAGTGTGTGACCTGGACTGCACGGGTCACAGAATGAATGGAGCTGGTCTTTATGGCGCATCAATCTGGAGGAGACAGTAGCCATAAATCACACACTGCAGGGCAGAATGTAAAGGCGAATGAACTTTGGGACAATAAGGAAAGTTGGGAAGACACTGTGGCTTCAGTAGGGTTGCCATGGTTGTGGAGCTCTGAGGTCACCCTTCAAGCTGTGCATCCACCCCTCCTCCTAACCAAAGTACTTGGACCCAAACCATGAGAAGGCCTGCAGAGTAGGCAGTGTACGGCGGAAGACACTGGAGACAGCTAACTGTGGCCAGGCTCAGGCTCTCTGAGTAGGACACATTAACCCATTTCTAGCTATTTCTAAACTTAGGATCAGAATTCTAGATTGTCTACTAGAGCAACAACTACGGGGTTTAACATTAGATCCTAACCTATTTATTTAGTAGCTTTAGCAAAGTCCTAAACACAGCACAGAGAAATCCATCTCCTCTCGATTTACTTTTTTCATGGGCTTCAATTGCACAAAGAATATCACACATATTTTATAATATTGGGAATTTGTTTATTTGTTTGTTTTTAAGTTTAGAAACTGAGCAAACAGCTGAATTAAATTTAAAATGGTGAATGTTTTGTTCTGATTAAATTTTCATTAAACATCTGAAGGCAATAAGCCTAAACAGTGTTATGTCAAAATAACTTAACTTTTTGAACTTTTTTAGGTTTACATCTTTTTAGAGGAAATGAAAAAAGGGTTTTCACAGTCTCCAACTCCTGGAAAAATAAAGCACCAACATTCTCTATGTAATTATGAAGTAGACAGTTATTAAGTAATTTAAGCACGACTAATGCCAGCTTCAAGATTATCTTATGCCAATAGACTACTTCATGAATATTCAAAAAGATATGAGACTAATTAAACACGGCCAATTTGGTATTCTCATTTCATGGCTGAGTGGATCAGAGCATCCGGCTCTTATGCAGATTGGACAATGGTGAATATTAAAATCATATCTTTCTAAGATATATTCATTAATCAAGACAGATATAAAATCTTGTTCATAACTTTAAATTGCATGTCTCTTTAAAAGATGAAAATTCAAATAAATAAGATTTAAATAAAAATTTCATGGCCTTCTTTGTGGGGCCTTCACTGAGCAGCTGTTCCACAAAGATACTAAGCAGGGAATGGCCTGATGAGACAAGGCAAGGCGGGCAATTCTCTGCCATGATCGAGACAGCACATTTTTGCATTTTTACTATTTGTCATTTCTAATCTTAGCAGGAAAACACAAGTCTTGCCTCCCCTCCACCTGGGCTTTCAGAATGGAGCAACATTACAAGGAACGTATGTTAAGTGCTCACGTTTACAATACAAGCCATGCTAATACTTACACTGTTCATTTGGCCAACAAGTTGGTTTTGTTCTTCGTTTTTCTTTCTAAGCTCAGCTTCCAGATCTAATATTTTAATTTGTAAAGCCCTCTCTCTAGATGACATCTTCTCTACTTCTTCAGAAACCTGTAATTTTCATTAAAAGAATAAAATAACTAAATGTGCTTTCCTTAAAACATATTTTGAAGCCCTGATATAATCATAGTATACTACTTTTTCCCAAGTAGATACTAATTAGATATTAGACAATTCCATTAGAAAATATCCAATGTATTTTATCTTGAGTTGGGGATATAGTTCAGTGGCAGATGATTTCCTAGCATGTGCGAGGCCCTTGGTTCAATCCCAGCACGGCAAAGGGAAAAATAAAGAATTTGATTTGAAGAAGTACATACAATATATGTGTGTATATGTATCATAAGTATCTGGAAAGTTAATTTGAGGTGGAGAGGTATGCGGGTTTACACTGTTTGTGACCTGGGTAGGGATCTCCCTGACAGTTTCAGACATATTAAACCCAACGGCCACTTTTCATAGTATTTATTTATTTATATTCATTGTGGTATCTGGGGGAGTGGTGGAACACAGCAAGGTCTCACTGAACACTGATTATGTGTCCAGATACCCAATGGAGGGGCAGTGTGCACACAGCCCCTAGACAGACACATGAGATTGGTGCAGCATCCTTCACTTTCAATGCAGCCTGAATATGAGTTTTTCTGTTTCTCTCGGTTGCTTATGTTAACAGAAAGTCTAGCCTAGCTATGTCCATCAGAGACTCAGGTAAGTACAGGCCTATTCGTAAGGATGTTGGTTTGGAGCCACAAGTGTGCAAGCAGAGGTAGAGGCTAGTCCAGAGGAAGAGCTCAGCAGGAGGACTGCTCTGAGGGTACTCCGAGGACTCAGTTCTAAGTTACTGTGAACCAATTCCCGGACAACAGGAAAGGACAGCAGTGAGTTCTGAAGCACCTGTGCCCTCAATGGAGACAAGGGGGACAGACAATGATGGCCCTCATCGAGTGGTCAGAAATGAGAGACATCACCACATTCCACCACTGCAGGAGAGGAAAGGGTAGGCAACTTCTGGGGACTCTTGACCACTGTGGGGAAAAGTCAGAGAGCATCTGGCATTGACAAGGTCTTATGCTGAACTCAGGCAAAGCTCTCCTTTCTTTCCAGAGGTTGGCGGGGCTGAGAGGGCTGCAGAGCTTGTCTACAACTGGCACCACCCTTCATTATTTAGCTTTCATTCTATGACGTGTGCCTTCACATCAACTTAAATTGGCTTCGCGGAACTTCAGAAAATTCAAAACACTGGAGGATACCAGAGTTTAGCCTTGGCAGAACTGACACTAAGGACTTAGAGGATACAATAACTAAAAGACAATTAGGAGGGAAGGATTCAAAGTTTACTTTTAGACATGTCAGATTTGGTAAGTCAGTGTTAAGTGGAGATGCCAAGTAAAGTAGACTTCAGTGGGGTCAGGAATGAGAGTCCTCAGGGTAGAGATGACCACCTTTTAGCCTCACTCACCCTACAAGGGAAATCTAAGTCCCATTTCACTGATTCCTAAAGAGACAGCCTGCCCTTGGTGAGTGTACCATGCATCAGAGGCAGGATCCAAATCCAGCTACTTGAACTCCAAAGCTCACTCTATGGCCTTTCAATGTGAGATTTCAAGTTGTTTCTTTCTTTGTTTCTTTTTAATACATTTATTTATTTATTTATTTTACATCCTAGCCACAGTTTCCCCTCCCTCCTCTCCTCCCAGTCCCTCCTCCTAACCCCCTCCATTCCTACCCCTATCCACTCCTCTTCCATTTCTGTTCAGGAAAGGGCAGGTCTCCCATGAGTATCAACAAAACATGGCATATCAAGTTGCAGTAAAACTAAGCTCCTCCTCATGTATTAAGGCTTGGCAAGGTGGCCCAGTATGAGGAGTAGGGTCCCAAAAGCCAGTAAAAGAGTCAGAGACAGTCCCTGTTCCCACTGTTAGGAGTCCCACAAGAGGACCAAGCTACACAACTGTAACGTATCTGCAGAGTCTGCCAGTTTCATGCCGACTCCCACCAGTTGTCGGTTCAGTCTCTGCGAGCCCCTACGAGCCCAGGTTAGTTGATTCTGTGGGGTTTCTTGTGTTGTTCTTGATCCCTCTGTTTCCTACAATGCCTTCTCCCCTCTTCTGCAGGAGTCCCTGAACTCTGCCTAAAGTCTGACTGTGGGTCTGCATCTGTTTCCATCAATTGCTGGATGAAGCCTCTCTGATGACAATTGGGCTAGGCACCAATCTCGTCACAGGAGATGGCCAGTTCGGGCTACATATCCACTGTTGCTAGGAGTCTTAGCTGGGTCCTCCTTACAGATTCCTGGGAGACTGCCTTGTACCAGGTTTTACCTGAGCCTGGAACGGCCCCCTTTCCAGTCGGCTCTCTTGGTCAAGTTGTCTGGTAACTTCATCTCTTCTTTGAGATCTTCCCACCACTCCCTTCCTCTCTGACTGAAACGCCCACTTTCTGTGTCACTGGAGCCCACCTCTACCACAGAACCTGCAGGTAGGATGATATCTCCACTACACTGAGTGCCCCCGAGAGCTCAGGACTGGCCTTTCCATCTTTGCCTGTGAAGCACTATCCAACCGTCCACACGCCGAGAGGCTGGGCAGGCTGAATGCTAGCTTCAGATTGAACTAGAACGGAGTTCTTGTGTGTTCTTGTTTGTGCAACAAATGTTTGTCACAGAGAAGTTCAGCTTTAGAGTTTACTAGATGTCAATCAAAACCAGAACCTTTAATTCTTTATTCAAACACACACACACACACACACACACACACACACACACACGCACACGCGCGTGGACACACACACACACACACATAGAGGTCACACTCTCCGGGTCCTTCCCACCTTTGCCCCCTCTCCCGCCACATCAGCACTCGTCTAGAAGGCAGTCCTGGCCCAGGAATATCTCTGTGTTCTGCTCTGGGGGAAAATTCAGTAAAGAACAAAAATGGAGCGCTCCTCCACCCTGTCATCAGCGTAAAAACAATAACTGGAGGCTTGGCAATGGGAGCCGACTCTGGCAAACTAATTAAACAGTTTCCAAATAAAGGCCATCTGTACCTTTTGTCTCCCTTCTTCCAGAGCAGCTTCCAGCTGCCTGGACAGCACTGTGTACTCTGCAGCCTTCTCCTTCAGCTCCAGGTCGCTGCGCTTCAGATACTCCTCCTGGTCGTCCAGCTTCTTCTCAAGCTCTTTATTCTCTGCATCCATCTGCTCCAACTTTCTTTTACAGAAATACATATGTGTGCTTATTAATATGAGATCAATATATCACATTCAAACATACACACACATCCAGACTATAGCACATAGGGAAAATGCAACATCGATTTTATGTCCACTTGATACTTACTCTTTTAGGTTCTCACACTTTAACTGAATGAGGTAATTCTCCTCCTCAAGAGAAAGCTTGTTTAGAAGGCTATGGTTTCCATCAATCTAAGTGGGGAAAAAAAAACAACACTTTTTCAGCTATTTTTTCCATTGACTTCCAAGGAAATAACGTATTTTATTTGGAAGCACAAGAAACAAGAAGATATGAATACACAGACACCAAGCCATATTCACAATGCTAACACACAGGTTCTCCAACTCCTCACTGAGTTTTAAAAGCCGCTGTTGTCTATGTTAGAAAATTAACTACATTTTTTCTTTGTGATGGTAATTAAAATCTCTTGAACAATGTCTTACTGAAAAGACATTCGGCTCTGCGAGGAGGCGTGGGTGTGGCTCAGCTAGGCTTTCCCGGCAGGTGTGAGGCCAGCACTGGAAAGCCAGGTGTGGAGCCTCACACTGCAAGCCCAGCTCAGGAAGTAGAGGAAAGAGAACCAGAAATCCAAGTTCATCCTCCGGCTGAGGCCAGTGTGAGCTACATGAAACCCTGCCTCAAAACCGACGACAAAACAAAAAAGAAAAAAATTGCACGTGAAAATCTTCAACATTTTTAATTAGATATTTAAGGTTTCTCACATCAATAATGTTCTACTGACATTACTGATAATTATCTGTGAAGATACTAAAGTAAAAGCCAAATAAATCAAAGACACAGCTACTCAAGTCAAGACAGCCTATTCTTTCTACTGCTTCAAAGTCTAATTGAAATAGTTTAAGTAGCTTTAATAGTAAAAGTATTTTTTTCATCAGGGCTGGAGAGATGGCTCAGCAGTTAAGAGCACTGGCTGCTCTTCCAGAGGATCCATCTTAAATTCCCAGCACCCACATGGTGACTCATAATCATCCCTTAACTCTAGTCCTAGGGAATATGATGCTCTCTATTGGCCACTTTGGGTACTACATGCATGTGGTGCACAGACATGCAGAGGAAACATCTATACACGTAAAACAAAAACCAATTTTTCTCATACATTAAAGCAGTAACTTAAGTAAAAGAAAATGATTATTTTTCTAGAAGAATTTCTTCTTGGAAATTTGCTTTGTGTTTTTAAAAGCTGAATTACATTCATCTGGAAGACACAAAGTGAATTCTTCCTGAAAGTGTCTTGCAAATAAAGAAACAGACTGGCTACCAGATTCAAACATGCTTCTTTAAGAAAACATGAAGTAGCCCTAAAACATGTAGAGTGCTTACTGTGTGATAAGCACCAAGGGAGGAGATAGATGCATGGTGATTACAAGGGTACATATAGTCCTTGTTCTGATGGATTGATAGGTACTAAGTAAAAGATGGAATTAATCCCAATAATCTGGGCGCTCAATTCTAATTTTGCAAGGTAAACTATTATTCCCTTATGCTGATGTCGGGAAACAGACATGCGAGCCCAGCTTGGCCCCTCCTCTCATTACGTCACCACACTGTCCTCCAAGTCCAAATGCAGACTCACATAACTAACTGTATCAGCTACTTCAATTACCAGTGTCAGCAGGAAACTCTAAAGGGTAACCGCAGAATATCTGCATGAAAATATTTTCATCAACTGATATAGACAGGAATAAAAAGTTCAACCCAACCCGAGTGCCCTCAATGGGTGAAATGATGTCAAATATTCCTTTAACGTGTCTTCCAAGACTCAGAACGACGGGACACCTGGCCCTGAAGCTCCCTAATGGTGTGCGCCTGCTCTGCACACTTGTCCTTGCAGCGCTGCAGGTTCTCCTGACATTCCTGAAGTCTCTGCTTGGCTGACGTGAAGGAGTGGCGGGCTCGCTCTACCTGCTTCAAGTGAGACTCCACCTGGCCTCTCATCTGAGGTGTGGCATCAGGGGAAATAAATGCAAGGTCACACATTTACCAAGAATATGCTTTCTATCTTAAAGACTAGACATGCTCGTTATTAATAAGTACTTTACAAATGTTAAGTTACACAAGACATATGATGGAAATTCATTCATTTTCAAAACGCTTGTCGTCTGGTGCTATCAGCCTACTTCGGGTGTCACACACAGGACGGACTGAGAAACTGGTGGTTTCTTTTCCACTGGTTCATCTTGATCTCTCCAGTAACTGTCACTTTATAGCACCTTAGAACTCACACACGCCCTTTCAGTCTTCTTGGCCTAAATCAGCCTTCACGGAGCGCTGCTTCAGACAGCTAACACATCGGTTCTCACTTGGCTGTACGTGGTCACTGTCCTGCCATGTGAGCACATCTAATTTACCCACAGTGCTCGCTCCCCTCCTGCCCTTTCTCACTGCAGCACTTCTGTAAATATTGGAGAACAGGGTGCTGATGCAACCGAAGGAATGCCACACTGCTCTGTGTAACCATAAACAACCAAAATGTGACGTTCGGGATGTTCTCACGGAGGAAATGCAAGGGGGTAACTTGCCTGAGTTGGGGACACCCACAGTTTCGGTACAACATCTGGCCATCTTGAAAACAAGAGATAAAACCAGAATAAAGCACACCTCCGAATCCCTAAAAGAGCTAAGAAGCCATGAGAAAATCAGGAGACTCAAGCAATGGGTAAACAAAAAGAATTTCTTTTTAACCAGCATCCTTTTCCAGTTCTACACAGAAAACATTATGAGAACAGGAGCTGGAAGGCAGGCTCCTCTGCTTTGTGCCTCTGAACAGGTTCTGAACTGGTTTTCACTGCGCCCCTAGCAGAAGAGGCACTGTCCTGTGGGAAACAGACCACACGAAATGGCATCGTCTGTGGCCTGCTAAAATGGGCGAGAAACAGCTCTAAGAAAGGGTCCAGTTCCTCATTTGGTGGCCTAGTGGCCTGTCCTGGCTGACCTTGACACCTCACGCTTGGTTCCCAGTCTCAAAATGTGCCTGCACCACAGCAACAGTAGTCATGGACTCTGGACCGGACCACTAACTCCCCGACCCCCAACCAGGAACCGGTGTCCTATGACTCTCACTGTTTCCTTACCAAAACAGTGTGAAATCCAAAAGGGAATGTGGTTCCATCTAAAAACTTAAAAATATTCACAAAAACACCATCACCTGCCAAAACTGGCTTCTCTGGCTTCTGTCGCAACTGGGTGAATAAAGGAAGAGGTTTCTCAAGATATCATTTTTCCTCCCAAAATGTATTTACCAGAGACTATTTACTTTGCAATTTTTTTAGACACAAAAAATGTAAAAATAGAAAAAAAGAGACCAGTTTGCATTTTACTGCTGATAGGTCTCAGTAATAAATAATGGGGCCTTTTTCGTTTTAATCTACTCCTGTATCAAAAAGTGAAGCATTCATGCTATTTCTCAAATATGAATGAGAAAAGTAAAAAGACGTTCTCACAAATAAACAACATTCCACGCCTGAGAACAGTGCATCTTCAAGGGGAAAGAGAGACCCTCCCCCGGCGACTCGGAAGGGGTCATCCCTAGGCACGCACTCACAAAACGACAGGGAGGAAGGCCTGCGACAGCCAGGGTCAAATGAGGCACACACCGAAAATGCTTGGCTACTTCAATTTCAAACTTACCTTCTCTAACTTCTTGTTTTTGTTTTTTATTATTAGGTTATTTTCGTGTAGCAAATTTTTACATCTGCTTTTTACCATTTCAGCTGCTTCTTGCAACTTTTGTACCTTAAAAAAACACACACACAGACTGTAAAGTATCATGTACTATTTTAAGTATAACATGAAATAAAAGATAAAGCATGTATTTATATTTATTTCACTTTGAATTTGTATTTTAAAGAAATCATCATTCTCCCTCAGCATGTTTATGTAACATTACTCCTGACAGAATTTCTTAGTGTACAATTCTAACTCATCCCTTCATTATCTACCTGTCTTCTCTGATCAATGTTCTTATACTCTTTACTTGAGCTCTAAAGACTACATCAGTTTTCATTTTCAGATCGTTGATTCTTTAAGAAACTAGTCTCTCATTTCCTCTTACACCTGTCATAACAGCCAAGCTCAATAAAACAAGTGACAGCTCATGCCGGCAAGGGGAACACACATCCATTGTTGGTAGGAATGTAAACTGCATAGCCACTATGGAAATCAGCGTGGCAGTTCCTCAGGAAGATGGGAATTGATCTACCTCTAGATCCAGCTATACCACTCTTGGGCATATACCACAGAAAGACTTGTTCAACCATGTTCATTGCTGACCTATGCATAATACAGAAACTGGAAACAACCTAGATGCCCCTCAATAAAAGAGCAGATAAACAAAATGTTGTTCATTTACATAATGCACAGTAATTTAAAAAATGAAATAATAAAAATTGCAGGTAAATGGATGGAACTAGAAAACAGCATCCTGAATGAGGTAACCCAGACCCACAAAGACAAATGTAGTATACATTTGCTTCTGTGTGGATCTTAGCTGTTAAGGCAATGATAACCAATCTACAACCTATAGAACTGTAGAGGATAGGCAAAGAGTAAAAGACTATGGGGGACAGATAGATCTCATTAAAAAAGGAAATAGAATAGGTAGTTATGGGTGGGTGGGCTAGAACAGGAGGATGAAGTGGTGGTGGGAAGGACACAGGAGGGAATACAGGAAGAAACATCTAAAACTAAGGGTCATTTGAGGAGTAGTGTGGAAACCTAATGCAGTAGAGGCTTCTTAACACATATACATAAACATATATGAAGGTAATCTAAATGAAACCTCCAGATAATGGGGCAACAAAGTCCCCAACTCTCTTTTGTCAACAAACAAAGCTTCCAGTACCAGGATTAGGTTACATCTAATTGAGTTGTTGGCCAAATAGGTCCCATAGGAATCCCCCAAACAACCCAGGCTGTTGCCAAGACAACACACCACAAACTGACAACAAGGCTCCCTTACTGAAGACAACACCTCCACAACTCACTGAACATGGAGACATCGAGCTGGTCACTCACATTCTAACATCTCTGGTACAGGAAGGTACTCTGCACAGTGTAGCTAGAGTTTTCCTGCCTTGCCCACAGTCTGAACAAATCTTTGTCACCCGCCAGTCCCACAGCCTCTCAGACCCAACCAAGTAAACACAGAGACTTATATTGCTTACAAACTGTATGGCCGTGGCAGGCTTCTTGCTAACTGTTCTTATAGCTTAAATTAATCCATTTCCATAAATCTATACCTTGCCACGTGGCTCGTGGCTTACCGGTATCTTCACCTGCTGTTTGTCATGGCGGCAGCTGGCAGTGTCTCCTTCTGCCTTCCTGTTCTTTCTTTTCTCCTCTCTGTTAGTCCCACCTATACTTCCTGCCTAGCCACTGGCCAATCAGTGTTTTATTTATTGACCAATCAGAGCAATATGACATACAGACCATCCCACAGCAGCACAGTACCAAAAGAGAAAGGCAAACAGCGAGCCAGCTGTAGCATGAATCTTAAAGGTCTTATTAATAAAATCAAACCCAGAGCCAGATATTGGGGTAAATGCTGGAAGATCAGAGAAGCAGAACAAGCCACAGCCAACCTCACCTTGCCAGTTCCTCAGCTGATCCTCTTTCCTCATACTGGAAGCCTCTGAGTCTTCATCCAGAATGAATCTCAGCTGAACTGTTTGTTCAAAATCCTAAATGCTTAACCAGCTCTAGTTCCTGGTTTTCATGACTTGTCTACCTTTCTGCTTTCTGCCATCACTTCCTGGGATTAAAGGTGTGAGTCACCATGCCTGGTTGTTTCCAGTGTGGCTTTAAACTCACAGAGATTCAGATGGATCTCTGCCTCCCAAGTGATAGGATTAAAGGTGTGTGTACCACCATTCTCTGGCCTCTATATATAGTGGCTGTTCTGTTCTCTGACCCCAGATAAGTTTATTAGAGTGCACAATATTTTGGGGAACACAATACCACCACAGCCAGCCATAAGCCCTTTCATCTACAATAGTGTCCTGCCTGTAAGACACACTAGGGCAATGGTAACACAAAGCTTGTGGGAATCACCAACCAATATCTGATTTGACTTAAGACCCATTCCAGGAGATGGAACTCATACCTGACATTGCTTGGTGACCAAGAGCCTGACACTAGATAGCCCAGGGACCTAGGACAAAACCAAATACTATTGTTCTAAGCAAACAAGCAAGTAGAAACAAAACCAACTCCTAATGACATTCTGCCATACTCATAGATCAGACCCTTGCTCAGCCAACATCAGAGAAGCTTCCTCCTGCAGCAGATGTGAACAAATGCAGAGACCCAAGCCAGACATTATGCAGAGAGTGAGAGACCTTGGAACACTCAGTCCTAAATAGAGTCTCCATCAAATTCTTTCCTGCAGGGCTCAGGAAACCCCGCAGAGGAGGACACAGAAAGACTGTAAGAGCCAGAGGGGATGGACAACACCAAGAAAACAAGGCCTTCTAAATCAACATGTGCAAAGTTCATATGAATTCAGAGACTGAAGCCTCATGCTTTTAATGTTTATATGGGATTCCTAAGTGTGCAAACAAGTGGGTCTCTAATTCTTGTGCCTTCTCTTGGGCTCTTTTCTTTCTGTTTGATTGTTTTGTCCAATTCTGATGTGTTAGTTTTTGTTTTATCTTACTATATTTTACTATATTATATTTTGTTTTATTTTATTATTATCCCTTAGAAGCCTGCCAATGAGAGACAGAAAGGGAGTGGATCTGGATGGGAGGGGATGTGGGGAGGAAATGAGAAGAGTACAGGGAGAAAATACAATCAGGATACATTATGTGGAAAAAAATCTATTTTCAATAAAAGAAAAAAAAAAAACTAGCTCCCATTCCAATAATTTTCCCCATCAAATCAAAATCCATCCAAAGGGCATGGGTGAACTGTGCATACTGCCCAGCAGCTACAACATGATATATTCAGATGAAGCATGCTTGCTGAGGCCTAAAAGCCAACAAGCAGGCGGACACCGATAATGTGCTCGGCACACAGTCCTCCAGGCTCCATGCATCCCTCCCCCTGCAGCCCTTTAGCTGGGCACCTCAACTGCCACCCAACCCGTCTAGATGCAGCCCCTCCTGCTTGCTACACTTTACTCCACCTTCGGCTTTTGCCTGTGATACATTTTCTTTCCTTCCATCCTCCTTTCACAGTCCCTCTCTTTCCCACCATGCTGGGGACTGAACCCAAGGCCTCACACCTGCCAAGCAGGCAGTTCTTGATGGCACCACTCCACCATCCTTCACCATTCTTTACTTACACTCTCCCAGTAACAGCTCTTTAATGACCACTTTGTTCCTATCACGAAAGCATCTGTACACATCCAGTCTTTCCCAGTTTTCCTTCAACACTGAACTTCTGAACCTGAAAGCTTAACTATAATTAATCACTGGACATACATTCTACTTTAGATAAACCACCGTATGTTCTTTGGTGTATTTGTAGTGTATGTGTGTGTACATAACTGCATGTGTGTGCTCTTTGTGTGGATGTCAGAGGTCGAAATCAGGTGTCTTCTCTACCGTTCTCTACTTTATTTCTGAGGCAAGGTCTCTCACTGAAATGAACTACTAATGTGGCTGAGCTGGCTAGACAGGAGTTCTAGGGATCAGTATGTCTCTACCCCCCAAGTGTACACTACTGTGCTCAGCTTTGTAGTTGGGTCCTGGGGATCCAAACTCAGGTTTTCATGCTTGCATGGCAAGCACACTACCAACTGAGTCATCTCACCAAGTCTCATATGTTTCTTTCCATGTATTTCACGTGAATAAATCTGAATTATACATTACTTATTAGGAAAAGGGAGTACTGGATTTAATGACCCTCAGTGACAGTCATTGTTGTAAATCAATGTCATTAAATATACTAACAAGATTCCATATTAAGATTCTCATCACCCCTATGCAATTGATTTTAAATTTCCTTTTAGGAATATCTAGTATTTCCATAAGTAGTGCTAGCACTAGGAATTGGCAAGGCCACCTCTATGAAGGCATACGGAGTCTTAAGGAATGTTTGAGACACACTGTATTACATCACAGATATTCACCCCATCTCTTCAGTTCTGTTGACTTGAGCCACAGTGTTTTAAGTCATCTACAGATTACAATAAACCTTAGCAAGTTACCTGAGTTTTATATACGTCAATAAGAGTTTTCTGTCGTTTTTCTATTTCTTGTAATTCTACGAGTTCATTTTCAACAGAAACAACTTCATCCTTCAAAGCATCAAGCGTACTCTAGAAAGAAATACATGATTGATGGGAGATTTTCAGCCAACAGAACATTATAATCCATGTTGAAGAATTATTAAAGCATACCTCATTCATCAACATCAATGAAATAATCATTTTTATGGCATATAATTTCCACCTAAAATTAATAACTAATACTCATGAATAAATTTAATCAGTACACAGATTTTTAAAAATTTACTGACAAATAAAAGCTGAAAAAAGTTGAGTTCTAAATAAAAAGAATCAATAACATTGACATGTCAAGTTTTCCACATTCATTTAACACTTCTCAATCTCAACCAAAATTGTAACAGTTGGAGGTTATACGACAAAACTAATTCAAGCTCATATGGCAGCTGGGCTGGTGGCACGTACTTACGAGGCAAAGGCAGAGGAGTTGTTGCAAGGTCTAGGCCAGCCAAGGCTATTTAATAAAACCCAGTCTCAAAATTAAAAGCAGAAATAAAAACACCTTATATGAGAGAATAAACAGGAAAGACCAAACAATTTATAAATAAAGGATACTAAGTAAACAATATCTGTGCTTACTAGATATTGAAATATATAAAGCATTAAGTTGTCAAGATACTAAGAACACAGAAGACAGAAGAAAAGGAAAAGAAAAATACACAAAACATAGTATACAGACAACACTGGGTTTTAAACCACTAGGGGAAACATGTGTTGTAAATGAACCTCAAATAAACTACAAGTACTAGGGAAACAGGTTAGCCACCTGCCTTGGCCAAATGCTAAAGAAGCTCCAAACGAATTTAATGTTTTTAATTATAAAGATATGAAAGAAGATCCAGACAAAATTGTACATGACTTTAGACAATACAACTCTACTGAGATGTTAGGACTGGCAAGATATTCTCCTTGTGTGCACGCCAGTTAGCCTACCAGAGTTTCACAGATGCCAGCATAAGGCACAGACCAGGTAAGAGGCAGAGGCCGTTATTTATTGCCCATAGCAGTAGCAGTGAAACCATAGGCATTGTGTTAACTTCCTGAGGCATACCTCCAATGGGATAAGATAAAGGGGCTGATGACAACTATCTATGGATTGGGATGTATTAGAGAAGGAAAATGTAAAAACTCAAATATCTCATAATAGGCAGAGAGCATGTCTGTTCTTTGCATGAAAGAAAACTATGTTGTCCGCATCAGGCTTACCTGTTAACATGGCCTACAGTTAACTGAGGAACTGCCTAGTTCAAGCTGGCCTGTGGGGATATCTGTGAGGGGTCGTCTTGATTATTAACTGATGAAGAAGGGCCCAGCCCACTGTGGGCAGCACCACTCCCCAGGCAGGTGGTCCTGAGCTTTATAAAAAATCTATCCCCCACCCGCAAAAGCTGAACAAAAACAGAGACTGAAAACAAAGTATCAATCCAGGTCAATAACTCATCAGCATGTATCCTGAACTCGAGAAAATAGAAAGGAAGAGGAGACAGCATTCCAAACAATACACAATATACCCATATAAATGTGTACAAAATCTTAACACAGCAAAGATAAAGGAATATTTTGAAAATCCAACATAAATGTGAAGCAGGATTTCCACAGAATAAGAATCAGAATAGCAACAGATTGCTTTCTAATAACAACCGTACTTGCAAAAGACACTAAAGCAAAGGATCACCCTCTCTTGAAGGCACAATAAAGATATTTTCAGACACGTGAAGCCCTTTTACATGCACTTCTTCCTATTTTCTCTTTTTAAGGTTAAAAAGAATTTAAAGATATAGTGTAACAAAATGAGAGTTCCTAAGTAAGCAGGCAGTGTAGGCTCAAAGAGAGGCAGCCATGACTCCAGCACACCTGGAGAGCAGCCCACTGAGGCAGCAGGGATGCGTGGGGGTGGGGGCGGGGATGCGGAGGGGCTCCTGAAGAACAAGAGTACAGACGGGCCTCCAGGAACACAAACATGAAACAGGACTTCTGGAATTTTTAAACGTTAAGAAATGAAGCATTTTCTTTTCTTTGCATTAGAAACACACTTGTTTCCTTTCTTGAAACGATTATGATTACTGGATGTTTAAAATTGTGTTCACATTAGGAAAATTTCAGTGGACGTTTTAGGCATTTATTGATGGATTTTTAGAAAAAGGATGGGATTCCAGACTTTGAGTTTCATAATTGTTGAAGTTCCCTTGGTAGGAGGGGTTGACAGCCACATCTTTTCTACCCTTTCTAAACTTCTGTTTCTGTTTCTAGAACATGAGTCTCGGAGAATTTTGTGATTATTTATTTCATGGTTCAAATGCTCCTTTTCTGATTTCTGTTTTGTGGAGCTGAGAAGGTGCCCTCATGTTCAGTCCCGTCCCGTCAGCCACAGGCGTGTCTCTGTCTAAGAACTCAGGTTCCCTTTTTCTCAGAAAGTCTAAAACCTTCCTCTCTCATCTTTCTCTGGGACACATACAAACCAATCACTCCTGGGACTTGGCTCAGTTGAAAATTCTTTCTGGTTATAAAGCAGCCAAGAACATACTTTCTGGTTTCAAACAGACCCAGCCTGATGGTGGACCATATGGTAACCATGACACCTACAAATAGTTCTGTGCAGTAAAGCTAATGCAATTTTGGATGATTCACTGCTAAAATTAGAGAGTAAATAAACTGTTCTAAAGTTGAGACAAAGAGAGAGTTGTCCAATCTCATAAGCCTTGTTTTGTTAAATGCAATTTAAAATCATTTTTGTATTTGTGACTAAAAAGCTTAAAACTTATATACATGAAAAAGACATTATCTGTGTATCTAGAAATTATCTTAATAATACAATATCATGAGAAACATGAAAGACAAAACAATACATGAACATTGCCCAACCTTGCCTTTACTCCAAGGTATTGCTACTAAGTATGCACATACATGCGCGCGCGCGCGCGCACACACACACACACACACACACACACACTACCTTTAATTTCACATTCTCAATATTTAGGGCTTCATTTTCATCTTCAAGTGAGTGAAGTTTTCTAAGAATTTCTTCACATGAATTTTTTCCATGAGTTTCCATTTTCTTCAAATCTTCCAAAAGATTAACGATTTGCCTTTATAAAATAAGTGAAAGCATGGAAAATTTCATTCAACTAACAGACTATAAGTGTTTTTAATATTATCTGGTAGGGCACACTGGTTAAAATAGAAAAGGTTCAGAAAGGCGGCAGGACAGATAGAGCAAGGGCGCAGGAGTGGTGACCCAGGGCGTGCTCAAAGCAGCCAGGGTTAGAAATACTCACCTACTGATGACGCCATCTAGCCTATCGCCCACAGGAGGCATGTCTGCCCATCCCTCTCATAAACAATGCATATGAAAAATACACACACACACACACACACACACACACACACACACACACACACACGGAGACCAGCTCAAAAGAAGGATCAAGTGAGGTAGTGACACGCCCTCCTAAGAAGCAAATTACACGTCAGTTCTCTATGATCACACACAACAGCATGGGAACAAAACTTAAGGCCAATATTCGGCTCTGTTACTGCTCCACAGCAGCAGCGTCAAAAAACAGAATGTGTATTTTTACTCATTAACTTTCTGTTATACACTTTAGTCCCTTGAATTAAGGGATAATAATTTTTAGGATTTTGAAACTTACATTATAAATTTTGCTTCTCTCATACCCTTGTTTAATTGAGAAACATCACTTCTACTTAGAACAAAGTTATCTACATTTATAAGAAATAACAGATACACACTCAGCACAAAGTGCAAATCTGCAAGTTCCACCTTTAAAATGGGAATAGCAATGCATGTTTAAAGAGTAATCATTCTCACTCCCATTTCTTAGTAGAACAACTTATCACTATCAACAACACCTTT
The DNA here is from genome assembly GCF_004664715.2 of Peromyscus leucopus. Taxonomy (NCBI): domain Eukaryota; kingdom Metazoa; phylum Chordata; class Mammalia; order Rodentia; family Cricetidae; genus Peromyscus; species Peromyscus leucopus. The sequence continues at coordinate 116,178,472 of NC_051068.1, read as the reverse complement.
ACCACATAGAAACCAGAAGAACCAAAGCATGCAGTGTTGGAGAAGAATCAAGTCGCTTCTCATTATACAATGACAATCTAAATTCTTGCTTACTTTTCTCATTGTTTCAATCTGAACTTCCAGTTCAGTTTTTTCTATTACGATGTTCTCATAATGACTTTTCCAGGCATTGGAAGCTGAAACTGTTTCGGACAACTTGGCTTCCTAAAAATATATAAAGCATTCATCTTGTAACTTAAAAGTGTTTTTTACAGGTCTTAGGCACAAACACTCTGTAAATTTGAAAGCACTCCTCCAGTAAAGCATGCAGCTTTTCCTGTAGAGAAGCTCAGTGTGCAGCTTCCAAAAGAGGAAAACGTTAAAGTGAGCTTTAACAAAACACCCATATAACTATGACTTTATATGCGCACAGTACAGTTCCAACTTACTATTTTAAGATGCTGATGCGACTAATTTTAAGGAATGTTTCACAATTAATAAAATAACTTCTATTTTACTTATGAATGCCTCTTCATTTTCCATTCTTTACACAGAAGAGCTAACAACCACATGCATGGGAGAAGAGTGTTTCCCCAATGTATAGAAACTATTTGCAGTTCCAGGGCTCACAGCATCTTCAAATGCAGGCTTATTTGTCTGTCTTGAGGTCACCCATCAGCTTGCCAACACGGCTGCTGTCAGCAGAGAGCAGGGGCCCAGCCAGCGTGCATGGGAAAGCCACAAAGGAGGACTTCTGTCTGTTTCCTCCATCGCTGTTGGCAGGGTTTGGAATGGTGCCAGGAACACGCAGTAAATGCCAATGGCTCGCGGCACCACTCTGGCTTTGTCCACATTCTACAGAGAGCAAACTCACTAGTTATGAGAGTGCCAGTTAACCATGAATCAGAGGACCCACAGTCTGGACAGCAGCTAACATACTATTGTCCTCTTTCCTTCTATCATTCACTCATTCATAGAAAAGTTTATTGGTCATCTTGTATGTACAAGATATGGTCTACGCTTTTCACAGAAATGTTTGTTACACTGAAGACTAGTACCTTATTTCATATTTTGTGTAAAATAAAATTTAACATAAATTATGAAGAGATGGCTATGATATATACTATAAAGTCAGTTCATATTATAATGTATATAATGTAAGATACTGAGGTATTAAATCCATGGGAGAAATGTAGATATTGGGTATGTAAAGTCCATATTTCTTCTTTCACCTGTCCTTATGTAAAGACACAAAGCAAGAGGCCCTCACCTTCCACTGCAGTGGACCTGCTTCTGAACTAGTACTGTGGCAGCCTCCGAATTACCGCAGATCTCACAGACCCTTCCTAATCCCCACCCTCCTTGATTTCTCTGTGTTGTATTGCATGTATATGCATGGTAAACCAAATAAGAATTCAATAAAATGTGCCATGGTTGACCTCATTTGTGTTTCAAGCTTAAGACAAACTTGAGGAGGAAGAATAGAAAAACATGAGATAGCTTTAGAAAGAAAGAAATACCATAAAAATTAAGACATTAATATAATGAATTGGAAAGGTAACTGATTCGAGGGGAAAGGAGCCAGTGACAATAAGTAAGGAAGAACTTAAAGCCAGAGGCAGCCAACTCCACACGCTGAGGCTCAGAAGAGAGAGCATACAGCAACCCCATCTGATTTCTCCTGCATGCTCCCACAGTCACTGGAGGAAGCAGCGTTCTTATGCCCTAGTTCATAAACGAACTGAAGGTCAGAGAGGCTAAACACCTTCTGTACAGTCTCCAGTGCAGGAGCCTTTGCAGACTGGCCTGGGGCTCTGGTGATGTTAACTCAAGGGGGAAGCCTCCAGAGTGCCAAGCCAGGAGTAGTGTCGAGCACTCCAAGCATCTGTGGGTATTCAGTCAGGTTACAACCTTGTAGGTGCTGAGCCTAGTCTTCAATTCAATATCTAGTTACTCACATGAGTGTAAGTTAAATATTAGAGCCTTAAAAGGGTGAGATTTGAGCTTATAAAATATTAGCTTGTTTTGTTTGTACAGTCTTTTATACAAGTCTGTTTTCATTTCCAAAAGCCACTAATAAATCTATAAGCCTTAGCATACGTTCTTAAGAGGTGGGATACTAGTGAGCCACAGCAACAATGAATATTTGATTGGTTGGCAACTGAGTAAGAATACTGATTTGTCAGGAGAACAAAGCACTAGGCCATTTCTCAGCTCTGTGTTAGACTCAAAGATATCTTTCACATGTTTGTTGACGTCAGCATATGGCTTCAAATGCACTTACAGAGGTTAAATGAAGTGAATTACTGAATACAGTCATATGGTCTAATAACATAAATCAGCATTTCCCAAACTGATATTTCTCAGAACCATTTCCAAGAGCTGCTTTGTGGGCACAAGAAGAGTTCTGTGGTTAAGTGTGGGAAATTCTTACTTCCATGCCTTCATTACCGCCTTCTGAGAGCCTTCTCAGGGCCTTTAATGTTAATATGCACTGTAACTTTCCAGTAGGCAAGACGGAGGAAACCTTACTCTTAGCTAGCCACAAAAGCTTTTGGAGTATGTGTGTTAGGGAGGGGGCATGGCATATACTTACATTTCCTTTCAGTGAGCCCCCCAAAATGCTATAGATTTCAAATTGTGTATATTATGATACATAATCTTTCAAAATAAAAAGCAAAAAGATGAGTAGATTTTTATAGCATGAATAGTAACATGGATAAGAATGATACCATTATCTAAAGCTTCACAACATTAACTAGGCTAACTAACTATGCTGTCGAACTACACTAACTAGTCATATTGTCTAACTAACCATGCTGTCTAACTAACCATGCTATCTAACTAACTCTGATATTTAAGCGCATGAAGCATCTTATACAAGAATGTGCACACTCACCTGAGCTCTAATCTGGGAAGTGAGGTGTTCAATATCCCCCGTAAAGTGTTTCAGCCGTTGTCTGTAAACTTTGGATGCTTTTTTCAGAGCCACACCTTTCTGCCTACTTGCTTCTTTGATGGCTACAGCCTCCTGCTTATTCAATTTCACCTGCAAGTTCCACTTGGCTATTTGGGTTTCCAAGTTCTAAAAAATGTTAAAAGAAATTAAATTACACCAGAGTTTCAATGTTTAAAGAAATGTTGCAAAAACACATATGTCGTCTTCCACACAGATTTTATCCAAAGAACTAAATCATGAATAATTAAAAAGTTAAACAGTGATAAGAGGTGACAAAACTTCTTATAACAAGTTAAAAAATGAAAATTCAACATAGTTCAGTATATATAAACTAATGGCATTATGACTAAAGAGACTAATATTTGTGATTATGGCAGAAACATCAGCTTCCTAAAAGCCCCCATGATCGGATATCATTTAGTTCACATATGAAATATAACACAGGACAGTTGAAAATATGACCTTAATCTTAGGTATGCAAAGCTCAAAAGGAACCGGTAACTTGCCAGATACCTGGGAGTGCCTCAGGGGAACAAGATGCACAGGACATGGAGGGTGAAGACAAGAGAGGCCGAGACCCGGTGACCAAACTTAACTTTTGGATCGGAAGGAATCTGCTAATCCTCGACATTCCAGCCAGGAGAGTAACTGCTTACCCAGGAGTGGCAAACAGTTTGAATGATGTGCAAGGGCGCAGCCACTGATGGGATGGTGCTAACGGGCAGGACCGATTCCTTGACACGCTCTTGGTAAAACACGAGAGAGCCGGTCTAGGGGGACAACTGCTCTGCCTTCCTTTCCAATGATTCTAAGCATCTGAGCATGAAGTGCTGTACGTAAATATTAATGAACATGAAGTATGTAAGAACTAATGACTAGAGATTGTTAGGCTTTTGTATTTTTAAAATTACATGCATGTTAAATCTGAAATTACAGGATCCGTGCTTGGAACTACCATTCCTGAGGCAGCCATTTCAGCTAAAAATAAATTTAGGACTCACAGTAGTAGATAGGCTTTTCTACTTGATCCTGTGACCAATAGAGGCTGTTTCCCTTCACTCCCACAAATGTTATAATTAAGAAGCATGTCGCCAGGCAGTGGTGGCGCATGCCTTTAATCCCAGCACAAGGGAGGCAGAGCCAGGCAGATATCTGTGAGTTCAAAGTCAGCCTGAGATCCAGGACAGGCACCAAAACTAAACAGAGAAACACTGTCTCGAAAAACAAAAAAAACAAAAAAAAAAAAAAAAAAAAAAAAGCATGTCTTTGGATTTCATCTCTGCGGACTGCTTAGGTAAACTCTGAAGGAGCAACTACCTCTTCAGCTGCCTCTACAAATTTAACTTAAACAATCAGACACACACGCACAAAAAGTCCCATGAGCGCTCCAGTAAATAATTGGGAAACATAAACTGGAAGGTCAAGTACCTGTGTGAGAAAGGACCCGCCCATAAGAAATGCACCAGTCATTCCGGAGACGGCCACACGGTGTCACCACCACACCATCCAGTTTGGGCATTTGTTTAAAATCTTACACACAAAGTTTAAAAAGAGACCATAAAGTTAAGAGGGTTATGTGTCGGAGGGAGGAGGTGGCTGGGGGTGGATATACTCAAAACACACTGCATACATATATGAAATTCTCAAGCCCTACACTTTAATATTCCAGGGATAGAATAAAACTGGCAAATTATTTTTAGTTTCAAAATAAAGCCTCAGTCATTTGCCAAGTGAATGGACACATATGAGACAGCAGGAAGTGTGCACATTATGTTCATATACACCACAGGTTATACAGCGGACCACACATATGTCCCACTGTGCACATATGTGTGTACAGACACAGCAGGACACAGGTCATTATTCGCTATCTCTTCTAAAAATATTCTAACTCCAACTGACATCTCTAAGAATTTAGAAGGAAAAATTGGATCAAAGCATCCAATATTGCAGAACATCTTTGGGATATTCTGAAAGACTTAAAATGTAAATTTTTAAAAGGCCCAATGAATGACAACAATTAAAAACCCGAGATTTAGGTTGCCAGACTGAATTGTTTTTACACTTAAAAAGTGAATGTGTTAAACTCAAAATCAAGTAACTGAATTCTAATCTTCCCACCACATTATTCACAGCTTTAAATTCCAGATTTTATATACTTATTTTACATAATATAATTAATGTCTACAAATAAGGTCAAACTGTAATTAAACGTGTGTGAGAGGAAAGCGAACAGCAAGGCCCTAAAGCCACCTGTTTCCTGTCCTTAGCAGTGGCCGTGCTGAGGGATCCGTACATCAAAACGGGGATGTCACAGCAGAGCTCTGGACTTTAGCCTTGTGTTATGTCTCCAGATTAATCAAGTATACTTAAAAAAAAAAAAAATACTGTTAAAAATTATCTTTGAAAATAACTCATTATTTCATTTAGAATTAAAAAAAAAAATCAACTGCTCTTTGAGGGCACTGTAAGACCGTGAAAGATGATCTGAACTGGGTGACTGACAGGCTGGATCCCATTATTTGCCTGTCCGTGCCTGCACAGCATTGGCACAGCGCACCACTGTGTCCTATATCACCCACGCAGAGAGCAAAGAGGATCCACGAGGGCTATGGCAGAAGGTTCTTGGAGGAACAGGTACGGAGAATGAAGGACTATTTCCTACTGACAGAGTCCAACGGAGGGAAAATCAATGCCTCCAGCTGGCTACCACTCCTGACTCCAGCCAGGCTCTGATGGACAGCTCCAAACCAATGGCTTACACAGATGCCACGGTTAAACTAAAAGCAAAGTTGAACGTCATGTATCTAGGGAAGGGGGCAGTGGGATGGGAGGGAGTGATAAGGACAGAAGGGAGCCGGAGAAGGCAGGTGGAGTGTAATCAGAATACACCAGACACATGGATGAAATTTGAAAAGAAAAAAATTAATTAAAACAAATGACATCCTCTATAAACTTGCTTACTATCCTCAGAAAGGCAAAAGCTCTTTGCCACTTAAGGACAGGAGAGCTCTTGAAGCAGGTGCTATAAGTTGCAGATGTCTGCTAGGATTCAGGACAAGAAAAACAAAGGTCGACCCCCTTGGTCTGTAGAAGTCTCTGAAGGCAGGAACACTGTTTCTTTTCCTTTGGCAAAAAAATACGATAGTGGATCCAATTAGGTTGTGAGATGTAACAGCACCCTCAGGCTCTGACGTCAAAACAACTGTGACTGGGAGCACCTTTTTAAACCAAACATTCCTTCTGACTGCACAAATACAAAAGGTCTCAGTGTTCTACATACAAAAACTAAGCTCATTTCAAAATTATTAGAATTGGTAACAAAAGAAACAACTTACTGATTGCCTATTAGATACACGTGAGAATATGCATAAAAGGCTCTATAGACATGGAAAGAGACGGGAATACTCTGCAACCAAATGTTAACAACAGTTTGGGTGTCTAAAGTTATTTTAACTTATGTTTCTATAATTTACAAAAATGTCCACAGTAAACATAAATTAACTGTATGGTGAGAAAGATTTAAAAGATTTAAAATCTCTGCTGGGGTAATCTTTTTGTACAGTGTATGACGATGTGTCTCTGTTTAACCTCACCTGCCTAAGGCACCTTCCGATTGATTTTAATAAAGAGCTGAATGGCCAAGGCAGGAGAGGATAGGTGGGACTTCCAGACAAAGAAATTCTGGGAAAAAATCTGAGGTGGAAGATTCACCAGCCAAACATGGAGGAAGTAGGACAGACAGTACTGAGAAGAGGTAACAGACACATGACCGAACACAGATTAATATAAATGGTTTAATTTAAGTTTTAAGAGCTAGTTGGGAACAAACCTAAGCTAAGTCCAAGCTCTTCATAATCAGTAAAAAGTCTTGTGTCATTATTAGTGAGCTAGTAATATAAGGAAAGATCTGTTACAAATCTCCACACATCTTCCTAAATTGAAATATAAAAGGAAACATTTTCATACAGCGATCTGGACCTAAATATTCAGAAGGCTAGACACCTTATGATTAAGATTTATATTCAGTGTTTTCCACAGAAACACCAAAATTACATTCTTTTATTATCACTGAATTTCACAGTTAAGCGAGGCTGTTAAAGTTAGTTTTTCATTAATTTTATTACTTAAACTATAAAAATGGATATTCATAACCTTTACATGTTCTTTTAGCTTATCATTCTCAGCTTCCCTTTTCTGAATTTGGAGGTGTAGACGATCATGTACCACTTTGACTGACTGAGAAAACCGGTTTGCTTTCAAAGCACTTTCCTGTAATAGAAAAGAAAGACAAATACTAAGTTCCTGTGTCTCTTTATCTCTGACAGAGCCCGGAGTCTGAGTCCACCTGAACAGAAGGTGAAGCAGAGCACTCCTTTCCATACACTGTGGCCCTATGAATGCACTTCATATAAAATTGCATGTAAAACTCCCACATGTATTCAATACCTTCTAATCATCTCCTATAAACCTTCCCATCTCCCTCCCAAATATAAACTTAAGTATGTACAAAATGTTACTTCAAATACCAAAATTATTTAATTTTTCCAAACAGATTAAAATATAAATTTATAGTCCTTAAACGTGCATGTGTATATTTGCATGTGTTTTTAGCTGTGTACAGGCACAGGGACACATACATACACACACATGCACATATATGACATGTGTGTGGGATCATAGACAACCTTGGGTGTCATCATCAGGACCATCCTGCAGCTCCTCTGAGACAGGCCCTCTCATTGGCCTGGAGCTCACCAAGTAGGCTAGTCTGGCTGGCCAGCAAGCCCTAGAGATCTTCCCACCTCTGCCTTTCCAGGACCAGAATTCCAAGGCTTCTGGGGACTAAACTCGAGTTGTGGTCTTCTGAGTGGCCCATCACCCAACCCAGGCATATAGGATTTGTGGTGACTTAAGCCAAGTGGTCTAAGCAGCATAAAAATAAACTAAACAAACAAAAACCTTAAAAAGTTAAGATGTTCTATTTGATACATAACAATTAATACTGATCTAAACTGTCAAAAAGTCTTCATTGTGCCTAACTGAGGATATGAGAACGGAGTGGGAGGAAGAGAATGGGGTCAATACTAACAAAATATAAGTCATGGTTAAAAACTCAAAACGTGTTACCTTTTCATTCTGAAACAGACACAGAAGTTCTTGGATATAGGTCTCTTTTTCAAGTACCTTCTTCTTAAGAGTCTTCAGGAAAGACATTAGAAATTAGAATTAGAAAACTCAGAATGTGGATGATACTGGCTGAAACCAAGCAGCATACAAAGAAGCAAAAACCATCCCCATGAATGGCTGTCAGGTGGACAAACACTTACACTATTGTCACTTTCATTGTCACTGAGGTCCTTCAACAAGCTGGGCGAGTTCTCTCCTGTCTGTGAGGGAGAGATATGAAACATCAATGTCTAGAACCACACTTCTCTGTTTTAAAAATGGCTATTGTCTGTCAAGTTTGGGAGTTCATTTTCTACTGATTTCAACTCTCTGCAAGAAGTATAGCTTGCAAATATTTCCTCCTATTCTGTAGACTGTCCCTATGCTGTTACCTTACTTTATACAGAAGCTTTTTAGTTTGATGTCCTAATTCCACTATATCATATATTCATTCTCTTCCCTCCCTCATTGAGGAGGGAGCCCAGGGCATCATATATGATAGTTACACAGTTTGCCACTGACCTGCATCCCTGGCCCTTAAATTATTAACTATTTCTGGAAACTAATAGTAAGGCATCTTAACTTGACTCTGTGGACATTTATAGAGCCTGAAGATGGACTTTGTGGAACCTGAAATACATACACTTCTGAAATGGTATGTGCAATCCTGCACTGTGTGTATGTGCAATCCTGTACTGTGTATGTATGAAATCCTGCACTGTGTGTATGTGCAATTCTGCACTGTGTGTATGTGTGCAATCCTGCACTGTGTGTGTGCGCAATCCTGCACTGTGTGTACGCAATCCTGCATTGTATGTGCAATCCTGCACTGTGTGTATGTGTGCAACCCTGCACTGTGTGTATGTGTGCAATCCTGCACTGTGTGTATATGTGCAACCCTGCACTTTGTGTGTGTGTGTGTGTGTGTGTGTGTGTAATCCTGCACTGTGTGTATGTGTGCAATGCTATGCACAGTGCAGATTCTATTGGTTAAAATTTTTGCCTGAGTGCTCAAAATTATTTTTCACATAATTTCTGGTCAGTTACTTTGCTAAATTAATCTCAAAAGAACACCTCAGAAAGTATAGGTTAGTGATATACAAATCTCTCTCTCTCTCTCTCTCTCTCTCTCTCTCTCTCTCACACACACACACACACACACACACACACACACACACACACACACCCCTACTTTCTAAAGACTCTCAGAATACTGTTTAGAAAGAGGTATTATGGCAGGGGACTTAGCTCAGTGTAGAGTGCTTGCCTAGCAAGCGCAAGGCCCTGGGTTCAGTCTTCAGCTCCACGGGGGGGGGGGGGGTGGGGGTGGGGAGAAAGAAAGAGGCATTATAACTCTAAATTCTAGCAGTGAGAAGGGGAAATATGATATGGTAATAGAGGACCGAATGATCAAAATGCATTATACACATTTTTGAAATGTCATAAAGACTATTTAATACAATTAATAAATGCTAATAGAACAAAGATAAAAATTAAAATAAACTGAATAAGATACTAAATTCTTTTAAATCATCAATACATATAAATAGACATTTCTCAAAAAGACACAGATGGTTAATAGGTGCAGGGCAGTGCTCAGTGTTACTGATCATCAAACAAAAGCAAATCAAAACCAGACTGAGTATGAAAAGGTTATGAAAAGATGAGAAATAAAATGCTCGCAGAGATATGGAGGATAGGGAGCTCACACATGCTGTTTGGTGAGAATACAAATTGGTCTAGACAAGTTAAGTATCTATCAGTTGGTGGATGGATAGCACATATAGGTGTAAATACACAATGGAATACTGTTCAGCCATTTAAAAAATAATCCTGTCATTTGCTTTACTATCGATACAAGTGAAATCATGTTAAGTAAAATACAACAAACACAAAAAGTCAAGATCCTGTCACTCATATGTGGAATGTAAAAGCTGATTTTATAGAAACGGAGAGTAAAAAGGTGGTTACCATATGTCAGAGAGAGAAGCCAGGGGAGGAGGAGGGGGAACAGTGGCAACAGTTAGTCAATGGGAACTAAGGTGTAGGAAGGAGACAGACGTGCTGGCGTGCTATTTTATACTATGGTGAGACAAAAAGACCATGTATAGGACCTTTTATTGGGGGAGGGGTACCTAATGATACACATGAGAGTTTAAACTGTAAGAATTTTAGACTTTGCAAGTAGAAGTTCAATCATTATATTTCAAAGAAAAAAATTCAAAGAATTACTACTATTTCAATATACCAATATTTTAAGATTCACAGTTAGAGAACTAAAATATCCTCCAAGTAGGAGGCATCACTACCATGGGAACACTCAGCACAGGAGCCTTACTTGTTCGTAGTGTGTCTGTTTAATAAGTTGTTCTAAGGCTAATTTCACACGGTTAAAAGTGTCTAATTCTTTTGATAATATTTCCTTCTGTTCAAAAATCTTCTTCAAATTGGATGCAGAAAGATTAACCTGACAAAATAAAAGAAGCCCACATATACATGTTAAGACAACATTAAGTAAAACACATTAGAATGATATCATCAATGAGGAACTGTTTCCTAGTATCAATCAAAATCATTATTTTGCATGTAGTATTGGTAAGCCCTGGCAAGTTTACACATAGTAGTCAGAATGCACTACATGGTATATTAAAATAAAATAAGTTGTAGAACTCCACCGCTTTGTAGTATTGGTTCCACTAAACCACAGAGCACAATCTGTTCTTGTCCCAAAGTGAAGTTTAGCTGAAAGTGTAAAATCGTCTTTTGTTCCAAATGACATCACAGAAAACAGGTAAACAGTATCTCTCAGAGTTTTCTTTTTTAAAGATCTATTTATTTTTGTTTGATGTGAATGAATGTTTTGCCTGCATGCTTGGCTGTGCCTCATGTATGCCTAGTGCCCATAGAGACCAGAAGAGGGCATCAGAGCTGCTGCAGCTGGAGTTAGGGATGGTCCTCTGGAAGAGCAGACAGTGCTGCTAACCACTGAGCCATCTCTCCACCCCACACTTTTAGTTTTAAATGAACTCTTCAGAAAATCTCATTCTCTAGTACAAGGCCAGGTAAGTCACGCATCAACCTGCAGTATCTAGCTTAGTCTCTTCCTAGGTGCATGTCTGAGAGATGTCTGCCTTTTAAGAAAAGAACAGAGTTAACAACAATAATAAAGAATGCTGTCCTGTCTCTCCCTACCCCCACATTTTTGGTATCATGTACCCATATGTGGGCATTCCTGTTAAGATTTGAGTCCTTAGTCAGGTCATCTGAATATGATGCTCACTTTCCATCTCACTAGCCATTCTAAGTCCAACACTCACGTTTTCTAAACTAATTCCTTCCACGGTGTTCTTAAATAACGGCAAAAGTAATTCTACTGAACAGGATGCCGACTCAGCTTCCTTAAGCGCTGCCTCCAACTCCGTCTTTTCATTTAAGATGTCTTTCTTGAGGCTAATAACAGAAAAATAAACCTTCAGTTACATCTAACACACAAACTGGAGACTTTTTAATGTAAGACAAGAACAGACAAGCCTGCCTCCAGACTGACATGGGTTTAATTTACAGATGCCCCTAAGGGAAGCCTGATCACCAGGACTATAGGCATCCAGGCCAAACATGGGCTGAAAAGAGGCAAAAAGAGGTGGACCTGGAGCACAGAGAAGAGAATAACTCATCTTATTTACATTCTGCTCTATGGAATCATAAGTTATATGCATTTAAAATTTATCTATAGGGCTGGAGAGACGGTTCAGCAGTTATGAGCATTGGTACTCTTCCAGAGGACCCAGGTTCTAGTCTCACACCCACATGGTGGCTCACAACTGTCTGTAACTCCCTCTTTGGGCCTCCATGGGCACCAAGTATGAATGTGATGCACACACATATATGGAGGCAAAATTCTCGTATATATAAAATAAATATATCTTTAAATTTTTAATAAATAAAAATCTATGTATAACTAACTCTAAAGAGGCTTTTTCAATAATTATAAACAAAACAGCAAGTTCTGTGAGAGCAATCACGCCCTTCATTACTCAGTACTGTTTCTTTCTTTACAGAATGTCTTATAAAAATTCATTCAGAGATGATGATGGGGCAAGAAAGACGGCTCAACAGGTCAAGGCACTGTGAAGCTTCAAAGCCTGGAGGTCTGTTCAAAGCCTGGAACTCATGGTGGGAAGACAGAACAGACTCTAAAAACTGTCCTCTGACCTACAAAGCACAAAGCACACACACACACACACACACACACACACACACACACACACACACCACACACACACACACACACACACACACACACACACAAATAGAATTATTGGCATCTTACGTATACTTCAAGTAGAATATTTTATTCTTAAGTACCACTGGCTTAAAGTAAAAAACTTATGATAAATAACTGCCATTCATTCAAAATCATGGTCAGAAAATCAACAATTACATTTGATGAAACACCATTTTCCACTTTCCTCCAGATAAACTAGAAGCGAAGCTATACTACCTGTAATGGCAATATGACATTTTAAGATTACTATTACTATATTAATTCACACAAATAAAACAAGTAAATTTCCAATTCAACAAAGCAAAATATAATAATCATCTGCTATACAACAATATACCAAGCATTAATATTCACTTTATAAATTATTAATGGGTTGGGCTGGCTTTTCTATTGCTTTCATTAAATAAAAACTTAAAGCACCCACCTGTAATCCAAGAGTAAGAAAGGCTGACACAAGAAGCCGAGAGTTCAGTGACAGCCTGGGCTGCAGTGAGGCCTTGTCTCAAAAAGTAAAGCAAACAAACAATAAAAAGACTGACAACCGCTCTAAACTGCTAAGAAAGTATTTTTATAATCAGATTGCTAGGTATATTTTAATGAATGAATACTAAATGTGCAAAGGATATTCTTGAATGATTAGTGCACTTGATTTGGAAGTTAGAAAATGAGATTTGCTGTGCCAATAACAAGGATACCTGCTGAGGTGATTCTCACTGGCACACTGTGGAACAGGTCCTCTCTCCTGTGTGAGATATGAAAAGAGTCCCCTGGGATGACTTTCATCGCTAGTAGGTGTCTCCATCAACTCAGTAACTCTCTTTTATAAGGCGCTTCAGCAACAACGTTTCCACAGATGCTGAAAGCTAGGGAACATATGTTATTAAACTTATCATTTCAGTAATTTTTTCCCTCTTGTTACCCTGTGATATAAAGACCCCAATCATATACAAAACATTTCAAAGACAATATCAAAATCTTAACTGCTACCTGGGCATGGTTTAGCATGGCTTTAATCTTAGCACTTGAGAGGCAGAAGTAAGCAGATATCTGTGAGTCTAAGACCAATCTGGTTTACCCAACAAGTTCTAAGCCAGTTGGGGCTACATAGTGAACCTCATCTTAAAATATATATATGCTACTCACTATTCTAGTGACTCAAAATAGTATCAAAATTGCACTGCATAGTAATTTATCAATTTCAACTTTCCATACACACTTTCAAAGGGTTTGCTATTAATATTACATATGTGTGCAAAAATCTTTTTTAAGATTATTTTTAATTATGCGTCTGTGAGTGGGTATGTGCATGTGAGTCCTAGGGGTTGGAGACACAGAGATCAGAGTCCCCTGACCTGGAGTTACCCAACAGTTGTGAGCAACCTTGCATGGGTTTTAGAACTAAACATGGGTCCTCTGCAAGGACAGTAAGCTCTTAACCACTGAGCAATCTCTCTAGCCCCAAGTGTAGATATCTTCACTGATCTGTTTCTGGAAGTATTATAGTAGTCCTTCAATAATCACCCATAGGACTGGAAAACAAATGTGCAAACTGCGGGTTTTGTATTAGTTCCATCAGGCCTAGGCAACAAGACACTGTTGTACACTTAGAACTGTACAAACTCAACGCACCTTTGAATGTGTTTTGCAACAACAGCTGCAGAGCAGGCCAGACATTATTTTGAAAGTAGTCCTTTGTGGTGTATTTCTTTATTCCATTCCCAGCTTGGTCTAGATTATTCTTTGCTGATAATAATAATTAAAAGTACTTCTGAACATGAGCAAAAAATCTTTTCATTTAGCCCTGAAGATGTCACTTTAAAAATGTGACTGTTCATACATGAATTCCTCCAAAATTGCCCCATTTAAAGAGATGAATTAACACATCAGCAACAAGAGGCTAAGTTCTCATAACTAAATAGAAATGCTCATGTGTCTCTTTTGTTGTTGTTCATGCAAGATCAAAGGTCACATTTAAGGTTTTCTACATTTCTTTCAAATATTTATGATTTAGATTTCCATATTAAAATACATTATGCTCAAGAACTTTTCTATAGTTTAGGTACATGTTGAAATGATAGGTTGAAACTATTCATAATATTTGATTAGCAATTCAGAAACCTCCCAGGACACCTGCAAAAACTACATTAAATTTTGTCTGATGTTTCTATACACAATACAGAGATAAATATTTAGTAGCTAAAATTCAAAAGGAACAGTAGTCCAGAGAGCCTGCACCACTCTCCCTGGATCTCTGGCTGCTGAGTTGTGCAACATCTGTCACTACACCAAACTGCAGAGGATACACGGGGATATTTACAGTCCAGAAAAAGCGCAAATACACAGAACACATGAAAAGCCAACACAGGCTAATGAGGAATGTGCTCTGGGAAGTCACAGCAAAGACATCTGTGGATCTGTTTGGTTTGTAACTGTCACAGCCCTTCGATGGGGAATTAGCATTTATCTTTTACTCATTCATGTATTCAAATATTTATCTCTCCACAGGCTGGAATCTCAAGAAAGAATGTCCTATTTATAGTTGAATCCTAAATGCCTACAAGCCTTGGAGTACTAAGCAAGCCTGGAAAGTATGAAAGACTTAGTACTCTCAATGAATATAATAGGCTACTGCTTTTCACTTATCTGTCCCTGAACTGACTTTTCTGAGGGATTAAAAGAAAATGGTTTCTATATTTAGAAGTAAAACTTAAAACCAGAATGAAAGGATAGGGATCTTCCATTCTTAGGAAATACTTGATAAAATGAGAACCACTTTGGTGGCATCAGTATTTTAAGTGCGTTCTCATGTAGCTTTCTGGCTATGTGAGTGTACATAGACAAATTATAAAGCAAAAATTTTGTCTTTCATCAACTACAATTATTAACTACATCTTAAATGATAAATAAATAAAGCTAATGTGTGGTAAAAATGGAGATCTGTGATGGTTAATTTTAATTATCATCTAGACACAATTCTATACAAGTTTAAGTAAATACTTAAAGTTCAGTAGTCTTAAGTTTTTTAAATTGTCAAGGGTATTCATGGAGCTGCTGATGTAGCTATAACCACAGAACTATGTTCCATTTTGATCAACAAGTGTGTTGAGAGATGGATGCTTGGGGACAATGGCTTTAAAAAATAAAGATCATGGCACCTGGACCATTCAGGAAATGTTTTTTTAAAAATCAGTCTCTCTGGAGAGGAACCATAGAATTCCACAGGCTTTTATTTGTTTTGCTAAACATGAATCCCTGAAAAACAAAATTCATTGACCTCAAACAATAGCATCCAGATTCTACTAAAAAAATCAATTAAAAAATATTCCATGAAATACTCAGCAAGGAACACAAAGTACATGTAGGAATGATGCCTTCTGTCTCTCAGTATTCTGGAAACTAGTCAAAACTTATCAAAGAAATAGTTGCATATTGTTTGACTCCACTGTGGAAAAAAATATATTTTTGAAACAGGTAAGTAAAAATGAGCAAAGTAGGAAAATAGATTTCTAAATAAACCTATCAAAATGATGGGGGTGGGAGTGAGAGGTGGAATGACATTTATGATTCAGAGAAGCTAACTTGAATAAGAATCTGTGGCTTCTGGTAAGCTGGGGCTGAAGAGTCAGTAGTGATTAGCGGGAGACCAGAACCACTGAAATAAAATCTGTGTTTTATGGGGACAATGGATGCTGGCCAGCTGAGGCCGAAAAAATAGCTGTGATTAAGAAGAGACCACCGTTGCTGATGTGGAATTGTCCAGGGGGACCAAGACTACATCTTAAGCTGGCAGATGAACTTAGTAATTTGTTGTTAGAGTTTTCCTTTTTGAAGGAGTAAAGGGGTCAATCTTGGCACCATGTGGCAGGATTGGAGTCTCTGAAGAGAGGCCAGGAGGCCACTGGTGACAGAGCAGCCTCAGTTGTAGTGGAGGCCCCAGAACTGAAGGAGCCACGAATAGAAACTGAAGCTTGGTATCATTAGTCAAGGTCAGAGTTCCTAAAGAAAGCCCAGGAGAAGTCATTGGAGAAAGTGCAGCCTCAGTCACACAGAGACACCAGGATTGAAAGACATGGAAAGAAAATGGTTAAAGTGCAGCCTCAAATGAATTTGAGATCCCAGCATATTAAAGATGCTAGGACCATGGGATGACCACCAAGGACAGCAGTATGTGTGGTATAGAGTTGACCTAAGATAAGCTTCCCATGGCAGAACTGGAGAGGTTTGGCTATGCAAGTCCTTTGAAGCTCAGATCACCAATGAGTCCCAGATACCAGACACTGAGTACAATGAGTTATTTATACTGATGGAGTTTGGTTTCTGATCTGATTGTTTCTGTGAGCTTGGAATAAGAAAGTATATAAATTGTTTGGATTTTAAAGTAACCTTGTATTTTAAAATGTTTAGACTTTTAAAGACTATGGGGTTTTAAAATTATATTATGTTTTATATAGCAATGTTAACAAAAGATCTTGGGGATAAACAAGAAAGGAAAGGTTATGGCTTAATAGTAGTATATCTGTGTGTCAAGTTGACAGGGTATCAATTGTGTTGGTTGGTTTTTGTCAATTTCAAACAAATTAGTCACATGGAAGAGGGAATCTCAACTGAGGAACTATCGGCCTGGTCTTTGGGCATGTTTATGGGGCATTTTTTAAAAATTATTATTAATGACTGAATTAGGCACAACCAGCCTACTGTGAGCATTGCCACCCTGGGCAGGTGGTCCAGGTCATATAGGAAAGAAAGCTAAACTAGCCAAGGAGAGCAAAGTATTAAGTAACATTCCTCTGTGGTCTGTGCTTCAGTTTCTGCCTTGAATCTGTAACCTGTAAGTAAAAATGAACCCTTTCCTCCCAAGTTGCTTTTGGTCAGTATTTTACCACAGCAACAATGAAGTAAACTAGAACACAGAGCTAAAAATGAAATGTCAATATATTTTCTCAGAAAATATTTTGAAGAAATCAATTAAAAATTGCTTTCACGGATGATGAACACATGAACGTAACAAAAGAATGAGAATGCTAGAACAGCAACAAAGAATAGAGTGCTAGAACAGCATGAGGAGAAGTTCAAGGAGAAGTGGCCATATATAAATATAACACATCATTTGCCCGTGATGCTCTAATGAATTGCTCTACATGTAAGTTATTTTTTAAAACTGTCCCTTCAGGTACCAAAAATAATTTAGAAAACTCTTAAAAATGTTTCTAATTCTTCTTCACTATCTAATCTCAGAACAAGTAGACTAAACAAAACTTAACCATTCTTAGATGGCCAGAGATAGCCCATCAAACTAAATGATTATGACCCATGAAATATCACTTCTTAAATCTTACTGGCCCCAGGACATGGAAAATCAATTAACCACTAGCCACACTGAGCCTTATTTTTCTCTTCTACAAGAACAGAATACAGACCACAGTCACAGTAACATGCAGAGAAAAAAGTGGACTTCATCTTTCTTTTGCCCCCCATCCCCTAAACTTAGAACCCATTGGGTTCACTCTGCTGGGGCTTTCTCGGCAGTCTTCACATTTTCCCATTTTTTTCCTTTTTAAGTAATTATCCTGAATTAACCAACCTATTCTTAAAATTACTTACAAGCTTCCTGAGTTGATCAGAACTGATTTTACAGAACAACCTTTAGGACATATTTATTCTTTGTGGAAATTTTAGAAGTCATTACCAAAGTAGTCATAAATTGAGAACTGCTAAGCTAGAGGATGGAGAGAGGGAGAGCAGTGGCTTCAGAGAGAATGCAGCCCAGCAGATGGTTATTTATTTTATATATTCATCTTTCTGTTGTGTGTACAGAATTAACAAAAGTGACTAATAAATAAACAAAGCTATTTGTTCAGATCTCGAGATGCTTGAAGAACAAAAACTAAACTATTAATACACAATTGTAGAATCAGCATATAACAGCAAATAATAACAGCAATATAATACCTAGCTATTAAAAATTAAAAATATGGTACTTGTTTTACCATAAGCCAAAAGTATTTTAAAAGCAGACATGATTTCTGCAGTTCGATCCTTTAACTACTCCGGACCCTCATCCCCTCAAACACTTGACACACTGTAAGGCCTAGGGTGACAAAGAAACTTGGCCTTTTGGAAACCCAACAGCAGCCAGTTTGGTTGTGGATACTCAGTTGACCTCTGGCACTCAGTGCCACCTATATGGACTTGTGTTTAATATCATTTATTACAACTGTATTATTTATTCTCAGTTTGCAAGTTTGGAAACGGAAGCCAAAAAAGTGATGTGCCCAAGACCACACAGATGGTTAAATGTCAGAGGTGGGACTGAAAGCACATTGGCTTCTACCGCGTTCTACCTTATGTCAATCATGTTTTTCTTGCGGGGGAAGAGTCCTATAGGGCTGGAAGAAGGTATTATTTCCTGAGGGTACATGGGACATGACTTAGGGCATGTCAAGAACTGGACTGCCATGGTAGGCTCAAGATTAAGAAGACACTGTGTCAACACCCCCAAAACCCGGACCCTCGCTCTGCAGAGGCCCCCCACGAGCTAACCTCATCCCCCCACCCCAAATCCCGAGACCACACCACGGAAAGCTGCGGCAACCTGGCCGCCTTCCTCCGGATGAAAGCGGTGGGCTTG
This sequence comes from Peromyscus leucopus, assembly GCF_004664715.2. NCBI lineage: Eukaryota > Metazoa > Chordata > Mammalia > Rodentia > Cricetidae > Peromyscus > Peromyscus leucopus. The sequence goes on along the minus strand of NC_051068.1, from coordinate 116,159,452 downwards.
AGAACCAAGGACCCAATGCCCAGGCAGGGTGGGCATCAGAGGTCTCACTTCCGGGTAAGCCTCCTACCCCACGCCCCAGGGTTCCTAGGGTCACCGGGGCCCGCGCTCAGAGCCCGCCCCCGAACGCGTCCACACGTCGCCGTGACGTCATCCGCCGCCGCCGCCACTACCTACAATGGCCGGAGAGTCCTCTGAGATCCTGTCGGCCCTGGGTCGCCTCGGCGGACAGAGAGCGCAGAGGGAAGAGGAGAAGTCCGGAGGGGAGGACGGGGCGCTGCGAGGCAAGAAGCCGATGAGTCTCCAGGACAGGCAGCGGCGGCGGCAGCGTCGCCACGGCAGAAGCAAACGTTGCTAGTAACCGTTGGCTTCTCTGGAAACGGGCGCCCCGCCCCCTCCGCTCCACCGGAGCTAATTGGCCAGGGCTCTGGGGCGCGGGCGCCCTTCCTGCTGTGATTGGCGGGAGCGAGAGGGCGTGGCCGGCGGGGAGTTTTGTCCGCTCCGGTTTCTCCGGTGTTGCTTTGATGAAGAGTATAGCTTTTGTGTGCAGTTACCGGGAAATCTCAACCGCCGTCATCCTAGCGGGAAGAAATGTCCATTCCGAGCCTCCTGACACTGGATCGGAAAAATGCCCTCTCTGCTTTTGCGGGAGGAATTTGAAAAAAGCCAAGATAACATGACTAAAAAAAAAAAAAATACTCATTTCCGGTGTATGGCATGATCCCTGACCTTTCCCTGGGCGTCAGGGGTTTCCCTCTTAAGTGATAGAGCCAGCATGTTCTCCAAAATACCCTTCAGGTCCCAAATACTTCATATAATAAAGCTGCTACGAGTTCTAGACTGCTGAACCAGCAAAACAAGATCTTAGTGAAGAAAAAGGAGGACCTGATGGTGCATTTTTACAAAATAAGATTTCATTTTCTTGTCATTGTTTTGGTGGTTTAGGACAAGGTTTCGTGTAGTTCAGGCTAGCTTCATACTGTTTATGCAGCCTAGGGTGACTTTGAAAGCCCAGATCCTTAGGCCTCCTGAGATTGTAAGTATGAGATTGCCAAGCAAATAGAAATTTTGTGCTCTATTACTATTCAACTGAAAGAAACTAAACAAATCAAACAAACGGAAAACTAACTCTTTAGGCCATCACAATACCTCAGTTTCTCCAAACATTTCCTATAAGATTACAGTTCAAGGATTTGCATATAATGAAGCTGTAAGGCGAGCATACTTTTTCTTTCAAGATCCAATAGTAATGTTAGCTTTTCCATATCATATTGCCCCTGTTATAGTATTTAATTCCACATTGTTGCACAAAAGAAGCCATGGGGAAATAGAGAACACATAACAATGCAGCTGTGCTTTCATCAAATTTTATTAATAAAAGTAAGTAGTAGGCTGGATTTGACCAACAGGTTATGGTACGTAGACCGCTGATATAAAACTTAATCTAAACAAGTGTCTAGTATGTGTTGAACTCATTGGCCATGCATGTGAATATAGGCAGCAGCAGTACATCGCATTGGCTATTTCCCTCATGGACAGATATGTAAGGGCAACAAATAGGTTCAAGATACTTGATGAGTGCACATCATATTTTGGCAAAATAAAAAAAGCAGTTTAAAGGACAGCTTGGTGGTGACATAAATTTTCTCAAAAAAATGGTTTTCAAGTAATTCCCTAATCCCTAAACGCACAAAAATGGAACCTAATTACCTTATTTGAAAAATTTACGAGGAGAATGTGGCATTAAGAGGTCTTGCAAGTTATTTTTTTTCCTCTTAGAAATCAGCTAGCAGCTAAAAAAAAAAATCTAATTAACCTATAGGAAAGCAAAATCTGGCCAAATTCTCACTATCTCAGTCACTCCAATAAGGTGCCAGACATGTGAATTCCAGCATTTTAAGGTCCTGTCTTGGGTCCAGATGAGTGCACACTATGAGGGACCCTAGTCAGCAACAGTACCTAAAGGAAAGCAAGGTGAAAGGACTTTGGTTTTGAGGTGATAACACAATATATCTCAGACCACTTGGCCCTGGAGAATACACCAAAGTAACAGGGTTTTGGGTTTTCATAGAGTTCTCACAGAACAGATCTACATCACGGTTACTAGATGTTACTAGAGTGTTAGTAGGTATTCAGCCAAGCATAACAAAATAGCAGACTGTTTAAACAACAGAAACTTGTTTACCACATTTCTGGAATCTCAGAAGTCCAAAATCAAGAATCAACCAATTTGGCTGCTGATGAGATGTCTGTTTCTGGTGCTTGTGGATGGATGGATGCCTTCTTGCTTTATTCTCACTTGTATTGAGAGAAGTAGCAAAATGTCACCTATCTTCTCTAAGGGCACCAGTCTCATCATGAGGACACTACACCTGTAATCTAATCAATCCCCAAAGGCCCCATCTCTAAGTGCCAACACATTGAGAAGTAGTGGGGAGGAAGGAACAAAACTCTTTCCACACAGTGGGTGCTTGCTACTGCTTGTTGAAGAATGGTCCTTCACTGAAGGCAGTTCTGCCAGTGCTGGTTTAAGTGTGGGAAACAATGATTTTATTTTCCCACTGCCATTTCTCAGCATATAAGTGTCAAATGAATGTATCTTCGAATTGGATTGCTAGACAAGTACGTGTGTCCATCTCAATATGCAAATTTGGTTTCACCTTTAAGAAGAAATACAATTATGTGTCTACAAAAAGAATTGGTTTAAAATAAATTTCTTTATGATGTCATCAGTAAATGTTGACTTGTGTACCTCTGTTAGAGATCTAAGTACCCTGCATCATGAAGGACTTTCTCAGTTTGCCTGAGGCTGTGAATTCAAGATCTAAGAAGCTGTTCTAGTTCTCTCTGTTTCAGGATAAACCACCCTGACCAAAGAGCAGCTTAGGAGAGACAGCATATTTTTAGTATACAGCTCCAGGTTACAGCCCATCACTGGGAACACAGTAGTTCTGGTGGAGGCAGAGGACAGGCTGCACTTTGCTAAGGCAGGGCCTCTCTTGCTGTTTCCACTGCCCAGCATACTCCACTCTAACTGGCTTTTGCAGTAGGTGATTTTCTTGTGTTCACTTGTCATCTCCCAGGCCCAATCCTGTTAAAATCTAATAAAGGGGACAATTGAATCAGCCTGTGATAAAGTGAAAGGACCAAGCAGATGCCCTCAGTTTCTGGGAGGGCCATGAACAAAAGACAATCACTGATGCCCCTGCCAGCAGGGACAGGGAGATAGGACACACTGAGCCTGGGCCACTGAGCCAACGCCCACAGTCAGTACATGCTAGTCCAGCCAGCCTCTGTGGCAGCTCAAGGACAAAGCCTGGGACCTGTCCAAGCCTGCCCAAAAATGGATAACTGTAACCCCCAACTAACCCTAGCCAATTAATAGTTACTAACATGATTGCCACTCACATAAACCAATCCTGAATCTGTTCCTATGTTGTCTGTAGACCCCAAGCCACGCCCCCCCCCCACTTTAAAAACTCTGCCCCATTGCTACTCAGGGTCTTTTCTGCTCTGTTGCTGCATCAGACAGATGGAGAGGCCTGGGTTAACTCTCAACAGTAAAAAGACTGCTTTTCTATCGGATTTGGTCTCTTGATGGTCTTTGGGGGACTCTGGGACAAAAGGATACATGCTGAGAAGTATTTTTAAAACTGTTTGGCTGACTGTTCACAAGAGTGGCTGGGTGGAATGAAATACTAAGAACAAAAATAGAGGAAAGAAAACACATATGACCTGCTACTGCTTCTTGGTATGATTAGAGACAGCAGGGAATCTGGCGAAGCCCTGGGATGTCAGGGACACATTGAGGGCAGCGTCAGAGCAGAAAGAAAACTGAATTGGAGAGTAGAAAGAAACTGTACTGCCTTTGTGTACTGCTTCCGAGTCCTTCTGGTTAGTTTTCATCTCTTTTAAAAATCCCCTTATGCTTCTGCTCTGTTTTTCACCTTTAAAAAATATCTATAGTAATAATAACAACATCTGATATCCAAAACATGATGTTATATTCTACCAAGTTCAAACAGACGTAGCAGTATTTAATAGAATCTAATTTTATGCCTGATTTTCAAATGAGTACTATTTAATACCATTTCTCCAATTCTCTGTATTAAATTATTAATAGTAATTCTTATTAGCTATTCATTTTGACAAAAATAATCTCAATCTCTCTCTCTCTCTCTCTCTCTCTCTCTCTCTCTCTCTCTCTCTCTCTCTCTCATTCTCTTTGATAAGTTGTTTGTTTCCACAGTGAAGTTAGCAAGAAATGTAGGGAAAATAATTCTAAACAAGTGAATCTCTTCGTTTGGATCCAAGCCTTGAGAGTTTTACTGGTGTGATCAGACTTCCATAGAGAATGAGTGCAACCAACACTTCCTGCTGTTCCCACGACATGGTACATTCTACTGATTTTCACAGAATTACTCAGAGAACCCATGACCTCAGTCCTACTCTTGAACTCAAGGCAGATCTCATTAAATGTCCCTTAGAAAATATAACTACCTATATTTGATTTTTAATTTAGTCAAAAGGGCAAGTCATAACTTCCTGCGCCTTGTGAAGTAAGGTATGGGGAACTGCTTTGAAAACTGCAGGGCCAGTGAGATGGTTCAGTGGGCAAAGGCACTTGTCACCAAGCCTAAGGATCTGAGTCCAACCCCTGGGACCAACATGGTGGAATGAGAGGAGTGATTCCCACAGGCTGTCCTCAGACCTCCACATACACACCACGCCACGGACACAGACACACACACAACCTCACACACTAAGTAAATAAATATAAGAAATTCTTTTTAAACCTAAAAAACACTACACAAACATATTGGTTCTAATCATTTCTGAAGCTCCAAGGTCTTTATTGTGGGAAACTCTCCACAGGATCCAAATTCAGTGCCTGCGTCTGCCCTGAAACATGTCCCTGTCCGCTCAGTTTGGGACTCTTGGTCACCAGCTCCTCAGTAAGCAGGCGTGAGAACCACTTGTTTTGCTGCTGGGCTCATCTCTGCCCTTGCTTCACTTCACCCCATCCTCTCCATCACCACGGCTTGACAAAGTGAAGACTCAAGCCCAAATGGCTTTCCACGGGTGTATGGATCCACCATGTCCCCTGACTTTGAAAATGAAGATAAATTTAAAGAAAAAATCATCAGGAAGGCACGGAATTTCTTATCTGATCCCTTGGCAAAGTTTTACATTCTTAGGCTGATCATTTGTCTCATTTCTAACTTGATAAATTTTGTAAATGCTGCATGAGCTTTGTATCTCTGCCACAGAGACCTGTATTTTCTCCTCTTAAATGGGACGGTCAAAACCAAAGTGAGAAGAAAGGGTCCAAAGCTTTTGACTAAAGACTTCAGTTCTGCTCTCTTCTCTGACATCTGTGACACACTTCATTGGTTTGCCCATCGCTGTGTGCCAATAGTCTCCATGAAAAGAAACACAAAGTCCTCAAAGGCCAAGCTGGCCAGCACACCAGACTGTGAACAAAGATGGGTTTTGATTCTTGAGTTACTGAAATAGAATAACTTATTTTCTTGAAAGCAGATAAAAGCAGAGCAGAATGGTACAGTTCACACAACACTGAAATGAGCCCTTGGAAATTGAATTCCCAGGTTTTTTTTTTTTTTTTCACTTCATCAGACATTATCAACTCTATGGACACAAAAAGAACACTTGTTCACTTAGAGTCACTTCATCAGAACAGAACACTGCTCAGGACTGATTTTTAATTACTTGGCCAAGTCGCTTTCCCCAGGTTTTGGTTTTGTTTTTATCTCCTGTAGAGGCAGCCAGGTGAAGGAGAAAGTAGTAGAAAGATCTCAGTACCTGGCTTGGCCCCGGTACGGATGCTGACAGCAAACAGAGTTCCAGAGGGCAGATCCATGTTTCTGAAGTGGGTGTGATTCCCAAGGATCCTTCAGAAAATGAATGAGTGGCTAGGAATCCTGGGAACAGATGATACAAGTGGAATCTAGGACAGTGACCAGAGGGAAGATTTGGTCCAGAACCAAGGAGATAGAAAGTAGAGAGACAAGAATGGGTGCCAAGCCTAAACTATCAGTGCAAATAAGCAAAGCCCCAGAAGACCTGCTTGGGTTGAACCAGGTGAAGCTGGACAAGACTATCCACCTAAGGTATTCTTTGCAAAGCTACATGTATTCAGTATAGTGAATACCCTGCAAACCTGCATCCCGATACAGCCATTGTTAACTACCAACTAAAAGAGACTGAACATAGTCCTCAGTTGTTCTCTCATCCAGTGAGTGATTTCTATAAGTGATGTCAAGAAGTACTTCTGATGAGTTATAGGTTTCGTTTTTATACATGTTGCTTTACTGGTGGGATTACTTTTTCTTAAAAGCACAAGAGACTGCCATAAAAAAATAAACTGGAAGGAAAGTTAAAATGAAGAGCTTTGTCCTGCTCACTGAGTCACCATCCCTGCTTGCCCTTGGGAGTTGCCACATAAGCCAGTGGAAAAAACCCACACTGCGAAGCAGCCTCAGAAGGCAAGGTGTGATGTGAGCTGCAGGTGAGCAAGTTTGGCAGCCACACAGTAAACCACATTCTATTCTCCAGCACACCCAAAGGAACACAGACCTAAGAGCTGTCTGTCAGGCAGGAATGAAAGGGAAAACTTTCTTGAACAGAAGGCACTTTTTCTAGGAAAGAGAGATAGGGGCGTGCGTTTTATATCTTCATGATCTAGCTCTTATTTTTCCTGAATGCATTTGTTTGTTCAACAAATATTTATTCAGATTTGACAGAGCTAGGTGCTGGGAAAGTACCAAGAAAAAGTAAACATGTCCTTTATCTCATACAGCCACCACAGGAATACATCAGTATGTGATGTAAATGGACTCAAGATAGTGCATCAAAGGAGAGTACAGATATCTTCATAGCATGGAGACACTCAGGCTGGAATTTGAAGGAAAAGCTGGTGAACAGTAAAATTGAGACTCTCAGGAAAAGGCCATCAGGGAAATATCTCCTCCCTATCTCCCAATGTTGCAACTGGCTCTTAGCTCTGCACCTTATTACTGGGCTCTCTGGCTGTGGCCCTACACTCCAGGGTGATTGCTCAGGAGATTCCCCCATCCCCATGTTCTCTATATCACCTACCATCTACTCATCCTTCCCAGCTCAACTTACATGAAGACTCTTTCCCTTTGTCCTGTCTTGAGACATAGAGAGATGTTTCCCAATGTGTTTCACGTGCCTCTGAGGCTTACCCTACATAAGTTGGCATCTGTCCTGCTAGGCTATGAGCTCCCTGGGGACAGGATCCAGCCTGGTTCTTTGAGATCATAAGCATTTACCATAGTACATGAGTCTGTGAGCAGTAAGCATTAGTGAGAGGAAGAAAAAAGAGTTATATGTCATGACAGCAGTAATAACAGTAATAGCTAATATTTAAATGTCACTTTCTGTATGTTAAGGACTGTTGTAAACATTTGAACACTCTTATCAACCAGCCTAAATGGTGGATGTCATTCTCTCTCTCTCTCTCTCTCTCTCTCTCTCTCTCTCTCTCTCTCTCTCTCTCTCTTACAGATGCTGTTTAAACTTTTGATCCCAATTTGTAAAATGAAGATGTTAATAATATTTATTTTTGAAAATGAGGATCCTAGAAAGTGTTATGGCTTGAATATGAAATATCTCTCACTGGTTCATGTATTAAATCCTTGGTCCCCTGCTGGTGGTACTATCTAGGAAAATTCTGGATACAGTGGGAAGTGAGGCCGACCTGAAGGAAGCCAGTAACCAAAGTCACACCTTTGAAGATTATGCTAGCTCCTCAGTCCCCACCTCTCTGCCTTCTGTCGGCTGGGAAACAATAATGTTCCTGAATGGCACATTCTGCTACTGTGGTGTTCTTCCCAAGCTCATGGAATCAAGAAAATGTTTACTAAAGTCTTAGATACCCACAAACTAAAATAAATATTTTCTCCTATAATTGTTTATGTCAGTCATTTTATCACAGAAACAGGATAAGTGACTAATACAGTAAGTGAAATGCATACATGGTACGAACTGGCTAAAGACTACATGCTATCATGATGATGTGCAAGGCCAAAGACAGGAGCCCAAAGCCCTGGTTCATAAGACTCCAGTTTTTAGGGAAAGAAGAATGAAATAAACTTATCCTGAAGATGCTCATTAGAGCACAACACAGACTTAGTGTGACCTCCACATGGATAGCACTGGTAGGGTTTTTTCTTGGCCTGACACCCTCCACTTGGTAGCAGCCCTCAGAAATAGGTCACAATCAGGCAGAATGTACAAGTGACTGAAGGTCTCCTATTGTGCTCTCTGCTGAAACAAAGCTTTCCCTTGGTTTTGGAGAAGATTCACAATAGCCATCGCTGTGTTTGGAGCTAGTCAGCAGGTCCAACCTTTTGACATTGACACAGATGTTATCATCTACATAGCTCCATAGGCTACAGGTTGGAACGCCTTTGATGGAAGGACATTTTGTAAATATAAATTAATAACTAGGAGAAAACATGATATAGTGATAAACATCACAAGTTGAAGTCCCTCACTCTTAGTTCAGCACTATGGTAATTACTACCAATTTTAAAGGGTTTTAGGTTTTCTGAGCCTTAGCTTTGATACAGTTGCTATAATAAAATATCATGACTAAGGCTTTTTGTGGACCTCTCTAGCACTTTGCTTCTTCCTATTCTCATGTGGTCTTCATTTATCATGATCTCTTATTCCTTGTTCTCCCTCTCTGTTCTTGATTCAGCTGGGATCTCCCGCTCCCCTAAGCTCTCTTTCCCTCAAACCTTGCCCTTCATTACCCCCACTCACGTCCAGGTTGTTCATGTAGATCTCATCCATTTGTCTGTCATTGGGTGATCCCTGTGTCTTTCGTGGAGTCCTGTTTTCTAGGTAGCCTCCCTGGAGTTGTGAGTAGCAGTCTAGTCATCATTGTTTTACATCTAGTATCCTCCTATGAGTGAGTACATACCATGTTTGTCTTTCTGAGTCTGGGTTACCTCACTCAGGATGATTTTTTCTAGATCCATCCATTTGCCTGCAAACCTCATGATGTCAAAGATACCTCCACAATGGTTGAGAGACAGCCCGAACTGACATACTCTGGTGATAGGATGGCCAAACACCCTAATTGTCTTGCTAGCAACCTCATCCAATGACTGAGGAAACCGGATTCAGAGATCCACAGCCAGGCCCCAGGTGGAGCTCCAGGAGTCCAATTGGTGAAAAGGAGGGTTTGTATGAGTGAGAATTGTTGAGACCAAGGTTGGAAAAAGCACATGGACAAATAGCCAAATGAATGGAAACATATGAACTATGAATCAATGGCTGAGGATCCCCCAACTGGATCAGGCCCTCTGGATAAGTGAGACAGTTGATTAGCTTGATCTGCTTGGGAGGCATCCAGGCAGTGGGACCGGGACTTGTCCTCAGTGCATCTGCTGGCTGTTTGGAACCTGGGGCTTATACAGGGACACTTGGCTCAGCCTGGGAGGAGGGGACTGGACTTGCCTGGACTGAATCTACCAAGTTGAACTCAACCCTCAGGGAGTCTTTGCCATGGAAGAGATGGGAATGGTGGGTAGTCTGGGGGAAAGGGGGTAGGAGGGGGGAGAACAAGGGAATCCGTGGTTGATATGTAAAATTAAATTAAATTATAAAATAAGTTTAAAAAATAAAATAAAAAAATATTTTAAAAAATCATGACTAAGGCAACTTAAGGAAGAAAAGTTTCAAAAAATAAATAAAAAGAAAAAAAAGTGTTCATTTGGCTTATGGTTCCAGAGGTACAAGAATACATTATAGTGGTATGCCATGGCAGAGGGTAGCAGACATGTTTGCAGGAACAAGAAGTTGAGAGAGCTCCTCAAACATAAGCACAAAGTAGACCGAGTAAACTGTAAATGGCATGGGGCTTTAAACTCTCAAAGCCTACCTCTAGTGAAAGGCTGTACCTCCCAAGCTTCCCCAAACAGGGGCACCAGCTTGGGAACAAGTATTTAAATACCTGAGTCTGTGGGGGACATTTCTTATTCAGCCACCACAGTCACTCATGAGCTAGGGATAATACAACCCACCATTCAATAAAAGCATATTTTCCTTCCCCCACTGGCTAATTATCAGAATTTGAAAAACAGGAGTAAAAATGATGTCTGCCTCAAGGAATGACATTTAAAAGGATTCAACTGCAAATTCCACAGCATTGTGTTGTTATCAGAGATCATAAACAAGGCATAAAATATTTGGGAAGCCTGTTACTTCATCTTGTGATGTTACAGGAGATACAGGTTGACTGAATCAAGTCCTTATCCCAAAGGGAGCCCTGCTTAGAAAGAAATCCATTCTTCTCCCTGGCACCAGGAGAAAGGGCACTGGGGCCAGGCGAAAGGCCTTGGCCTGCACAGCATCCAAGTTCCTGGCACTTTGCCCTCCCTTGGGGGGTATCTGGTCTCCTAACCCCAGCCATCAGCTCAGAGCTTGCCCGGACTGCCTGGCCCAGGGCTCTAGGGACAGGCATATGGAAGATTTCCAAATCTTCAAAATAAGCAAGCAAGGGAATCAATCTCACAATGAGCACAGTGTCCTGAGTGCAGAAGGGAAGTGTGCTGATGGAGGAAGTCACCAAGGACTCGGGAAGGAAAATCACTGAGGTCCCTGGGTGGACTGTAGCAGACTGAATTCAGTGTTCGATTGCCAGGCCCTTGCTCCGAAGCTCCTTTTTGCCCCACTCCCCTTTTCCTTCTGAGAAGATATGAAGTTAGTAAGCGGTGGAAGTTTCTTTTCTAACTATGATTCAAAAAGAAGCTTAGCCACAGAACAGGGGAGTGCTACTGCCTTAGAGAAGAACTTGTAGAGACATGCCCCAGATAGATCCACCCCGGATTTTTCAGAGAAGGCAACTCCTTCATCATGTATTGTAAGGCCTTCCAAGTTCAAGAAGAAGCCATCTGCTTCCACATTGATCACCTGACTCAAGGTACCCAGCAGGCTCCCTGTGAGTATACCAGAGGCTTCACTACAACATGACCCACAGGGGTAACACAGGACCTGTCCACAGGCTGAGACTTGTGACTCTTCTGTTTGCCCTAAGTCCAGAACTTCTTTTCCTGGGAGCATCAGTGAAGCTTCAAGACAATGGGTACGACGGATTGCTTGTTGCGATTAACCCTCGGGTACCCGAGAATCTGAACCTGATTATAAACATTAAGGTGAGTGGCAGTTATGCGGTTGATACCATGAACCCATTGTTCAGACCTCTTACCGGTTTTAGGAAGTTAATTCCACCAGGTTTGAGCTTGAACAGTACAGAGGCCAGTATTTCTTAAAGACAATGCTGATAACATGATGTGGGCGCTTTGGCTAGATCACACAGTTGTGTGTAGTCCCACTCATAGAGATTTCTTTTATCTTTTTATTAGTCACCATCTGTTGGCTTCAGGGTTTGGTCATAGTTTTCATATGTGACTGTTCTCTGGAGAACAGCTTAGAGAAATTAAAGCTGGCTTTGGTGAAAGAAAGCCGGATGTTTGAATGATAGAGGAGGATGGGGGGTGTGTCAAGATCATCCTATGGTGTCTCATGTCAAGAATGAGAATTCTCAAGGGAGAAAGTCGATGTAGGCTGCCAGAGAGAAATATTCTTTGTTTTCTCCCAGTGTTCTATAAAATAAATGACAGTTTTTACTACAGCATGGTATGGGAGGATCATTACCTAAGAGCTTCTTTGTTAGGTATTGCTTAAAGTGAAAATAATATCCTTAAAAGGTACAGGCCTGAACATGCCCATAGCTATGACATAAAGATGTGTTCAGTAAAAGCTTAAAACCCTTTCAGAAACTTGGGGAAAGCATGAGGGCAAGCTCCAACACATAATCGGTGTACTAAAAATCTCTTTCAGGTAGCCATTTGATGTCTTTTCCAAGGAAACCTTCATGGGTTTATTCAAAATGAATGTTGTTCACTGTTGTTTATGTGTTTATGTGTCATCAGAGAATCAAGGATTTACATGTGGCAGTGTTCCTTCTGTTTGGTTACAGGAGATGATAACTGAAGCTTCCTTTTACCTGTTCAATGCTACCAAGAGAAGAGTGTTTTTCAGAAATATACAGATTTTAATACCTGCCACTTGGACAGCTCATAATTATAGCAAAGTAAAACAAGAATCCTATGAAAAGGTAAGGATTTTGGATTCTCTTACAAGAGCCCAATTCAGTTTAAGGGTGAAAAACTTTCAAAATATACTTTGTCATTGGTAGTGAGACAGAGGTATGCTACTGCAAAGAGTATTGCTGAGAAAGTGTATGGACCTCATCCCATAGACCTTTATAAATGATTATGAGGAAGAAAAAATGGAAACACAATATAAGTGTAAATTATTCAGTCACAAACTCAGTCATGTGCCATTGATGAATCTGCTTCTCAGGTCATCTCTATTCTGTAATGCACAAGATCCTGGCTCAGTTTTTAGTCAAGGAAAAAGTTGGGTTTATGCTGCTGAGGGTGAGCAGGGACCAGCACAACCCAACTCTGGTGGTCTTCACTTGTCATTGTGCTGGGAACCGTCAAGTCCATGCGGAGAGCCATCCATGCATGTAAAGATGCAACTGTGGTCAAAATGAGAATGTTTTGCCTTTAACTAAGGCCTACATGCTGATTCAAAGGAGAATGGAGAGAAGTGAGCCAAAAGGCTGTGATAAAGAGAACGTGGCTCCATTTTCTTTTCTAACAACAGAATAACTTAACCTTGAAGACCATTAATAAACTGCAGATGATATGTAAATATTCATTGGTATGCACCTATAAAATGCTAAAGCACTTTGAAAATTACTATGAATAAGAGTCCTACGTGTATGTGAGAAGAGCTAGCATCGGAGCATGGAGAGGAGCTCAGGGCTTCAGCAGTGGAGGGCTTGGTGTCTGTAGCTACAGTGCCATTAGGAGAGCTAGGGCATGGAAAACGTGACTTTTATTTTAATCTGTGTCACTTGGTTTAAATTTCCTCAGACTGTTTTAATTCTTAGCTCTCCCTTGAAGATTGTCTCAGAAATTGAATGGCCTAGAAATGTAGACTGTAGCCCAAAGGCATGAAGATGTTGAGAGGCTTACAAAAGCATTTGGTTTTTCATCAGATAGAAGCATTTGACAGTGCTTGGCATGAAGATAAGTAGGGAACTGGAACAAAGTGGGGAAAATCTAGTGTTTATTAAGCTGCCATTGAGTACCTTCAATTGAGGCATGTATATATATACAATATATATATGTATATTGTATATGTATATATACATATATATTGCCTATGCAATCTCATTAATTGCTATTATAAAAAATTAATAATTATGTTCACATAAGTTAAGGACTTTGTTCCATGCAAATAATTAATAATTACTGACAGTTTGAATATCTATCTAACTTCAAAAACTACACTGTTTGCACCAAGCTATGCAGTCTCTATAAAGATTACATTCAGGAACTTGACCTTCAATACAACTGAGATACAACTGGGTACCCTGATCCTATGAGAGGTATAAGTATAGCATATGTAGTATGATCAAATGTCCTGGATACAATTTTCCTTAACATCACAATGTCAGTTAAGCAAACAGTTAGTGAAGGATCCTTCTCCATCTGATTATGGAAATGAACGATGGGGATACAGTGTACAGAAGAGGCTCCACAAACAATGTCCTGCTGCCCGCACTGATAGACTACCCATGGAGAGTTCACTGGAAACTGCTGTAACTCTTTACTGTGCAGTCCTGGATGATGTGTAAATACTAGTAAATGTTCTTGATTTTATGGCTTTTATAGTGTCATAATATCACAATTTTACAGTGTTGATGTCTGAGAATATTTTGTTCTGGAAAATGGGAGGGTAATAAAGGAGAGAAAGAAGTTCCATGGAAACTGGCTAAACTTTTAAAAGAGATCTTTCTGAAAGTGCCAAAGAATTTAGCTAATAATTAGCTATCGGAATATCTAAACTCTAACCCCGAGTTATTCCTTTTGCCTTTAATCTGTTTTAAAATTGTGTATAATTACATACAGTAAAATTATAGCTTAAATTTCTTTAAAATGTATTTGTTTTAATTTAGGCAAATGTCATAGTAACTGAGCAGAATGGGGTACACGGGGATGATCCATATACGCTACAACACAGAGGGTGTGGAAAAGCAGGGAAATACATCCATTTCACCCCTAGCTTCCTGCTAAATGATGAGTTAGCAGCAGGATATGGCTCAAGAGGTAAGTTCTGATCATAAAAACACAGCCTGTGACAGCACAGTATTTTGTGTTTGGTACAGAAGAGATCTCATACAACCCTCAGCCTGTCAAGGACTTTCCGTTTGAGGTGGAGGCAGACCAAAGGCACATGGAAGGAGAGGGGCAGAATGAGCCAGGAAGACCAAAAACCTGGTTAGATAGAATGGTGCTCTGAGAATTTAGTGAAGGTAACCAAGCCAAGGGTTGTCGGGACATGTCTTACAAAGGAGGAGTTAACAGCACTTTGGTGAAAAGAAGAGAGAGTAGCAGGAAACATGTGAAAAGTACTGAGGTTGCAGAGGAACTCAAGGCTTTTGAGGGAAACATTAGACCCACTGACAGGGCACAGGCTGGGCATGCAGGGAAATGCCAACATGTACCCAACAGCCAGGTGATAGGAGCGCTGCGGAATATCCACACTAGGAAGTCCCCACTGAAGGCTCATCGTGTGTATGGGAACAACAGCACCATATCATTTTCAGAAGGTGCATCTGTCCGTGTGCATAACTGGGCTTGCTAGAGTCAATGAAGGAGAAGCTGGATGTGGAAGGGTACAGGAGAACACTGCAGCAGTGTGCTCAGGAGGCTTGAGTTGAGGCAGCAAGGTGGAAAGGACCAGAGCCTGGAATACAAGCAACAAGGATTTTCCATGCCCCAAGTGCTCTTCCAATTTCATTTAAAATATTTTCTTATGAAGTCTGAGTGGCCTTAAGTGCTGAGAATTCCAGAAAGGAGTTCTGGCTGGCTGGGTGCAGAGTGGAAGACCAGAGGTGTGCATGGACGTCAAGAACAAGGAAGGCATTGGGAAATGGGCGCAGTGGAAAGGGGAAGCCATGGGTCTGGATTAGGCAAGATGATGGTGAGGAACACTGGACTGTCCTACAGATGTCTAACTGTGGTCAGATATCAGTGTCTGACACTTAGGAGAAAGATTACAGTCACCAGCCCCAGCCTGTAGACTGGGGACCATGTGTGAGGTCTGAAGGAGATACTAGTAAAACAGGTCAGGCAACCCAGTGCTACCTTCAATCTGCAATTTCAGTTTTGGTTCTATTTTAAATAGGGCCTTTAAAAGATTTTTATCTTTTTATGAAATCTAAAACTAAGTACATTTTGTTATTCCTGCTTAGCAAGCAGGAGGTAAAGCAATCTATCAGGATGTTTTACAAAATTCTTAAAAATTAGATTTTTCCCCTCTCTGGCAACTAACCATGAGATTGATGTTCTCTGGCCCTGCATATGACTTCATCCGTGTCTCTAGATTCATGAGTCAGCACATACTTTCCCTTATTACTCTCAGCTGTGGTTGTTTCCTCCCAAGATGCAAACATTGCACAATGTGCCACAGCCTGGCTCAGTCAGCAGGCAGTCCCGAGTTACAGAACCTAAACTAATTCAGAAAAAGGGAATGTGTGCTTTGGTTAGACAAGGGTGTTGACCTGGAAAGCTTCCATGGAGAACAATTAACTGCGGAGCTGACCTTGGAAAGAAATCTTAGAGAGGACAAGATAAAACTGTGAAGGATTTGATGTTAAGAATGAGAATTCCAAGAACAAGGGTTAGAGAAAGGGTAAAGGAAAAAGGAGCATCCAGGCTGGAGTGGTGATGCTGTGATCTTTTCAGACTCTTCCTTCTTCCCTGGTTTCAGTCATCGATGTAGACTGGGGAACGTCCCACAGGAGAGCAACTAACCTTAGAAAAGTTATTTGATTGCAAAGATGTACTTCTTCCCTCTAAGTCCTTAATCTACTGGGCTGCTTGCATGAAGCTAAGGAAAAACTTGTTAGACAGCTTCAGGGGGAGGAGAAGGTGGGACTCCTTGCCACTGCTGCCAAGCAGATGATTCCTCACAGTCCTGGGAGCAAACATTTTCGTGCTGCCTTTTCTATGATGGCAGAGGATGAGGTAGGAGAAGAGGGAGGAAAAGGACCAAAAATCTGACTTCAACTCTTTGGAACAAGAGTGTAGTCAGGTGATACTGCATCTACGTTGATTAGCAAGGCCCATTGCTGAGATTTTAGGCATTCAGAAAGCCAAAACTCTCTCTTCTACAGGCAGGGTGTTCGTCCATGAATGGGCCCATCTCCGCTGGGGTGTATTTGATGAATATAACAACGACAAGCCATTCTACATGAATGGGCGGAATGAAATTCAAGCCACAAGGTCAGTGTTTTCTCTCATGTTTAAAATTCACTACTGATTGAATACGTTGAAAATTTCAAAAACTAGAAGGGCTTTAGAATAATTTTTACAGTAAGTGGCTACACACACTGACATTTGTTGCTATAACCTCAGCACTAGAGAGACAGAGGCAGAATGTGTGCTACAAATTCAAGGTCAGCCTGGTCCACACTGTGGGGTCCAGGTCAGCCAGGGCTACATAGCAAGACTTTGTCACAAAAGGCTAAAAACTAAAATGATAGATAAGAAAGTAGGCATTTTTATCTTGATTTAGCTATTATGTTATTAAAAAATAAATAAAAATAAGTTAATGGCAAGTAAATATTAGTAAGGAATAAATTCTTCTTTTTTTATCCTTACTTTTTATTGAATTTTAAGATGGGCAAATATTTATGTGATTCAAATATGAACAATGGAAAGTCGTGTTCCTCAGCATCTCGCTGGCCACCGTCTGCATTTTGCTTCCTCCGTGAACTATAAACAGTATGTTCTTCACCATCTACCACTGTCTCCTTTCTATTTCTAGGAACAATATTGATTCAGTTCTTATTTATTTTGCCTCATCAAGAAAATTCAAATAGATATGAATATATATTTCCTCCCCCTTTTAAAAATAATTAGTGATCCATTGTGTGGTTATGCCATAACTTATTCAATCAGTCCCCTCTTGTTGGACATGGAGATTAATAGCAACGTTTTTTGGTTGTAATTATCACTGTCCCTCACAGCATCATACATGTGCTATTTCATATTTATGCATGGAAATCTATATATCTAAAAAGTCTTCCAAGAATTCTGGGTCAGAGAGCATCCTCAGCTGGTAGACATGCGTCATCAGTATCACTTCTAAATGGCACCATTTCTCACTCAGATAGCAATGTTCAGAATATTTTAGTAAAGATGGAATCTTTCCAAAGTTGTCCATTACAAGTTCACTCTCTTTCCCCTTATATCCAATGGGGCACTGGCTTGGTATGTTACTGCCCCTGTCCTTCCTTGGTCTTCCCTCTCCTAGAGTCCCTCTGAGCTCTGTCCTGCTTTGTCTCACTCTGGTTGCTAAAGGTTTTGGCAATACAAAACTCCCTCGTCCAAATTCAAGGCTATAAAATAAAACAGAGAGACTGTATTTCTAAGTTAATAAATTTCTGTAAGAGAACATTTAAAATTTTTGTTTGTTTGTTTGTTTGTTTTTTGTTTTTTGTTTTTCGAGACAGGGTTTCTCTGCGTAGCTTTGCTCCTTTCCTGGAGCTCACTTGGTAGCCCAGGCTGGCCTTGAACTCACCGAGATCCAACTGGCTCTGCCTCCCGAGTGCTGGGATTAAAGGCGTGCGCCACCACCGCCCGGCTTAAAATTTTTTATACATATCTACTGAGCTATAATCCTTGAAACAAACTATTAGAAAGATAATCAAGAAAAAAACATATTTCTAAAAATACCCAATTCCTAGTTTCTCATTCCATTTTTTTAGGTGTTCATCTGACATCACTGGAGTTTTTGTGTGTGAAAAGGGCCTTTGTCCCCAGGAAGGCTGTATCATTAGTAAGCTTTTCAGAGAAGGATGCACATTCCTCTACAACAGCACCCAGAATGCAACTGGATCAATAATGTTCATGCAAAGTTTATCTTCAGTAAGTATGTCCTTGGAATGACAAACTCCTATAGGCTGTCATGTCTTTCTAAGACACACAGATATGCTTGATGTAGGTAAATATCAGAATAATTAAGAGTCACTATACTAGAGTGGGGGGGCTACAGTTAATTTAGTCTTTCTCCTACATATTAAAAACAAAAAGAACAAAATCTGTCTCCTCCAAATGATAATAAATACAGATTGTTTTTAAAAGCAAAAATCCACTTTCCAGGGAGAGTATTTAAAAAGAGGACTTTTGAGGCCACAAAACAAGCTGCCCATGTGTTGGCATTCCTTTCTTGTGTCATTTCATAGGAAGAGGTATGAGGCTTGCAAGAATGATGGAACAAATAACTGTATTCCTCTCACTTAAGGCTCTCTTTCCTTTGTTTTGAGAAAATCTAGAACTTCAAAAGACAAGCAAGCTAGCCCAGGAAAGTGAACTGATCCTCAGCTTTGCACCCAAGTCTGGTCAACTAGTATTTCATATTAACTCTAAAAAGATGAATGTGTAACTCCATTCTAAACCTGATATTTGCCAGGCAGTGGTGGTGCACGCCTTTAATCGCAGCACTTGGGAGGCAGATCCAGGCAGCTCTTTGTGAGTTCGAGGCCAGCCTGGGCTACAGAGTGAGTTCCAGGAAAGGCACAAAGCTACACAGAGAAACCCTGTCTTGAAAAACAAAAACAAAACAAAACAAACAAACAAAACCATGATATTTAAGAGTAATCTATTACAGGATTTCTCTCTGGCCAGTTCATTTTCTTTAAGAAGAATGTCACGCACATGACAAACTGTCCCCACTGTCACCAGAACCTTGCACTAGGAGAAAGCATAGAGTTAGAAAGGAGGCACTATTGGTGAAATTATTAAGGCCACTCCACGTAGTTAAAAGGAAGATTTATTTAGTGGGTGACTTACAAATGAAGGGATAGGTAGATTTCCGGGGTCTTGGGAAGGTGTATCACAGTCCAGCAGTGTTCTCTGGAGCTCTGCTCAGTCAACCTCCACTGTCTAGGGTCCAGGAACAGAGAGAGCACTCGCCCATCCGGGTCTCGGGTCTCCAGATGCCTCCTTTGGCCCTGCCTCGTAGGTGTGACAGTTGCCAGAGTCTCAGTGGGGGTTGAAACTTCCAGATCCAAGCTGGAATGGCTACCCACTACAAGGCAGTTGGCTGGTTGATAGGTTTAATGGGACAGCCTGTGTGGCTTCATTTGTCTATTGCACTTTCCAAAGACCTGAAAGTCATTATCTGTAAATCTTCTGTCTGCTAGGCTGGGAGTGTGTTGGGTACATGTCTTCCTGGAGTATTCTCCCTGTTTCATGGCTAACTGATTGTGCTTACATTGGATCTGTCTTTCTCTATCTGTCCACTTTCCCTCTCCCTCCCTCTTCTTTCTCCTTCCCCCACTCCCATCTTTTCTTCCTTTTTTCTAACTTGTTTCTTCAGTCTGTTTTTAATCGATGGTAGGAATCCTTTGCAACATGAACTTGACTGTTTCTAGTTCTTGCCTTTATCCATTCTGTTTTCTAATTTATAACTTTTATACCTGGCCTGAACCCAGTTTTTGATATTTGACCCATGTTATTTGTGAGTAGATAAAATCTTGGTAACCCTTTGCAAAAGCCTACTCGAATATATCCAGTCACAAAAATTTCAAAATCCCCTTGCTACAGTCACGAAGTGTAGGGGTAAAAAGCACTAAAGGAAGCAGCACGGGTGTGCTCCTGACTCTACCCCACTGAAAAACCAAGCGGGTGTTACCCAGCTAAGCTTCCTCCTCTGTGGAGTCAGAGATGGGACCAGGGAACCTATAAAGTTCTTTCAAACTCTAAGCTCCCGTGCCTCTAATCTTTGTTCTTTATAGGGCCGGAGCCACTGAGAATAGACAGGCATTCCCCTGCAGTGTCACAACTATAACTTGAAAGGGGGGATGCTTGCATAGGTTGATTACCATTAAATGATTTACATTTAGATTTCTAAATGGGAAAAGGGTTTCAGGAAGTAGATTTAAGTTGTTTTGCCCTCATCTTACCCTCACAGAGATCAATATTTGAACTAGATCAGTATATGTTGACTGATCCGTGGAATAGATGCAGTGTCACATAATGGAATTCCACAGAATGGGCTGGCCAGGATAACATCTCTTAGGGTGTTTCTTCAACACAGTATCATGCAAGGGAGGAGAAGGAGTTGTTCTGTTTAAGACTGAAGTATATATACACAGTCTGCTCTGTTTTCTCAGCATAAACAAACGTCTACAAGAGATTGCTTCTGTGACCACAGGGTGCTACTACTTCAAGCAAAAGGTGTCAAGGGTTGTTTGCAAACTCGCTGCTGCCACTTTTGAGAAAAGGAAGCCATGACCTTGCTGCCAGCTCTGTCCTCCTTTTCCCTGTGGCCTAGGGAGGGCACAAGTGTCTCTGGTCTGGGAAGGATGCTTTTTGTTCTTTTCCAGGTGGTTGAATTCTGTAACGCAAGCACCCACAACCGTGAAGCCCCAAACCTACAGAACCAAGTGTGCAGCCTCAGAAGTACCTGGGACGTAATCACAGGCTCCTCTGACCTTAATCACAGCCTCCCCATGAGTGGGGTTGAGCTTCCTCCTCCTCCCACGTTTTCCCTCATGCAGGCTGGGGACAAAGTCCTCTGCTTAGTGATGGACGTGTCCAGGAAGATGGCAGAGGTAACGCACTGGTTCCTAAGGACCGAAAACCACTCTTTAGTTTCCCCTATCAGGTTTTAGCTCTGTTTTTTTCCAGTGTATGAAGCAGGAAGGAACAAAAGGTTTTGAAGAGTCCAAGGTATCTTATTTTCTTGGGGAATGGGTAGGGCAAACTCAGAATGAGGCTCAGAAATTATGGTGACATAAGTGAAATCCACACAGAGTCCCTAACCCCATTAGCAACCCAATGTTGCCGCTAATTGTAACATTTCTCCCCCAAGACCCTTTCCTAAAACCTAGATACAGTTTAAAGCTGTTGCCTAGCCTAGTCACTAGTCACTAGTCACTAGTCACTAGTCACTAGTCACTCTAGTGACCCTTAGAGGCTATGATTGGGAAAGACAGCACAACCACCATGATGAAAACAAAAGCTATTGAATTCCTACTCAGTCCCTGTGCTCTGTGACGAAAGGAACCAAAGTTACAAAGAAGTAATGTTTTCCATGCCCACATAATTACGAAAGGCTGAGGCAGAATTCAAGGACCATGTCTCATCCACCATACTAACCTTCTTCCAAGCTTGTAAGAGAAGTAATATTTGGGGTGGAGGGCACTAAATTAAAATGTTGTCTAGTTTGAGGTATCTATGAGACATTAGATTGGTGATGGGTCCTAAGAAGTGTGAGAGGTGGGTCTGGATAACAAGGGAGATCTCAAGAAGCAGAGGTCACAGCCATCTATGAGCAGCTGCTCACTCCCTTACCTCCCTTCAGAGCCATCAAAAAAGTGACCTTAATGAATTAGTGGTAGCATTATCCCTATCCTTGATTAGTGCATGTCATGTACATATCAAAGGCAATTCTTTAGCAACTATAATAACCAATAAACATAATATTATGCTCACTCTATAGATAAAGTGCCCAGCCTCAAGTGGCCACCATAGCAGAGGGATGGACACTGGTGTTGCAGACTACCACACCTCTCTATTACCAGATCCCTTTGTAATATTTCTGCTCACTTGGACTGAGTTAAAAAGGAATCAGTTACAAACCTGTTCTCAGTTGACATCATACATTGTTAAATTCTGAGTTGGAGTGAAATGCTGAGAGTATGTCATCTTAATTGTGAATAGTTCCTCAGCACTCTCTCCTGCACATCCAACACACAATTAGCTGAATTGTGTGTTGAGTACACAATTAACTGAAAAAAATGTGCCACTCTTTACAACTCACAGAACTGCACAGTGTCTGTAAAGAACGAACAGACACTTTTGCTAATTGAATTCTTCATCATCGTGGGTCTACCAATCAAATGTCACTTTCTCCTTTTCTCTCTCTTTTGGGGACCTAGGCAGACAGACTCCTTCGACTGCAACAAGCAGCTGAATTGTACTTAATGCAGGTTGTTGAAGTTCATACTTTTGTGGGCATTGTCACTTTTGATAGCAAAGGAGCAATCAGAGCCCAGCTGCAACAAATTAACAGTGCCGATGACCGGAGGCTGCTGGTTTCCTATCTGCCCACCACCGCGTCCACGGAAGAAGGAGCGGACACCTGTGCAGGCGTTAAAAGGGGTTTTGAGGTAGAGGCCCCTGAGCTCAGTTGCTGTCACTACCTGCTTTTTCATTTTGAATCTCAGGCTTGGGGCTTTTTTGTTTTTGTTTGTTTGTTTGTTTTTGGAAACGGGGTGTTCTCTTGTAGCATGGTCATAGCATCCTCAGCTGTTAGAGAGGAATGATGAATCATTCCTCAAGTCAGGACCCGTTTCTTACTCCCTTTGCACTCCCTCAGCTCAACAAAGCAACCAACATAATAATGAATTAAGAGCTGCTTGTTGAAAGAACGAGTAAATAAAAAAGTACAATGAGCTTGGCTAACGGACTTAAGCACCATCTAGAGTCTTTCCAAACTATCCCTGTTTACTCTGAAGTGGCCCCAGCTGTGGCAATTGTTATCCTTGTATGTTTCAAGGCAAAATGAGCATTTTTGGTCTCTGCCTACAGACATGCCAGATTTCAAAGATAAGAACCAAGAGGGTCTGAGAAGATAAATAAGTTAATATTCACATAGATGTGTGGTGGTATTGTGTTCCCCAAAATATTGTGCACCCTAATAAACTTATCTGGGCTCAGAGAACAGAACAGCCGCTAGACAGACATAGAGGCCAGAAAATGGTGGCACTCACACCTTTAATCCTATCACTTGGGAGGTAGAGATCCATCTGGATCTCTGTGAGTTTAAAGTCACACTGGAAACAGCCAGGCATGGTGACTCACGCCTTTAATCCCAGGAAGTGATGGCAGAAAGCAGAAAGGTATATGAGGCATGACAACCAGGAACTAGAGCTGGTTAAGCTTTGAGACTTTTGAGCAGCAGTTCAGCTGAGATGCATTTGGAGACTTCCAGTCTGAGGAAACAGGATCAGCTGAGGAACTGGCGAGGTGAGGTGGCTGTGGCTTGTTCTGCTTCTCTGATCTTCCAGCATTCACCCCAATAACTCGCCCCTTGGTTTGTTTTTATTAATAAGAACCATTTAAGATGCATGCTACATAGACGTGTGGACCCACACACCAGTGCATACACACACACACACACACACATACACACACACACACTTAAGACCAGATGTATGTTTCAGAATTGGCAGAACTGATCTAAATCAGCATCTGATAGAAAGCAAGACATCAGCTAGCACTGTTGCCGCCCCTAGGTGACAGTTGTTCAACCTGAGCTGCCCACTGACACTGCTTGATTGAAAAATAGGAGGTGGCAATGGAGCTCAGTGGCAGAGTGAATGGGACTTTAGATTCAGTCTCAGGCATGCCAAGTAACAAAAACAAACCCATGATGCCCACATTTCACGTCTTGTGGTTCTGATGTCACTGATCTGGGGTGTAGCTAAGGTGGAGAACCACTGCTCTCAGCCCTCTTACTGGTCACTGGCTGGATCTCACAAGCAAGGGTCTCATATCATAATTGTACAATATCTTCTCCGAGGCAAAGTCTGTACAACTGTGCTGTGATAGAGTGAGGTGAGGATCAACTGGGAGGTGGTCATAGAACATAGGAGACCTTGAAGAGCTGTAGGTAACACTGGTAGCAACTGTACATGAGAATGAATTCCTCTATTAAGTCAGACAATTTAAATCACATTTCCTTCTAAGTAACGGGTGGCTGTCTATGTTCAGGTCATTGAGAAGAGGAACGGAAGAACCGATGGCTCTGTCATGATATTGGTGACCAGTGGGGCAGATGAACACATAAACAACTGCCTGCTCACCGCCATGAGCAGCGGATCCACCATTCACTCCATTGCCCTGGGTTCCTCTGCAGTCAGAAAACTGGAGGAGTTATCACATCTTACAGGTAAAACCTCCCAAAGTGGCATCTTTTAGAGCATACCCTTAAAGCTGAATGCACAAAGCTCAGCTATGAAACCCAGATTACATGTCTTAATTAGGAAAAAGGTGAGAGAAAGATTTCTCTTAAAACACACAAATCATTGATCAAACTAGCTAAAATTTTTCCCAATTTTAGAATGTTTTCTCTAGATTTGGAGTTTTGTACATCTAATGAAAATAGTATTTCTATGATTTGTTAAAGCAGCCTGAGAATGCATATTTGTGAAGCTAAAATCATATTGACTAACTGTAACAACTTCTAGAGTAGACACACAAACAGCATTGTAAGATACATGCCTGCTTTCTTCTAGACAAGGCAAAGAATAATTTCATCTTACATTCCATAAAAATTAATCCAACAAGCCAGGTGTGATGGCACATGACTTTAATCCCAGCGCTCAGGAGGCAGAGGCAGGTGGATCTCTGTGAGTTCGAGGCCAGCCTGGGATACAGAGTGAGTTCTAGGATAGGCTCCAAAGCTACACAGAGAAACCCTGTCTCAAAAAGCCAAAAAAAAAATTTAATCAAACAAATTGAAAATTAAGATTTATTGGAATTTTTTAAAATGGTGTTCTCAGAATATAATTGCAAATGCACAGCAATGCAATGACTAGCATTTAATCTGCATCATTTAGGAATTATTTTGGATCTAAGACTACCCACTGAGTATCTCCTGAGTTCTTCTACAGTGGGCAGAACACTAAAGCCTGAGGAAACAGCCATGAACTTACACTGAAAATCACCTCCCTATGGCCACTTGCCTCATAGTGGTGTGAGATGTCATTCACAATGAGCCAAGGACCCTCCTACCAACTCCAGACCATCACACTAACATGGACACAGTGTGTCAGAGGAGATACAATCTTTATTTTATCTATCTATCTTAATAGTTGGCATTCAAATCATGTGTTTCAGGAGGTTTAAAGTTCTTCATTCCAGATGAATCTAATCCCAACAGAATGACTGAAGCTTTCAGTAGGATCTCTTCTGGAACAGGGGACATTTTCCAGCAAAGCTTACAGGTCAGAACCTCAGTCTTCTATGTGTAGAGGGGGCAGACCAGATGGACTGTACCATCCACATTATTCTTTGAATCTGTAACTCTCTGTGTGCAGAAGGTTCTAATGAGCTTCTTGGTGTCCCCAGAGCCTAGAGTCATTTTACCTCATGTCTGTGTGGCTCATTTCCATAGTTCCTTCCTGTAATGACCATTTCAGCTTTCCAGGTTCATAAAATGACTTCTTAATGACTGAAAATGCAGCTAGAGGTAGGGTAGAGTGGGGTGGGGTTGGGTAGGGTTGGATAGGTGGGGTGGGGCAAGATCCAAAACAAAAATAAGAAGCTGTGTTTTCATTTTTTCAGTTCCATTAATTTCCCCTCAGCCACACTTTGTTTCACTCTGGCTGCTTCCACATCTTTACAGTTTCTCATTTTTATGAGGAATATTAATTATTTCATAAAGTTTTAGAAATTTCTATATCTTTACCCTGCCGTGTGTGTGTGTGTGTGTGTGTGTGTGTGTGTGTGTGTGTGTGTGTGTGTTTTATTTTGATACAGGGTTTACGTGGTTTAGACTGTATGTAGCCCAGGCCAGCCTTGAACTGCTGGTCTGCCTAGTTCCATCTTCTAACTACAGGAATCACAGGCATAAGCCACCAGCCTCAGTTTTAGATTGCCTCTTAATTAGCACAACTTATTAGATTTGGGGCACAAAAATGTCGTCTAATCAAGCTACCATTAATTTTTTTCAGTTTAAATACTTTAAAGGGTTTAGGCATAACTGAATAATGTTTCAAACAGAATTTCACCTGCAATTTCCTCACAGATGGTGAGTAAACCTGCCAAGTTATGCTTGATGTAAACAGTGAACTCAGTGAATTATTGTCAGGAAATATTTAACACGCAGCTGATATATGCACAGTAAAGTTGGTAATAGTCCCACCACTAGAAGTCAAATACATGCCCTAAGAAACACTGTAATCAAGTGATCAAAGGTCAAAGATAAAGTGAAGATTCATAAAAGGGAAACACGCATCACAGAAGGTTTCCCAGCCTGGCAGACAGTAGACATCTGGACAGAATCTCTATAGGCCTCCAGAGATAGTCTAAGTGCTAATGAAAAACTCTGCCCACTGATAGTAGTCTACCTAACAAAACTGTTCTTTAGGGTAGCCCACTAGTCCAGGCTGGCCTCAAACTCTCAGCAATCCTCCTCCATCAGCTTCCAAATGCTAGGACTACAAGTGTGCGTCACTGTGCTCAGCTAGCCAACTGAATTTTGACCAAAAAGGGCGCAAATATACAGTGAAGAAAGAACAAACGTTTCAATAAACGTTGCTAAAAAAGACTGGATGTTCCCAGGCAGAAGAATGAAAGCAGACCCCTATCGCTCAGCAATTTCAAAACCCAAGTCAACATAGATAAAGTTCTTCCTTGTAAACTTGACATAGAAGATAACATGGTAGAAATTGTGCAGCACTTGAGGATGAACAAGGGTGTTTTTGTGGGGGAGATGGGGACAGGGGATAAGATCCTCAAAGCATGAGAAATAAAGAAATAACGAAAATCAACTAATGGCGATTACATCAAACTAAAAAGAAGCTTAGCAAAGGAAACAATCAGCCCAACACAGACAGAGCCCATGGAAGGAGGCAGCATTTAAAAACTGTGCTTCTAATGAGTGGCCAATATTCAAAATAGATGGAACTCCAAGGACTCTAGCAAAAAGCAAAAATAGCCCAGCTTTTAAAAGTGGGCAATAAGCTGGATGTAGCAGTGCACTCCTTTAATCCCATATAACTCCAGAGGCAGAGGCAGGAGGGTCTCTGTGAGTTGCAGGCCAGCCTGGTCTACAGAGCAAGTTCCAGGAGAGTCAGAGAGCTACATAGTGAGTCCAGGTCTCAAAAAAAAAAAAAAAGAAAGAAAGAAAGAAAAACAATCAAAACAACAACCAAAAAACCCCAGCGAGAACTGGGCAATAAACCCAAGTAGACAGT
The DNA here is from genome assembly GCF_004664715.2 of Peromyscus leucopus. Lineage (NCBI taxonomy): Eukaryota > Metazoa > Chordata > Mammalia > Rodentia > Cricetidae > Peromyscus > Peromyscus leucopus. Next base: position 116,132,319 of record NC_051068.1, on the reverse strand, counting down.
TTTTTAAAGGAGACGTACAAATAGTCAACAGATCAAGCAGATGTTTTTCAAAAAGAAACTTACAAACAGCCCATAGGTTATGAAAAGATGTTTAAAATAACTAATCATCAGAGTAATAAAGATTTAAAACTACATCGAGATATCTCACTTGTCCCACAAAAATGGCTAATGCCAAAAAGATGGAAGACGACATGCTGGTGAGAGCGTCATGCTGTTGACAGGAATGTGAGTGGAACCCTGAAGGAGAATATCATTAAGCCTCCTCACAAAACAAAAATGCAACCACCATACAATTTTTTTTTAAAGATTTATTTATTTATTATGTATACAGTGTTCTTCCTGCACATATCCCTGCAGGCCAACAATTTTTAAAACTGTTTTTTTTTTAATTTCTTACTAGAACTTGTAAAAACATAAAGATACAGTTATACGAATTAAAACCCTTTAAGCATATCAACAAACACAATCTTCTGAGCGCTCACCATCATAATTGGCAGTGTAAAGCCAGTGCTTTTTTCACGGGAGATGCAGGAGAACAGCTACATCACTTTTGAAGGGTGATGGAGCCGACTGGGTGTGCAGCACACGGACAGACCAGCTGCCCGGCAGGTGCAGGCTCCTGTCTAATCCCCAGCATCACAAGGAAACAATCAAACAGATGGACAGTGAAGCCAGGCTTGGGGGCATGAAGCTATAATCCCTGTATTTAGAGATAGAAGGATCAGCAATTGAAGTTTAGCCTGAGCTACTCGAGACCCAGTCACACACAAACAAATATAATAATGCATTGTACTTGCACTAACTGTAAGAAGGTATTTTATAACTAGTTATGCAATGTACAATATTTTGCTTTGATCTTTATGTGTACAATACACATCTGAATTAAACATATTGCCTATTCATTTTTTCATTATAAACACAAGGCAAAAAAAAAAGGAAATGTGATGTGTTCACTAGAAACTTTCTCTTTAACAGCTTGAAAGCGTGTGCAAAACTGTGCAACCCCAGCACCAACTTTTAAAATCTGTGACGGTGGATAGCGCTGTGGGCAATGACACAACTTTTGTAGTCATGTGGCAGACCAGTGGTCCTCCTGAGATTGTATTATTGGATCCTAGTGGAAGAAAATACAACACCAGTGACTTTGTCATCAATCTGGCCTTTCGGACAGCAATCATTCAGTTTCCAGGAACTGCAAAGGTCAGTGCGGAAGCCTGTTCACAACTCATGGTGCTCAGGCGAGTGTAGAGCTTGCAAGTGCGTCACATGCTTAAATGTGTTGTGTAAGGAAAGGTGCTGACATGTCAAAACATTATAAAAATATTTTTGTGGATGTTAAAAATTTAAGAGGAGCAATCAAATCATGTCCACAGTGTTAAGTACTAGATAAAACTGTTATGTTCACAATGGAGATCAATGTTTCTCTACAGCATTAGTAGTTTTTTTGAAACCTCTATCTTTCTTTATAAGAGATATCCAGGCTGGGCGGTGGTGGCACATGCCTTTAACCCCAGCACTTGGAAGGCAGAGGTAGCAGAATGAGTTCCAAGAAACTCTGTCTCAAAAAAACAAAAACAAAAAAACAAAAAAGAAAGGAAGGAAGAGAGAAAGAGAGAAAGAGAGAAAGAGAGAAAGAGAGAAAGAAAGAAAGAAAGAAAGAAAGAAAGAAAGAAGGAAGGAAGGAAGGAAGGAAGGAAGGAAGGAAGGAAGGAAAAGGAGGAAGGGAGGGAGGAAGGAAGAGAGAAAGAAAGAAAGAAAGAAAGAAAGAAGGAAAGAAAGAAAGAAAAGAAAAAAGAGAGAGCCATATAAACATAATTTCCTATATGTTTGGGAGCAGACCTATATAGACTTTATAATATTACTAATAAAATGTGTAAATTTTTTAGTACCTACTATGTTCTGGGTCTTGCACTTAGAATAAAACACCCTGATTAGGACTAAGCACCAGGTACCACTAGAACATACATGAGGATGGGAATTAGGAAGCTCCCTAGCAATGAGGACTCTGGCCAGCCTTGCTCCATGGGACTCACACACTTTGCCATCTCCCAGGGAGGCCTGAGTCAAGCACCCAGGTCTCCCCTCTCACTGTCTGCCTTTGAACTGATGGCATCACTAGCAGACATGTGGCAGGAACCTCCAGATCAAAAAGGTTCTCTTTGGTGTTTCCAATCCAGATGAAAGGGTCAGGCAAGAGAGCAACAAAGAGAGGTGGCATCCACGGCCCTTATGTGAGATGAGCACAATCAATTTGCAGAAAAGTTCAGTAGGAACAGAGAAGGACATATTTTGGAGAAGGGTAGGAGCTTGGGCAGAAGCCAGCGGCAACCAAAATTGTTGGCATTTCATCATAAAAGTTCCACAGAGTTCTGAGCAGGAGGCAGGCCTCAGAAGGGTCCACTGATGGGTAGACTGGAGGTTGCCAGCTCAGAATCCAGTGAAGTGGCCACTGCCAAACTGGGCCAGGTGGAACATCTGTATCGTCCCAGCACTTAGCAATTTGGGAGGCTGAAGTGGGAGAAATGCTTGAGTCTGAGGTTTGAGACCAACCTGGGCAACACGGCAAGACCCCGACTCAAAACAACACAATAATGGGAGTGGGCAGATAAGGGCAGTGCTTGATGAGGAGTCAGGTCTGCGGGATTCTCATGCTGGCTCCCAGCCTCCTGTGGAGGTCCAGTGGTCCAGCCCCTGCTCTCGGTGCTGTCCTGAACAGCCCTTGTTGCCTATCTACTGGGCCTCTCCGCTTCCCTCTTTTCCCATCACTCACTCTCAGCCTATGGTGCTACTCTCAGGTTCTTCCATCTTGAATTACCAACAGCTCCACTTTGTCTTTGAGCCTTCCCATGATCTATTTCCTGTGCCCAGAATGCCATACCTACTTCAGGACTCTTGTCTCTTGTATTTCTATGATGATAGAAAAACCAAACCCGTCTTCTCGAGTCTCACCTTGATCCACTGAGTTTCTGCTGATTCTTTTCTGTTATTTCCAGAGGTTAAACATTGGCAGCCGAGGAGTCCTAACAAAAGAGACAGGTGTAGCTTAGTCAAAAGGAACCACTCTGCTACATAGAAATCTCAGTCTTGTTTGTTCTTTCAAATATTGTTTCTTCCAGGTGGCTTGTATAAACAAGAGGATGACAGGGAGCAGAATTTTAAAAAAAATCCCTGGGCATAGGTACTGTACCACTCTGAACTGTTCAGGACAGTAGGTTATGTTCTAGTGATATGGGTACTTTCTGTTCTTTGAAATTTCTGGGGCTTGAGAGGTATGGAACAAAAGAAGAATGTGCTTCTATATTAGCCCAGGATGTTGATGGATCCCACAATGGTCCACTTAATTTATATAATCTTACCAGTTCTAAAAAAGAACTATTTAACTTTGAATAAAGAAGTCCAGATTGATCAGTGCAGAGTCCTTTGATGCTGAGGTGACTGCCATGATGTCCTAAAACTGGGAGGCAAAACGTGTCCTCAAATCGATTCAGGATGTATTTACCCTCTGGAGCTGCCCGACAGTGACAGTGGCTGACTAGATACCACTTAACTAACAGTACCTGTCCTAACGTCTTTTCTTGAATTGAAAAAAAATTCAGCATCAATAAAGTGTTGATTTTTTTTCTTCTTCACGATTAACAAAAACAACACCTTGTGTTGCAGCCTGGGCACTGGACTTATATACTGAACAACACACACCATTCTCCTCAAGCCCTGAAAGTGACAGTGGCCTCCCGAGCCTCCAGCCTGGCCGTATCCCCAGCCACTGTGGAAGCCTTTGCGGAAAGAGACAGCACCTATTTTCCTCAGCCGGTGATAATTTATGCGAACGTGAGGAAGGGTCTGTATCCTATTCTTAATGCCACTGTGGTGGCTACAGTCGAGCCAGAGGCTGGAGATCCCATTGTGCTGCAACTTTTGGATAATGGAGCAGGTAAGGAGTAGTCGCACGGAGTTGCACTGTGGCGAAGTTCGGTAGGTGTTCCTAACCCCTGGGAAATCCCTTCACTCAACCGCTTTCCTAGTCAATCCTACCCGATTCTTGAGAGCTTGTTTAAAGAGGAACCCAGTTGCTCACATGACTCTTGATCAAAGATTGGCCCTCCTCTATTGGGAACGGTCCTCTGCTTCCACTGAACACACATCTTTGGGAGGGATGTACATGAGAGGATGCGGTTACCCACCCATTTTATAGATATAAAACTGAGGTTCAGAGGCAGTCAGCTTCAAAGCTGTCCTGGTACAGATCCTTAACTTAAACCCAAGTTCTCTGACTCCCTAGAGAAGGTTCTGTCCCCTTTCCTTCTGACGGTAGGAGAAGAGGTGGCCACCAAGCCTGTAGGGTGGACAAATCTCCCTTTGCAATTTCTCAACAAAGGTAGACCATCTAAATGCCAAGATTTTCTTCTTCCACTGACAAAAAAAAAATCTAAATCTTCATGAGTAAGGTGGTTACCACTTATTTTATATAAACAGACCCCTCAGTTTTCTCACATGGCAGGGCTTGTCCCTCGGGTAGGGGGAGCTGGTTTTGGAGCACTTTAATAATAACACAATGTCAACATTTGGAGCCTGAGGTGTGATGTGAGAACTGATATGACCATGGGATACGGCAGGCTGCTTACCCAGTGTGACAGGCTGCCTTGAGTGCACTGCCGTCCTGGGGTCCAGATCTTTCTGCCTAGAGCTGTGGACTCAACTCTGGATTGTGCTGCCCTCTGAGAATCACAATGCAAGGAAGGGCAGGCTCTCAGAGTGTCCCTACGGCAAGGCACAATGGCGGGAACCAAAGCCTGCTAGCTGCAGCTCAGGGAACTCTTACACTCTAAATGGCAGTGCCGTGTGTCCTCTATTGAGGAAATCAACTAGCTGCATACTTTTTTATCAACAACCAAAGCTGTTTAGCATTTCATTCAAGACTATTAAACAAACGCTTCTCTTGAACTTACAAGAAAATTTATGTTTGTGCATTTGAATTTATCTTTTGGAGACAGATTTTTATTTCAAAGGGGTGAATAAGTATGGCCATATGACCATAAATAATCTTAAGAATGCTTTGTTTCTGTAGAAATTACTATTGGTTTTTTAATTGTAAATATATTTTAGTACAATATATTCTGTTATTATTTTGGATCATAAGAGAGAAAGCTTTCAAGATGATTTTAAAGTGTTATCTCTGAAATAGGTGTAATGAGGTTGGATGCATTCAGAGTGATATGTTCATAGGTTATTCAGCTTTAGAAAACAACTTTTCAGAGACAAAGTAATCACAGGAAGAAATTATGATGCATTTTAAACTGCATGATAATATCAAAAGTAGCTACAGTAACATATGCCAAGTTGGAAGTAATTTTGCAGAGATGGGGATATGAGACCATCGCAGCCTACAGAGACACCATCTGCAGGAGGCAAAAAAGCAATTCAGTTCAGATTCAATAGTCTGACACAAAGTGTCGTTTTAGGCACATGTAAGCACTGCACAATTTGATGAAAACTTTTCTGGTGACATTGAACTCAAACCTGTATGCACAACAAGGCACACATAAATCTCTTTGAGGAACAAAATAAGCTAAATAAAGATCAGACATGACTGACTACATTGAAACTCGTCATGAAGTACATGTGACAATCCCATAAAGAAAGTTTCTACAGACTGAGAAAAACAAACTTATGATAAGAGTCTGGGTGAGGGTCTAGCCACACAGATAGCACAAAGGTTACCAGACTAGAAAGCACACCTGCTCCCAGCCTTCTGGGTGGATAACAGGTCTTTCATTCCTGGAAGGAACAATCTTATGTGTTTGACATTCTAGCTTCCCCTAGTGCTTATCAATGAGCACAGAGCTCTTTGCTGTCTACAGAAAGAAGAATACATATTTAATAACTCATTAAATATTAGCAATCAACTCTGATGACATGTTAACACAGAATGTTTGTCTATATGCACAGGTGCTGACGTTATAAAAAGGGATGGAATTTACTCCAGGTATTTTTTCTCCTTTGCTGTAAGTGGTAGATATAGCTTGACAGTGCATGTCCATCACTCTCCCAGCATAAGCACCCTAGACCACTCTGTTCCAGGAAGCCATGCTATGTATGTGCCAGGTTATATAGCAAACGGTAAGAACCATTTGCACTGTGAATGTGTGCAATATTATTTCGTGTGTGTGTGTGTGTGTGTGTGTGTGTGTGTGTGTGTGTGTAATCAGAAGATGGAGATGAGGGGGAGAGGATAAAGGAAGAATGGGGGAAAGAGAAATAAGAGAAGGAGAGACAAGGAGGCAGAGGCAGGACTGAGAGAGGGAAGAAGGGAAAAAAACTGAGAGAGACATGAAATTTCCAAACCATGCTTAGGTTTGTGGCTACAGCTAAGTGGTAGAGCACTTGCCTGGCATGAACCAAGATTCAGTCCCCAGTCTCTCTCTCTCTCTCTCTCTCTCTCTCTCTCTCTCTCTCTCTCTCTCTCTCTCTCTCTCTCTCTCAATTGACTACTTCTTTCAATTCTTAATGATTTGTGGTAGAGAATACAGAAAATAGGCAGTTCCTACAGACTGATCCTCTCATTACTTTAGTAATTTATTCTGAATACTGTCTTGTGATTGTTTGATTGCAATAACTAACAAAGAGACTCCTTACAATTTATTGGGTCCCATATTTCCTTTATAGAAACTTAGACAAAAAGCAAAAAGTTGAAAGCATGATGCAAACAGCCCCAGAAATCAATGCAGGAAGTGAATTTCTGAATAAACATGAGCTTGGCTATTATAGACAACTGATCAGAGGTTCTGCTACCCTTCAGATAAAAGTGCCAAAATAAATAGGAGGTATACACTGTCTTTCTAGAAAAATATTATTTTAGTTCCTGTTAGGAAGCATCGTCCAAAATAAAACAGAAACCTCCTATGCTGTGATGTCTCTAAAAGCAATCTCTGGGGCCATTTCCAATCATTTTTATTTCTAAAAATGGAGGATTTTGAGACAAGCTCGCTCCCTCGCACTCCCCCCTCTCATCTTGAGTGGCTTTGATTTGTTTTGTTTGTTTTGTTTTTATTTTTGTTTTTGCAGTGTTGGGAATGGCCCTCAAACACTTGTGCACCCTGGGCATATGCTCCCTGGCTGAGCCACCCCCACCTCCCAGGTCTTCCCTCCTCCCTTCTGGAATGGCACTGCCTCTGCTTGAGGCCCAGCTCCTCCGTTTATGGCTGTGTGACGGAGAGCAGCGTAACTCTGTGTCTCTCCATTTCATTAGCAATAAGTGTATGGCAAAATAATTCACCCTCCTCATTGCCTTGCTAGGGGAATGAAGTATTTAATACAGCAATATAATTTAAAAATACCTTGCCATAGTAGACACACAGTGAATACCACTTACTATTATTAAAAATCATTGCTAGATAGCTTCATTAATTCATATGGTTTTGATAACAGTTATATGCCAAAACCCCCAAATTCATAATTTTAAGGTTATTCAATCTAGCTTAAATGTTTTTAAATATTAAAACCCATATCTAATTAGTTCTATTTTAGAGGAATCATAAACCTAACTTTTGGTCTCTGACTCCTTGGCCATCTTCTCTTATCAAATTACACCAATTAGAAATTATTTTAAGAATTACTTTTAAAATATTTGTTTGTTTATTATTTATGTGTGCATGCTAAATCAAGTGTATTGAGCTCAGAAGAAAACTTGTCAAAACCGGTTCTCTTTGCTCCTTATGAGTCTTTTCTTTCACCACTCCACATTCAAATCTATCATCAACTCGTGCTGTCTGCAAATTACTAAACTACCCTTTCTTGCCTCGCCCTGAAGTCACGATTGAAAGCTGCCACTGACTTCTCTCTTGGTGACTATCGAATGGCTCTTTCTAAGTGGCCTCTTGCTTACTGAAGCTTGATCCATTTTCTAGGGACCTGTGAGAAGGCAAAATGATGGATCATGCCATCCCTGCTTTCCCACAGCACTGGGATTAAACCCTAAGCCTGCTACACTAATCCCTGAGGTCGGTTATTACTGTTCTTCTGTCTCATCTCAGGGTCTTCCACTCTCTGTTTGTCTGTAGTGCTGGGGATTGAACCTCAGGGCACCTTGCATGCTAGGCAAATGCATTACTTCTGAGCTGTAGCTGCAGCCACCCTCTTCCTTAGCTCAGTCTCTCTAACCTGCACCTTTCCTGCATGTAAGTTTTCATGCAAGCTGTTCTCTTTGCCCAGGATGTTTCTTCCTTCACTTCTTACCTGAACAACTCAGCCTTTGGGAAACTTGAATGTTACTTCAATACCACCATAAATGATGTGGTCTTGCAGAGCACCCTGCCTTTTTATTATTCTGTATTAGTCACAGTTTATAAATATCTATTTGCTGATATGACTGCCATGGCTGTAAATCTCATGAGGGAGACTGTTCGGTCTGATTCATAGGGCAGCAATCTGCCCCCAAAGAATATGTATGGAGGGAATAAATGGATGAATGAGCGCATTATTGACTAAGTAAACTCAATTGTTCTAATGAATGTCTCAACAATCTGTCAAGGCTGTTCAGAAGGTTTGTAATTTGATATTTGGCTTTTTCTTTGTGCTTCAGATAATATTCAAATGAATGCTCCAAAAAAAACTGGCCACAGAGGTGTGGAGGAGCAGTGGGGCTTCAGTAGAGTAAGTTCTGGGGGCTCCTTCTCAGTGCTGGGAGTTCCAGCTGGCCCCCATCCTGACATGTTTCCACCATGCAAAATTACTGACCTGGAAGCCATAAAAGCAGAAGAGGATGTAATCCTCTCTTGGACAGCACCTGGAGAAAACTTCGATCAGGGCCAGGGTAGGTTTGTTGTCATTTTTATACAACTAACTTTCTACAAACAGTATTTCATTTTCAATGTGCATGTGCATGTGCGTGTGCATGTGCGTGTGCGTGTGCGTGTGCGTGTGTGTGTGTGTGTGTGGTCATTTTTATTGTTTTCTGTAGCAAGCTTTCTGGTCAGACTTTCTTTGGACCACCAGCCCCTACACGGAGACTTATTAATTATAAAAGCTTGGCCTCAACTTAGACTTGTTTACAACTCTTATAACTTAAATTAACCCATTTATATTAATTTATGTTCTGCCATGTGGCTGTTTTCTCTTCTCCATAATGTACATCCGACTTCCTATGTATTTTCATGGTGAAATCTGCACACCTGATTAATATCCCAAGTTCCTCTCTCTCTCCCAGAAATCCCACCTATCCTCTCTTGCCTAACTATTGGCCATTCAGCTCTTTATTAAACCAAGCAGAATAAAACAGCAACACATTTTCACACAGTGTGATCAAATATCCCACAATAGTTTTCCGTATAACCTTTACAAAATGTTTCACTAGTTAAAGCAAGACCTAGAGACAGCTCAAATAAAGCAACCTAAAATTTACATAATAACTTGTAGGGAGGATGACATCTTGATTATGCTGGATCTTGCTTTTAAAAATTACCAAGCTCTCCTGGCACAGGTTTTAGCATCAATCTTTACATTATGACTTGATATTTAGTACTTTTTCAGTTGTATATTCCCTTATAGCTTGACTTTTTTGTGACCATTTTCATTATTCATTTTTAATAAACTAAAAAAACTTTACTCAGTGACTAAACTTTCCCATATGTATTTTCAATTTCAGCTACAAGCTATGAAATAAGAATGAGTAAAAATCTACAGAGTATTCGAGATGACTTTAACAATGCCATTTTAGTGAACACTTCAGAGCTAAATCCTCAGCAAGCTGGCACAAGGGAGATATTTACATTCTCACCGAAGCTTGTCACCAGTGAACTTGAACATGAACCTGATGGAGAAATGCAAGAAAACCACGTAGTGTATGTGGCCATGAGAGCAGTGGATCAAAACTCCCTGAAGTCAGATGTATCTAACATTGCCCTGGTGTCGCTGTCTGTTTCCCAAAATTCTGCTCCTGCACTTAGCAGAGATGAATTAATACTGAAAGGAGTTTTAGTGGCAGTAGGTTTGATAGCAATGGTCTGCCTTATTATAGTTGCAGCACACTGCACTTTAAATAGGAAAAAGAGAGAATTAAAGAAAGAGAATGGAACAAAATTGCTATGAACAAATGTGCATAGTACCTTCCTTCCTAGATATGATGCCCATGGCCTTTACATTCATAAAAAATGCCAACAAAATCAAATTAGCATCAACACTATGTTGAAATGCATTTGGGCATTTATATAATCATGGTTCAGGTTTTTATATAACAGACAGACACCCCCCCTCAAAAAGCCAGCTTTTATAATACTCATTTGGGGGGAATGGTTAGAAAACAGTAATTTTATAGTTATGGAAAAATAATTTTTAAAAATATTGTTCAAGGTAATGTCTTGAAAGGCAAGGTAAGGGCAAAATCAAATCTGGGTCAAGAAAAGCATGTTTTATTAAAGTTGAGGGAAAAAATATCCCAGGCACAGAAAAGGAGGTTGGGTCTGAATTAGGCAGTGTAATTGACTGTATGAAGCAACCGTGTTACTTTGATTAATTTCTCATCTCTGCTTATCTGTGCAGAGCAGGATGCATGTTTATAACTGACAACCAAGCTGTGATAGAGCTGAGGTCTCCACTACAGGCTCTTCATGTCTTCTCCTTTGGTTAAGTTCGCTATGGCTCTCATTCCACCACCAATGCTTGGACAGGCCCTTCCTCACTGTGAGTGGAGACCTTAGAGTGTGGCCATTGTCCTTACTCCTTGGTGCTGATCTGTGACAGAGGTCACCAGAGTTTATTGTTTGTAAGATTTTAGTCCCATTGAAGCAGCTTTGAAGTTATTACCTTGGAAATACTTGAATAAAAATGGTTACAGCTCTCATGAGGCTTTAAGTAAAGAATAAAAAACATTATTCTGAAGTAATTTTAATATGTACACCATACAGTTTTACTCTATTTGAAAGAAGAGGTCATGGAAAGAAAGACATTTAGAAGCAACTAGCAAATTATGTTCTCTAGTTAAATAAGAATCTACAATCCTTTCTTCATCAAGGGCAGAGAAAGGAGACAGCAGAGATAACACAGAATAAAAACCATCGAAAGTTACTTACTCTTTTTAAAAAATATTATTGAATAGTAACATGAAGCCAGAAGTGAGAGATTTGGCAGAGTGGGAGAAAAACAGCCAGGGATTCCCTCTGCTCCAGCTGCTTTCCCAGAATTCCTGTTACTGCCCGTGTCCGCCATTGCCGTCTAAGTTTCCAGTACCTAAATCTCCACAGCTGGGAGCCTCTCCAGCCCAGGTCCCAGAGTGGAGCTGCGTCCTTCTGCCCTGCATTGACGCTACACCCAATAGCCAGCATTTGCTTCTCTGTGGCTTCAGATTGACTGGTAAAATACAGAGATGGGGCTTCGGGTAAGGAGCTCAATTTCTCAGGTGTTTTTCTTATTTTACAGACAGAAAGACAGAATCAGGGTGGATCAAGGCTCTTTGTTTTTTATATATTTTTATTTTATAATTAATTTAATTTTACATATCAGCCACGGATTCCCCTGTCCTCCCTCCTCCCCCCCCCCAGCCTTCCCCCCCAACTCACCCCCATTCCCACCTCCTCCAAGGCAAGATCTCCCCTGGGGAGTCAGCCCAGCCTGGTAGATTCAGTTGAGGCAGGTCCAGTCCTCTCCTCCCCACACCAAGGCTGAGCAAAATGTCTCAGCATAGGCCCTAGGTTCCAAAAAGTCAGCCCATGCACCAAGGACAGGTCCCTGTTCCACTGCCTGGGGGCCTCCTAAACAGTTCAAGCTAATCAACTGCCTCACTTATCCAGAGGGCCAATCTGCAAGGGAGAGCAAGAGATATTGAGACCATGATTGGAAAAAGCACAGGGACAAAGGGCCAAACTAGTGGAAACACATGAACTGTGAACCGATAGCTGAAGAGCCCCATGGAACTGGATCAGGATCAAGGCTCTTTGATGGAGGATAGCAGAGCTGTATAAATGTAGAGTCAAGTTATCAGTTATCCCTTTACTTTGCCTACTGAAAAGGGCATGAGAGCTGCCAGGGGAGACTTCACTCTGCCATGATCCATTAGCAGGAGAGAGCCACTTGTGGGTTTGATGTGTACTTGAACCCCAACATTAAAGAGGCTGTGGCAGAAGGAGAGAGAATTGAGGCCAGACTGCACTGTACAACAAGACTCTGTCTCAAAAAACTAAAACACAAGAAAAGAAAAGGAAAGAAAGACTAAAGGACTCTGTTTTTCCCCCATTTTGTGAGAATGAGTATAAGCAAGTATATCTGACTTTGGTTTGGAAATTAGCAAAGTGGCAGAGACAAAAGTTAAGGACACTGAAGATGTAAAGTTAACACCCATGCCACGCAGAGTGGTTGATCTCATGAAGTGGAGAGAGAAAATGGTACTCAGGACCAGGAGGGAAAAGTGGAGGCAACAAGAGAGATGCAGTAGAAAGAGGAAAATACTCAATTACAGATCCTAGCCACTGATAAAGCACATCTGTGTTAAAGCTCCTGTTGATCATAAATAAATAAATAAATAAATAAAAACAGAAAATTGGGACAGGGAGAAGGAGGAAGCTTGAAGCATTAGCCACTGGCTGTGTACCACATGAATAATGACAACATTAAAGATTTGACCTGAGATTATAAGAGGAGGGAAAACATGAGCTAGATACTCAGTTATCTGATTGGGGCAGAGAAGTCTGGGAAAATGAAAATAATACAGCAAACAGCATAGTCTCTAAATGACAGAATGGTAATGGTTATACAGTAGATAGAACTGAGTTCTAAGGATTAAAGACTTCTCACTTTTGCCCTCAGCTTTTAGTGCTAGCAAAGAAAGATGAAATTTCAATGGAAGACAGACAAAAGCAGGAGATGCCAGCTTCTAATAGACCATCGACAGAGCATAGGCTCAGCAACTGAGAAGACCCCTAAGCAGGCACTGTCACCTTGCATTTTATTCCCAGAAAAATCTACCCCCAAAATGTTTATTTGTCTTTGTTTATCTGCTATTAAAATGTGTTTATTCTAAGATGTATTGAACCTGCTAAATTATTTCTTTCAAAGTTTAAATCCAAAGACACTAATGAGTGAAGTTGCTTCTTCCAGATGAATTTTCTTGTTTCCGTGAAACAAGATTCTTTAAGACACTGGACACTAGCAAACAGAGAGAAACTGCCACATCAACGGGGAGTCCATCAAGGTGAGATCTGATTTTAGTCAGCTCTCCCTGGAAGACGCTCACATTTTGAGACATTAGACAGTGCTTAAGCAGAGAGCAACAGTTTTATGGGGTGAATAAAGTAGGCTCTCAGGACACGGGTGTAGCTGCAAACTGAAAAGTGAAATCTGAGAAAGCAGGTAGCACAAAGGGAGAACTTCACAAGATGAGTCTCATGTTACCCAGGAAGTGTGTGGGAGAAAAATGGCTGAAAGACAAAGAGCTGGAGAATATTCAGCTACTGTCTCATTCTGGGGAAAGGTGCGGAAGACTCCACTGCATCTGTGTGAGAAAGGAGGGACTCACACTGGGTTGTCTCTGGCCAAGCAGAGACCACATTACTAATTAGATTATGTCTTAGAACTGAGGGCAATTCCTTAGTCTGCCCTGAAAAAGCCTGATACCAAGGCTCTCTGGAAACAAGATGACTAATAATTAAACTAGCACTAGAACAGAACTCTAAAAAAAATACATACAACCCTGCACATGCACACACACACACACACACACACACACACACACACACACACACACAGAAGTAAAACATACCAGTAAGGAGTAAATCTGTTGGTAGAAGTAAAACAATTCTTTAGATCTCGAAATAGATGACAATGAGATAATAACAACTATTATAATGATGATATGCTATCAGAAGAAGAATTTTGAGAAAATTTTCAAACTTTTAAAAAGAAAACAGTAGTGAACTAAAATGTCCACCAGGGAGCTACAGCTGACAAACACTTCCAGCGAAACAGCTGGACACAGAATTAACTCATGAAAATCAGTAGCCCTTCTACATACAGATGACAAATGGACCGAGAAAGAATGCAGGGAAACAACACCTTTCACAACAGCCTCAAATAATATAAAACATGTGGGTGTAACTCTAATGAAGCACATGAAAGACTTGTATGATAAAAAGTTCAAGTCTTCGGAAAAAGAATTGGTTGTGCATGGTGGCCCATGCCTTTAATTCCAGTACTCCAGAAGACAGAGACAGGTGGATCTCTGAATTTGAGGCCAGCCTGGTTCTTCATAGTGAGTTCTAGGACAGCTAGAGCTACATCGAGAAACTCTACCAAAAGAAAAAAAAAAGCTGAAAAAAAGCAGACAGAAGAAAGAAAAAGAAATTAAAGAAAATATCAAAAGATGGAAATATGTCCCATGCCCATGAATTGGCAGGATTAACATAGTAAAAATGGCCATCATACCAAAAGCAATCTACAGACTCAATGCAATTCCCATCAAAATACCAGCACAATTCTTCACAGTTCCTAAAAGGACAATTGTCAATTTCATATGGAAACACACACACACACACACACACACACACACACACACACACACACACAATGGAATCAAATTGAAGACCCAGACATAAATCAACACACCTATGCACACCTGCTTTTGATAAAGAAGCCAGAAATATACTCGGAGCGGGGAGCATCTTCAGTAAATGGTGCTGATCAAACTGCACTTAGAAGAATGCAAATAGATCCATACTTATCATTATCACATTGCACAAAACTCAAATCCAAATGGACCAAAGAACTCAACATAAAACCAGATATACTGAACCTAATAGAAAATGGCCGCAGCCTGGAACTCTTTGACACAATAGAAGACTTTTTGAGCAGAATACCGATAGCACAAGCACTAAGATCAACAATTAATAACAGGGACCTCATGAAACTGAAAACTTTTTGTAAGGCAAAGGACAACATCATTTGGAGAAGGTGGAAGCCTAAGGTATAGGAAAGGGCTTTTATCAACTCTACATCCAATAGAGGATTAATATCCAAAGTATATAAAGAACTCAAGAAACTAGATATCAACAAAACAGATAATCCAATTTTAAAATATAGTAAAGATCTAAACAGAGAATTGTCAATAGAGGAAACTCAAATGGCTGGGAAACACTTAAAGAAATGTTCAACATCCTTAGCCATCAGGGAAATGCAAATCAAAATGACTTTGAGATTCTGTCTCACACCTCTTAGAATGGCTAAGATCAATAACACAAGTAACAGCTCATCCTGGCAAGGATTTGGAATAAGGGGAACACTCATTCATTGCTCTTCAGAGTGCAAACTTGTACAGCCACTATGGAAATTAGCATGGCAGTTATCCAGAAAGATATGGATCAATCTGCTTCAAGATCCAGCTATATCGCTCTGGGGCATATACCCAAAGGACACTTCATCCTACAATGAAGACACTTGCTCAGACATGTTCATTGCTGCTCTATTCATAAAAGCCAGAAATTGGAAGCAACATAGATGTCCCTAAACAGAAGAATTGATAAAAAGAATGTGGTACATTTACACAACAGGGTATTACCTGTTTAAAAAAACGATATCATGACATTTTAGGCAAATAGATGGAACTAGAAAAAAAATCATCCTGAGTGAGTTAACCCAGAGTCAGAAAGATAAATATGGTTTGTATTCATTTACATGTGGATATCTGCTGTTAAGTAAATAATAATCAAGCTACAATCCATAGCCCCAGACAGGGGAGGTATACAAGAAAGGACTTGAGAGGACACATGGGTATCCCTGGGAGGGGAAAATAGAACAGATTTTCTGGATGTCTACAGAAAGTAGAAATGAGTTTCTGGATGAGACTGGAAGCCAGGGAGGACAGCAGTAAGAGCACCTGGAGGGGAGAGAGAGAAGGAAGAGGAGGTTGAGGGAGGAAATATGGGGAGAGACAGCCATATTTGAGGGGTATTTGAAGGTTGCTATGGAAACCTAGTGCAATGGAAACTTGCTAAAATATATGAAGGCAATACTAATGATGGATCCAGATGAGAGGGGATGTGGGGAGAGACTGGGAGAAGTAGAGGGAGGGGAAAATGTAGTCAGGATAGCTTATATGGGGAAAGAATCTATTTTCAATAAAAGGAGAGAGAGAGAGAGAGAGAGAGAGAGAGAGAGAGAGAGAGAGAGAGAGAGAGAGAGAGAGAGAGAAGGGAAGGAAGGACCGATGTACATAAGGGTAGAAATATCCCCTGTATCAAAGATGAGCTCAAATGATTCTAAATGTTCTCAGTATAAACATGTGTAGCTGAGTCTGCATGCTAGGCATAAATGTATATTGATGTCTCTGTAAATTAATGTGGATGTTGTTGAAAGTAATGTTGACTTAAAATAAATAATTAAAAACTCAATGAAAGAAAGAAAACAGTGGGAATCCTTTTTTAAAAAGTAAAATCTATGAAAAGATTTTAAATGGATTAATGATTGGTACTAAAGATGAAATGTTTTATGATTTGAAGGCAGGATTATATATAAAGAAAAGATTCATAGTTCTGAATGGAGAGAGAGACCACAATATCACAATAGAAGGGAATTTCAACATCTTAGCTTCAGCAATGTATGCTCTTTAGAACAAAAATTCAATAAATATCAGTTTTAAAGTATGGATAAATTCTCTTCCAAAATCAACTAATGAGGAAACAGGAAATCCAAACAGACCAGCAGTAAACAAAGAAATTGAGTCAGTAATAAAAAGTGTCCCATCAAAGAAAGGACTAAGACTTGATGGTGTCTCTATTTTGATTCTTCCCCCTAAATATGAAGAATCCGTATTTTCTTCCCCTCCAACTACTCCAAAATTACACTTTTGAATTCTACACAAATACATAAAGGATCTACAGAAATTTTTTCTTTAGCTTTCAAAAAATTGAACAGAATGTCCAAACACATTCTATGAGATGATTACTTCTGTGGTGTACAAACCAGAAAAAAAAAATAACAGAAGAGAAAGCAACCGGCCAATAGCTTTAATGAATATAGGTACAAAATTCCTGAATAAAATAGTAGCAAATGAAATTCAGCAACATATAAGAAAGATCATTCACAAATCCAGTTAGGTTTACCACAAGAATACAAAGGTGATTCACTATAACCAAATCAGTAAATGTTATCAATTATACTAAGAGAAGTAAGAACAAAATGCATGATCAGCTCAAGAACACAGGAAAAAATGGCGTTTGATAAAACTCTTTCTTCCATAGCAAAATCTCTCAAATTAAACACAGAATGTATTTTAATAAAATAAAAGCCATAAATGACAAATGCACAGCTGCATTATACTGAAACAAGTTGAAGGCATTTATTCTGTCTGAAAAAGATAAAGTTGCCTGCTTTTATTGCTTCTATTCAACATAGTACATCAGGTGCTAGCCAGAGCAAAGAAGCGAAAGAAAGAAAGAAAGAAAGAAAGAAAGAAAGAAAGAAAGAGAGAGAGAGAGAGAGAGAGAGAGAGAGAGAGAGAGAGAGAGAGAGAGGAGGGAGGGAGGGAGGGAGGGAAGGAGAGGGGAGGAGGGGAGGAGAAGAGGGGAGGGGAGGGGAGGGGAGAAGAGAGGAGGGAGAGGAGGGGACGGGAGGGGAAGAGGGGAGGGGAGGGGAGGGAAAGATGGGTAGGGAGAGTAGGAAGGCAGGCAGGTAGGCAAACACCCAAATTAGAATAAAGGAAGTCAACTCTTCCTGTTTGCAGACAGCATGATTTTATATACATGAGTTCTAAGTGCGTACATGCATACACAGGCACTGGCTAAATCTAGAAAATTCAACAAAGTACTGACATAAAGGACAAAAAGAGACCAAAAGAAAGGCTGAGAATCCATCCACATACTTACAACCAAGAATACACAGTGGAAAAAGGATCATCTCCTCTAGGTGTGTTGCTGGGGGAAATGGATGTCCATATACAAATGAATAAAGTTAAACACTTACCTCTCATCATATATAAACATAACAAGTCTACAATGGATTAAAGACTTAGAATAAGAACCAGACTCCAAAACTACTAGAAAAAGCATTACATGGGTTTGGGCAATGATATTCTGGATGTAACTTCAAAAGAAAAATTTGACCATTGCAATTATCTTGAACCAAAAATCATGTTCACATCAAATCTAATGATCAATAGAGTAAAGAGGCAATATAAAGAATGGTAGAAACTATTCCCAAATGGAAGTCAGGCCTTCCAATCCATAGTTCTTACATCTATAGATTCAACCAACTGTGCATCAGTTGTATATCTGAAGAAACAAACTACATCTGTGCTGAACATGCGCTAGCTCTGTTCTTATTATCCCTACACAGTGCAATGTAAGAACTCTTTACACAGTAGCTAAGCTAAATGGGGCCTAAAAAAGTCTAGAAAAGATTTAAAGCATATAAAAAGATATGTGTGCATTATATTCAAATATAATTTATACAAGGAACTTGAGTCTCTACAGGTGGTATCCTCAGGGAGGGTGAGAACCAATCTTCCACAGACACTAAAGGGTTTCTGTATATGGTAGTTTAAATAAAATGGCCCCATAGGTTCATATATTTAAATGCTTTGTCTGCAGTTGGTGGAACTGTTTGAGAAGGATTTGGAGGTGTGTCCTTGTTAGAGGAGGCATGTCACTGGGGATGAGCTTTGAAGATTCAAAAGTCAACACCAGTCCAGTCTCATTTTTGCCCTGTTTCCTGCCTGTGTATTGGCATATAAGCTCTCAGCTACTGCTCTAACACCATGCCTGTCTGCCCTCCATCATGCTTCCTGCCATGACAGCTATTGACTAACCCTATGAAACTGTAAGCAAGCCCCCAATTAAATGTTTTCCTTTATAAGTTGGGTTGTGTTGACCATGATGTCTTGTCACGGCAATAGAACAGTAACTAAGACACTGTATGTGTAACTAAGTAACTAAGAGATACTATAGGATAAACATCCCCCGCAAAACTATGTTGAAATTTAATACCTACTCTGAAGTATTAAGAAGTGGTAGCAGGTACAACTTTTAAGTTGATTAGATCATATGTATTCTTCCTTCATTGAAGGCTAATGGATTATAATCTGTTATAAAAAATTATTTGATGATAACAATGTGATGACCTCTACCATTTTGTGAAGCAACAACAAGATCCTTACCAGATGCCAAGAAAATTATAGTGTCATGCTTCAGGATTTTGCAGTTTCCCAAACCATGACCTAAGCAAACTTCTGTCCTTTATAAATTATCCAATCTGTGGTATTTAGTTATAGCAACACAAGGCAGACACTCAAATTTAAGAAAACAAGTAAAACTAGGCAAGCCTATAATCCCATCATATGGGAAGCTAAGGTAAGAGAATGGCCATAAATAGAGGCCAGCTTAGGCTATTTGGCAAAAACCAAGTTGGCCAAGCCAGCCAGAGAGTGCTTGTATAAAAGAAAGAGGGAGATGGAGGGAGGGATGGAGTTATGATGGAAGGAAGAGAGAGGGTGAGTGAGAGCAGTCATATATATATATATATATATATGTGTGTGTGTGTGTGTGTATGTATGTGTGTGTGTTGTGTACATATATATGTATGTATGTATATGTGTGTGTATATATATGTATATATGTGTATATATATGTATATATACCAGTGTTCTGACCTTCTGAACAACCACCAGAATCACCCACTAAACTCCACCTACAGCAGTCTGAGGCTCCAAACTTTATTAAATTGCTCCCACAGGTCAGTTCCAAAGGTTTAAGGACCAATAAGCTAGGCTTGGTCACAGCAACAACCTTACTTGTCTGTTAGTGATTGTCTATGTTGGTTACCTTTAAACTGCTGTGACAAAATCCCTGGAAAAGCATTTCTGAGGAGAAACGTCAATTTAACCCATGGTTTCAGTCCATCAGCCTTGGCTCCATTGATTCGAGGCAGGTGGTATGACAAAGCATCATGGCAGCCACAGTGTGGCAGAAGCCATTTTTCTGAGGACAGGCAAGAAGCAGAAAAGGGGAAAGAATAAGGGGCCTGGGGCAGATACCACCCTCAAAGACATAAACTACCACCTCTAGGTAGGCCCTAGCTTCTAAACTTTCCAGAAATTCCCAAAATAGCAACACCAAATAGAGACCAAGCTCCCAAAATATTAGGCTTTGTTAGGGAGACACTTCATATCTAAGCAATAAAAATATCTATTATGGAAAAAATATACAGGTTCTTCAAAATATTTTAGACTACTATATGATCTAATAGTCTTACTCTTAGATACAGACACAAAGGAAATGAAATGAATATGTTAAAGAGATATCAGTATTATATCATATTTATAGCATCATTTACAATAGCCAAGATATTGATTCAACCCACCAGTTGACAAACAAGCAGATAAAGGAAGTGTGATACATATATGCAAGAGAATACTGTAGCAATAAAATAGAGAAAGTCATCTGTGGCCACACAGATGAAACTGGAGAATGTTACATAAGAGAGTGAAGCCAGGTGAAGGAAGACACTACTGCACTGAGGTCAAAAGGCCTCGTTCATATGTGGAATTTAGACAATTGCTCTGCCATAGAAGTAAAGAGTAGAACAGCGGTTACTGGAATTTGGAGATAATGGAGGGTAGATAGAAATGAAACGATGTTAGCCAAAGGATATAGGACTATGGATAGATAAGAATTCTATCAATGTGTCCAGAATAGGTAAATATGTAGATATAGAAGGTAAACAATTGGCCTTGTGAAGTCTGGGTCTTGGAAGAGAGGGCATGGTGTAGCGGAGGAAAGAATGATTTCTAATGGTCTTTTTTTAAAAGATTCATTTATTTATTATGTATACCGTGTTCTGCCTGTGTGTATCCCTGCAGGCCAGAAGACGGCACCAGATCTTAATACAGACATGGTTTGAGCCATCATGTGGTTGCTGGGAATTGAACTCAGGACCTCTGGATGAGCACCCAGCGCTCTTAACCTTTGAGCCATCTCTCCAGCCCTCTAATGGTGTTTTGGAGGGGGTGACAAAATGTTGTATAGTCGCTTGTAGTGATAGCTATACAACTCTGAAAGAACTAAAACTCCCTGGATTGTACAGTTTGAAAGGGTGAACTGTATAACACATGAATGTCTCAGTAAAGCTATTTTTGAAAAGGAAATAAAGAGATGGTATACAATATAAATTTGGGTGTACACTGCATTATGTGTTAGGATCTGTGAATGTAGTACACGGGGGATTAAGGCAGATGTGAAGTCCGAGAAGTGGTGAGATCGGAGAGAATTTTCTTGTGTGTGTTACAGGAAGCAAAAGCATACAGATCAGACATGAAGATAGAGAAGAGATAAAATAAAAGTTAGGGACACAGGTCACAAAGTTTATGATGACAGAGAAGTTCTTGGGAACATATATGCAGGGAGGAGACTGCAGTGTGTCCCTAGGGACCAAAAGAGAAATTCCTGCTCTATAAAACCCATGTGCCCTTCAATTGGAATGCTCTTATCTGCAGGATGGTTCCTGGGATGGGTGGAGAGGGACCCAGATGGCAGCTAATTTTATTTCCCTCTTCCTGCTGCTGTCTGGTGAGTCTTATCAAGAAGCCACTTTGGAGAAGTCACAATTGGCTCAAGAGCACCGAACACAGCAGGGGGGGCAGGATGGTAGAAAATCGCTTTTTTATCTTCCTGGTTCTGTGAAGCAGATGCAATATAACTGAACAAAACTCCAAAAGGAATAACTTATGCACTGGCATTACCTTAATCCTCCCCGTGAAGAGGAGTGTGAAGACAATAATGGAGAAAGAAAGTGGGAGGCAGAAGAAGGAAAAGGGAGAACAGAGCATCAGTAAAGAAGACGTGGTTCCCATTCTTACATTAACAGGCTAGGATTTCAAAACGATGGTCTCCAGTCCAGTATTTATTATTCATAATCTTTCAGTTATACAAAGGATGGATGTTATAAACATTTGAAGATGAATGAATAAGGTGTAATAAGGCAAACATTAAGTAATATTACTTTATTAATAGACACTTAGTCTGTTCAATTTCTCACTAAGATAAGGAAGGCTTTGTGATAGAGACATCCTTATACATATAATTTCATAAGTCTATGTGAACTTGTCTCTCATGTATGAAAAGTTGTTAACCTAGTGTGTTTGTAAGCTAGATTCCCAAAAGCAGAATTGCTGTTGAAACTATACACTTAAACTTTGATGACTAGTACCCTTCAAAACATTCGCATATTTTCCCATTGTCAATGTATAGGTGCTTTCTTCTGAGGAATTAATTGGTATTATCAAGAAATGATGAAATGAGGGAGGTGGAGGCAGGAGTCATATTAAGCCTTTGTGTGACAAAAAGTTCTGAATTAACACATTAACATTGACATCTTTATTTTAATCCATGGGCACCCTTTCCTAATAGCATCTGATATGAATCACTAGCTTGCTTCAACCTGTTGGCTACTTGCCCATCTATTCTTCCGAAACCAATTACTAGATAAATTGAAGGAAGTGAATAGTATAAAAAAAATTATTTAATTAATTGAAGATGCAAGACATTGCGTTAACTACATTATATTTGCTTTGATTTTTAAATCTTTCTGCATTAAAACAACAATATAGTATAAATAATATGAAAAGTCATAATGGAAGTAAAGTTACTAGAAAGAGAAAATATATATTATTAAATTTGTAAGCAACAAATAACATAGCTTGAAATACATTTAAAACAAAACCTAACATGAGGTAATAGAGGGAGATAATCTATAATTAAGTTGGTTTTTATTTTTCAACACTTCTCCCCCAATAACTAAAAGAGCAAACAGAAAACAAATTAATAAAACAGAGATTTGACTAGTATGGTTAACTACCCTGGATTAACTGACATATAGAAAAATATACCCAACCACTGTAGAATACACATTTTTTTCAAATGTATATGAAGTATTTTACCAAAATACACCTGAGCTGATGAAAAATTCAAGTCTCAACAAATTTTAAAAGGTTTAAATCTCTAACTATGGACTACAGGAAGAATGTAATCAGTAAGGTGCTCACCACGAGAACATGAGGCCCAGAGTCTGGATTCCTGCCTAGCACCATAGTGGACCATGCTTCTAGCTGCAGCACTGTGTATGTGGGCTGGGAAGACAGGAGGATCCTGGAGGCTTGCTGCCTAGCCAGTCTAACCAAATCTGTAAGTCTCAGTTCAGGAAGAGACCCTCTCTCAAAAAGCAAAGTGGGGCACAGTCAGGAAAGACACTGGATGTCAACTCTGACCTTCATTACACACATACAAGTCACAGGTGCATGTAAACACTTAACATCACACACACTGACAAATAAATTAAAAATCAATCTCTAAGCATGTTTTCCAACTACAGTGGAATTACAAATCAACAAACAATCATTGAGAGAAGTCCTGGATGTCTGGAGATTAAGCAGTATACCTCTGTTTAATTGATACTCTAAGAAGAACTCAAAATTAAAGTTATAAAATACTTGGAAACAGACGATCATTAAAACATGTGATTTCACAACATAGATGATGAAGGTACAAGAATGAAATGAAACTTAATAAACTAGAGGTAATCATACAAACTGTTCCAGAGGATGGAAAAAGAATCCTGACTTTTCAAGGATACGTGTGAAGCTGGATCAATCATGGGATCACTAGCTGGCAAGGCATTACAGGAAGGGAAGCCCGTACCAGGCTCTCACCTGGACACAAATGCAAAGATCCTACTGAATTACCAGTCAATTTAAAAGAATACTGCATCACAGAAAAGCAGGATTTATTCTAAGATGCAAGAGTGCTTTAACTCTGCAAAGCCAATCAGTGTAATCTGTATTCCCAGAGTATAGAGGGAAATGATGTCATCATCTTAGTAGAGATACACAAATATCTGACAGCACTCAGGACTTATTCATGACTGTTTTCATGGTTGGTTGTGACAAGGTCTCACACTCCAGTTCAGGCTATCTTGGAAAGCATTACACTGTAAATCTGCTCTGAATTTGTAGCAGTCTTCCTCCCTCAGCCCATCAAGTGCTGGGATAGCCGATATGAGCCACCATGCTAACTGTGTTCGTGATTTTAAGAACATATTTTTTTTGTAGACTTGAAGGGTAGTTCCTTAAGAAAGTATAGTTAGCTATGAAATATCTCTGGTAAAAGCGTGCTTCATGATGATATATGGAATATTTTCTGAATGGTCACTCTGAGTTTGGGCAAAGCAGCAAAAAGATATCCATTCTTTCTATCTGTAATAAACACTACACTGCAGGTCCATGCGTGCATGCAAGTGAAGTGTCAAATGATACAAGATTTTTAAAAATAAACACATCACAAATGACAGGATCATGCACATATACACCCACAACAAACCTATAAACTGCTAGAAACAAATGAACTCATCAAGATCATCGAATTTGGGGTTGATATATAAAATTGATTTATTTTTGTATAGCAGTAAATAATTATAAAATTAAACTATAAAAATACCATTGACAATGTCCCACTGAGACATCCTAGGCATAAACATTTGTTGAAGATGCTATGAGCGGCTGAGGTAATTCATACAACCACCATTGAAATGGCATTTGGCAGTGGTGAAGAGAGATTCTATTTAACTCCAATGAGGACAAGTAGGGATTTAAAACCAAGAAACAAGGTGAGTTCAGCACTGAACACTGCCTGAAAGTTAGCATAAAGGATAAGGAGTTTCTGTCCAAACTGACTTCACGGAATTGTTGCTGATGGCTGACCAGGGAGATAAGATATTGAGGTTAACCACGTGCCAAGCATGAGATTTTCCCTCAACTATCTTAGCAGAATTCAAGTTGAACCCAGATCCTACAAGGAAGGAACCCCTCATGGAAAAGGCTACAGATTTTGACTAGAGTATTGGTCAAAGGAGAGTTTGACACTAGATATATGTTCCCCTAAGACCCGGCGGTTAAGATTTTAAAATATATGCTGTTGAAATCAATGCTTCTATCTATGACCATTTTAGTCACATTAGCCCCAACTGGAAATAACACAAAAGTTCAGCAACAGCAGATGGAAAATGAACTGGGGCCCATTTTCACAATGGAATATGATGGTAAGAAAATATGTCACTGCCACTTAAAACAACATGACTGAATTTCACATAGAACATGCTGTATCACAATGGCCAGACACAAATTTTCATAACCTGAATTCATACTCATGAGACATTCAAAACCAGGCAATGTTAACCAATATGACAATAGGAGTCAGACAGGAATTGTCATCCGAGTGCTTTGCCTCAGAAAGGATCCTCCTGGAAGGCAGAAAATGTTCCTTGTTTGGAAAAAGGTCATCCCCTAGAAAGTTAACTCTCTGCACTTGAGATTTGTGTTGTTTGACTCATAGAGCTGGCTTAGAAAGCCAGATCCCAGGTGCCATGTTGCAGCACTTTATCTGAGCCAAGACCTCTGCATGCAACAGGCCACTGGTGGGTACCATAGAGAGTAGAAGAGCAGCCACAGCCTGTACAGTGGTGGCCATGCCAGGGCAGGCCCTTACCTGGCAGACGCTTAGAAGAGTCTGCTGTGTCATAGGTGAGAGAACAGTGGCAGGGGCCAGCTGGAAGGCCTAGTCAATCTGTGAAGGCACAAACACAGACTGAGACCTCCTCACAGGAACCACTGTTGTCAAAAATGCAGCAAGGACAGTGCAGCTAAAGGCTCCACTGTGGCTCCATTCTAAGTGCAAAGGCAGAGGGAAAATAAACCTGTATCTTGTTTGCACATGTGGACGTTGCTGTCTGTCCAGCATGAACCACAAGGCACAAGCTGACAACTTATTTGTGCAAGTAATAAAATACTACTTAAGAACATATCGAAATAATTAAGAACACATGGGCATGTGGGTGTTTAAAAACCATATCAGAAAAAAAAAACCAAGAACTTACCAAGCACATCAGAATGAATGAGATGCAACATCCTCACTTGGATCCCATGAAAGGAGGGAGGGACACCTAGCACTGTGATGGTGATGTAGCCATGGACCTGTTGTCTGATCACCAGGGACATGTGTCAAAGGACAGAGAGACAGAGAACTCTTGACTATTCCCCAGGGGCTTCAGCTCAGTAGTCTCCACTGTTTGACATAATCCACTTTAATTGCTGTTTGTCTATCCATCCATCACTCACCCATCCATCCATCCACCCACCCATTTGTACACTTAGACCTGGCCTGTGACTCACCTCAAAGTTCCTGTACTTTAGTGCCTCAGTGTCTACAAGCTCTTCAGTAGGGTTTATCAGCATCTTGTCTAAGTATCTTCAGTGGCTCTTCTGCCTCTGTAGCAGCCTTCTGACTCTGCCTTGAATGAGACTGTTTTGTTCTCTATGTAGCCTCTTTAAATCCTTGGTAGTTATTCTAAAACACATACCGATAGGTATATATTACTATATGAAGTGCAGTGTGTGATCTGAGAGTTAACATTAGTAATTAAGATGGGCATTCCAGAACTTGTGATTGTTGACAGCCATGGTCTCAAGAAAAATTGGGAGAACTTGATAAACTGTACCCAGTGAAACTGGTGTAGCCTGTCAATCTAACTCTATTGATTAACTTTTGACATTTCAGAAAGACACTGATGAACCTGTCTATGGTTTTAATAGCACACTCACAACAACTGTCCTACTTCACATACTTTAGGCAATTATAATAATTAGTCATCAACTTGAGATTCTAGGAATGACTAAACTTGCCTTTGCTCTCAGCTTGTAGACAGACATACAGACAGATACACACACACACACACACACACACACACACACACACACACACACACACACACCACAGCTGCAACCTCTTTATTTAGTATTGGAACAAAACATGATGAGATTGAGTGGCTCATCGTAGAGAACATTAGATTCACCTTAGTGAACCTTCAGGTTTTCTTGCTTCTGTGTGTCTGCTAGACCCTCAGTCACTTGTTCACATTAGTCATCATCCACTATAACTCAGGTTATAGATCCAAGTATCTCCACCACCTCAGGTCACTCCGACATCTTTTGCAATCACCATTTCCTTAAACATCAGGAAGGCTTTTTACCTTCCTGTCATCTTGCATCTTCTATTTCCTCTCCATGTCTCCTGGCATCCTCTCTGCACCTCAATTATCTCCTCCTCTTCCTTTCCCTTCTCAGAAATCCTGCCTATACCTTCTGCCTTGCTATTGGCCATTCAGCTTTTGATTACACCAATCACAGCAAATACACCTTCATACAGTGTTCAAATACCCCACAACATTCTCCTTTCATTGCTTCCCATTCCTCTGTGATTCAGTTTCCTTTCCTTTATATGAGATTAACTCTCAAATAGATCCTAAACTTACCTTTGGGCTTTTTTTTCCTAGGGAAAATAGGCAAACCTGTAGTTTGGAGACAGATATTTTAGAATCTATGGTTGTTGGTTTTGTTTTGTTTTGTTTACATAATTGAGTGCGTGCATGAGTGAGTGTGTGTGTGTGTGTGTGTGTGTGTGTGTGTGTGTGTCCCTATGCCAAGGCATGTATGTAGAAGTCACAGAACTACTTGCTGGAGTCTCTTTTGTCCCAGCTCCAAGAGAGTGCCAGGGATCAAACTCAGGTTGTCAGGCTTGAGAGCAAGTGCCTTTCTTTATGCACAGTCCTCTCTCTGGCCTGGATCTACACTTTGTATTTGTAGGCACGACAAATGCAGTTATCCTTTCCTATGAACATGTACTTTGATCATGTGGACAATCACTTTAAACCTCTACTCTAATTCTTCCTTTTCAATTGTTTATTAGTACGTTCGCAATAAATACTAAATTAATTGTTATGAGCCAAATGCCCAAAAAATGGACAGACAAGGTAAAATTCATGCTTTTGTCTATCTGAAGACCAAATTAAGTTTGGGTAAAAGCTATTTCCCAGTAATTTGAAGTCAGGGATATGGTGGGCCACTTTGGATTTTCATCTGAAGTTTGGTGAGCTTGAAAGAATCTAGCTGATACCCCATAATTTATGCTTTTCAAGGTGACATTTAATTTCAGCAAAATAAGTTCATGTTGTTGGTTTAAACTTTAATGGCTGGTAGGAGATGTATGGAAGAGAAGCAATGGGGTACTAAAGGAACTGGTGGAAGTTTGTTTTGAAAAATAAAATCAAAGTTTTACCTTTTCTCTCTAGTATAAAATATTTTGTAACATCTGAACTACTCACTGCTGCTTTGGTGTATATAGATTGTATAAGGAGCATGCCATGAGATGCTGAGGTCATTCCAGTATTGCTGAGATTAAAAGTGAAGTCCACCAGGAGAAAGAATTGGAGAGATGCCTTACAGGAAACAAAAGTCTACTTAAATGCACTAAAGTCAAGTTGGGAAGGTGGGGTCCAGGGTGGTGGTGGGTGGATCAGTGTCCCTGACTAGACAAATATTTGTAAGTAAACATATCTTCCAATGGCCAACCTGCTTTTCTGGCATGCATGCTTCTGGGAACCGGATGTAGGCTCCCCCACCCTTGCTCAAGCATCTGGCACAGCCTAAGGCAATCCCAACATTCCCTTTAAATAGAAACAAAAGTACACAGTTTGGTTTTAAACAATACTTACTCTTACATTGTAGACAAATGTGGTAAAGAACTATTTAGGGTCAAGAGGTTAAAGACCTACAATAAATCACCTTTGATAAGGAGAAAACTGTGTCTCTACTTCGTGCATATATATATAGTAGTAAAGACACTTGTACAACCAGTCCTTTCCAAAGGGAAATCTACATGATGGGATCATTGAAGAGTCCTGTCTTCATCTTGATCCTCCACCTTCTGGAAGGGGTTCTGAGCAATTCCCTCATCCAGCTCAACAACAATGGCTATGAAGGCATCGTCATTGCCATCGACCACAATGTGCCAGAAGATGAAGCCCTCATTCAACAGATCAAGGTGTGTTCTAAGAGGCATTTTTCTATGCTTTGTCAATTCTTAGCTAATAGTAATTAAATCATC
Source organism: Peromyscus leucopus (assembly GCF_004664715.2). Taxonomy (NCBI): domain Eukaryota; kingdom Metazoa; phylum Chordata; class Mammalia; order Rodentia; family Cricetidae; genus Peromyscus; species Peromyscus leucopus. Next base: position 116,103,361 of record NC_051068.1, on the reverse strand, counting down.
AATAAGCATAATATTGTGGTAAAGAGAACATGATTGTCTTGGCTCCAGTTGCTTGACTTGGCAAGATATTTTAATGTCTGGATCTCAGATTCTTTATCTATAAAAGGAAAGCAGTAACTCTTTACCCACCATGATTTTCATGAGAAACAAGGTGAATGCAATGCACATAAATCCAAGTTAGATGTGCTGTTGGCACTTAATAAATGACATCTGTATTTTCTGACTGTAGGTTGTCACTGAAAATTGTTTTGTTCTATGCAAAGGCAAATTCAGCTGCATTTAGCAGACATTGGTAACTGCACAGCAGGTAATTCCTCTGCAGGATGCTACCACCAGCACATAGCATACCCTCTTTTTATTCTACTTGTAACTAACCTGTGATGCTACAGAGGAGCCTGCGGCACAAGTTCTAACTTAACCCTTCCAATGGGCAGAGATGCTGCATATTTTCAACCTGGAAGCAAGGGGTCAGCTCAGAGCTGCCACAGGTTGGGGTGGGCATGGGCACACCTTGGCACCTCTTCTGTAAAGGGAAGAAAGGTATTCAGAAGCTCTTTGTCCTGGAAAAGCTGGGAAAGTCATCCAAACTGTCATCAGGTAGCTAAAAACAAGAGGAAACACTTTCCAACAGATCATTCTGGAGTCCTCGGTCTGCCCACAGCACATCCACGGTCAGTGCTGTGGAATGGGTGAGAATCCTCTGCAAAATGGGTTGCTAATAAGTCATTCGCTTACAGAGCCTGGGGGGTTGCGTATGAAAATGCACACTGGTACCTAAGACACCGTAGGAGCTTAATAAACTGTAGTTCCTGGCGCTGCTTCCCAGTTACCTGCGGGTTTGTTTGCTGTTTTGTTTTAGCAGTGCTTTTACTTTATTGTATTTTTAATTGTTTATGTTTGTATTTGTTACTCTCTTTCATATTTTAGTTTAATTTGTTTATGCATTTCATTATTAGGCAGTATGTTACCTTTAGTTTCTTCTTTAGCATTTAAAAATTAATGTTCTTCTTTGACAATTTCATAATCTATATCATGCATTGTGACTAGCCACTCCCACCCTCTGTTCTCTCCCATCCCCGTCAGCTTCCCTCACAGTCCCTGTCCTAGAGTCATGACCTCTAGTTTTGTTTAGGGGCCCTTTTTTAGTGACTGTCTGTGTGACACTTGGATGCGAACTATTCATGGGACCCTGGTAAGGTCACCAGTGAGCACAACGGGAGGCAGTGACTGTTAATATACCTAGCCAACAGCTGGGCAGTGAAGGTTAGGGTCCCCTGAGCCCCTCTTCCATTAGGCACCTTTTTACCCCTTCTGAGGGAGGGTTCCTAAAGTCCAGGAGATGCCCAAGGATGCCTCACAAAGCCAACTTGGAAAAGTGGAGTGTGGGTGAAGAACCATCTGTCTGCCAGGATTCCTGGCCAGGGTATAACTCAAACAGGTGTGGGGGATAGAGGGAGGTACCGCTTCCCAGGAAGCCATCCTGCCTAACCTAAGGGCCTTCCGACCATCTTCAGTGCAAGCAAGTTCATGCCTGAAACTGATTAGTTGTCAGGAACCTGGGGTGAGCTTTTGATGACCACAGCAATAATGAAGAAAATACTGAGAGAAAGAAACAAGGTAGAAAATAGAAGAGACGCACAGCTGTCTCGGGCCAGTATATTTCAGGGCTGTGCTAGGAGAAACTGGCACCTTATCTCCAATAACAGCAACTGGGCCTTTCGTGAAGCTTTGAGCCTTCAGGGTGCTTGCCCTCACTCTCTTTGGTGAGTTTCCTCCTGAAAAGTATTCATGTCTTACCACAGTTATTAAATTGGCTTTCTAATATGAAGAGTGACTGAGTTGTGTGAGCTAAGTTGGATTTCACTACCTTCTTCTGGGCAACATGAAAACAGTTAAGTATGATGGTGTCCTGAGGGTCCCTGCTCAGAAAGAGCCAGCTCCTACTCTTGGATATCCCAGGTCCGAAGAGTTCAGGGAACATGTCCTCCCCCGTGACTGCAGCTGCCTTTCTTGACTCTTCTTCAGCCTTTGTTCCAATAATCTTTTTGAGGGGAGATTCTCTACCCAGATCCCTTGTTGGGACACATCCCCTAATTCAGCTCAGCTTCAGCAAGACAGTGTTCAAGGATCTCCTACCTGTGTGTGGAATAGGGATTCTACAGCTGCTCCGTCCACCACTTCCGTGTGTGGAGTAGGGTTCTACAGCCACTCCGTCCACCACTTCCAGCTCCTGTCAGTACTGCCACTGGTCCATGCAGAATCCTTAGGAGGACATTCCACAGATGAAATTTATTCTCTCTCTCTCTCTCTCTCTCTCTCTCTCTCTCTCTCTCTCTCTCTCTCTCTCTCTCTCTCACACACACACACACACACACACACACACACACACACACACAAATGACAATGGGAGTATTTGGAGTGTCTCTTCAATGCACAGAGACTGGCTTGGCGCTCATATACCAGTTTGTCATTCATCATAATAATTTGTTCAGTCAGTCAATTAGTCTCTTTTATTCATTTATATGACAAATATTTGCCAAGCACTCCATTATGTTAGGTACCGGGAATCCAGCTGCCATCAATGCTTTATGCTTGTCCTTGGGGAATGCTGGCTCGTCCAGTACACAATGTCCCACACCCTTCTTCATTTAGAGTTTAAAGTCTATGTGGACATGATGTCATGCTCTCAGAATGCAGAACAGGTGACACATGCCTCTATGAAAGCATATAGACAAGAGCACTTACTTCATGCCACTTGCTCTTTCTTCTGGAAGGCATCAAATAGTCACATTTTACCAGTGGAATCATAGTCAAGTACTCAAACACAGTCAGGTTTATACCCAATCACCAATCATTTGGTGATTTTATTTTTTTTTTAATTTGGGAAAATGATAGCATGTTAAATTCTCCCAGTGTTTATTAAAATCTGGGCTTTGGGGGATAGAAATGCAAAGCACTAAGCACGCTTTCTAACTTAGAAAGGGAATCATTATTGCCGCTATTTGAAATGGGTTAGGCTTGGAGAAAAAAATTCATTTCCCCAGTTTTTCCACTGAGAAGGGCAGGCACAAGACTCAGCTCTGCATCATTAGCCGAGCCCAGCCTCCCCTCCCCACTATGGACTGTCTTCCTCCCACATCCTCTCCAACTGGACAGTCTCCTCAGGCCACTCCAGCCAGGACTTGGCTCCTGCAGTGCGCCCTCTTTCCTTTTTGCATTATCCTGTCCCACTAACATCCTCAAATTATAACCGTTCCCATTAAAACACACACACACACACACCCCACGCCTCTTCTCCCATTCCCCTGTAACGCAGACATTTCTTAACCTGCTGTCTGTAATCACCGACTCCAGGGTCTCACCTCTCACCCTCCTGCCTCCACTCACACAGCATTGCTGTCTGCGTTCTGCAGACTTGGACTTGGCTTATCCATATTGCACAAGGCAAGGTCCACTTCCCAGTCTTCCTCTCATCACCTCTGATCTCCTCTCTGTGCACTGACTCTCATCCCCTGCCCATCTCAGAACACCAGAGTTCTCCTCTTTCCTTGTCAACGCCTGTTCTCGGTCCTAGCTGACCCAACACCTTCTTTCTATGGCATCATTTATATACTCTCTCTACTATCTTGTCATAGTGCACCCAGGGAGTCTGCAGGGATGCATACTACTGCTGCTCCTTCTTTCCTATGAATAAAGCTATGCACAGTTTGCAAATACTAAATGATGCTGTTTCCTTAAATCTAACTCTTAATACTGCACTCAAATGAATGCTGCCATAGTATTTAACATTAGATTTAGCCTAACTGTTATGAAATTCTTAGGTATGTCATATTGTCTCCACTGCTGTGTGGTGTGAGAGCCGGAGAATTACACCCCCAGTTCTCAGTTTCTTTCTCCAAGCTTTATTTATAGTTGAGGGATCAAATGCAATGGGGGCTCTAGATGATAGTGAACAAGCATTAATGTTAAGAAAACATTCTTCTTCCTAGTGTGTGCTGTAGTTTTTTTGTTTTGTTTTGTTTTGTTTTGTTTTCACTCTTTGGAGACCCACCACCCAGCTCCCAAATAAATACACAAAGATTTATTCTTACTTATGAATACCCAGCCTTAGCTTGGCTTGTTTCTAGCCAGCTTTTTTTTTTTTTTAACTTAAATTAACCCATTTCTCTTTAACTATGTTTTGCCTCTGGGCTTTTTACCTTTATTTATTTTATATATCTTTCTTTCCTTCTTACTCCATGGCTAGCTGTATGGCTGAGTCGGTGCCCCTGGCATCTCCCTCTCCCTCTCCCTGTCCTTCGTCCTTCTCCTCCTCTCTCCTCACTCTTTTCCCTAGATTTCTCTTCCTATTTATTCTTGGCTCAACAGCTCCGCCTATTCCTCTCTCCTGCCTAGCTTTTGGCTGTTCAGTTCTTTAGTAAACCAATCAGGTGTTTCAGACAGGCAAAGTAACACAGCTTTATGGAATTAAACAAATGCAACATAAAAGAATGCAACACATCTTTGTATCATTAAACAAATAGTCCACAGCATAAACGAATGTAACACATCTTAAAATAATGTCCACATTAGTGTCAATATGTGATGTCATTTGTGAAGTAGTCACAACAACGTTTCTCATGCTGTAAGTGGTGAAATCAGAACTTAGAATTGGAAAGTGCCTAATGTCCCTCAAGAAGAGGTGGAGCCAGGATTAGCATCTGCCCCTAGAGTATATTGCTCAGCGTTGTTCTGTTGTATGATTGACACTCAGGAAGATCGGTCGCTGTTATTAAGGAAGCCATGTCCCTGCCCAGCTAGGCTTTTGAAAGGAAAATACAGATGCATGTTTAAATGACTTGTTACTTAGTCTGTTTTCAGTGATGTTATGTATGCTCTCTCTCCTCCAGGACATGGTGACTCGGGCCTCCCCATACCTGTTTGAAGCTACAGGGAAACGATTTTATTTCAAAAATGTTGCCATTTTGATTCCTGAAAACTGGAAGACAAAACCTGATTATGAGAGGCCCAAACTCGAAACCTTCAAAAATGTGAGAACAAGTTCTTTTTGACATCTTTTTCTTGAAATTTAGTTTTTGTTTCTGTTCATTTGTTTATTTGAGGCAAAATAGTATAAAATGAAATGGAATTGTGCCAAAATCCCCCACCTGTGAGTAAGGCCAACTTGTTTGCTGAAATGGTGTGATCATCTTTTCTTCTCTTTCAGGCTGATATCCTGGTGTCGCCAACTAGCCCTGTAGGTGAAGACCAGCCGCACACTGAGCATGTAGGCGCATGCGGAGAAAAGGGAATCAGGATCCACCTGACCCCTAACTTCTTAGCAGGAAAGAAGCTGAAAGAGTATGGACCACAAGGTATGGACTCAGCTAAAGCATTTCAGCAAGTAACATAACACAGCAATTGTGTATTAACTACTGTATTCCCTTTCGGAGTAAGCCTACAGGTGACAAGGAAACCAGAAATAAAGCCAGTGAAGCATGCCTTTTCATTTAAAACAAGGAGTCAGAGCCATGTATTTCTGAGCTATAACATAACATCAGTTTGTGAACTTGCATATGTGTGACATTTTACTATAGTGGCAGGTTATTTCAGTGACATGGCATGAAGCATTAGACTTTTGTGGATCTATGAGCTTCACTCGACTGAACAAAATCTCCTTCCTGCAGTTCATAAGATAGCCACCAGATGACGATAGTGCGCTCAGGCTCTGATTTGAGTTCCCTATTCAGCAGAATTTGATTCTTGATTCTGTAGGATTCAGGAGAGGTTCACACTCCAATTTTTTAACAAGCTTTCAGGTAGTGCTGCATGGGGTACCACTCTCTAGATAGCAGACAGAATCGTCCTACTGTCATCTCCCAAAAGTCTCTCTCCCCCCCTTCCTCCCTCCCTCCCCACCTCTGTGTGTGTGTGTTGCACACCAATTACCCCAAGACAGCTGAGGCAGAAGGATCCTGAGTATGAGTCAGTCTTGACTACACAGGGAGACCCTTAAACAAAAGGACCAAACAAAGAAAAAGTTCAATCCTTATAAAATACACTATATTATGTCAATATGAGCTATGTAGAGCAATCTTTGAAGGAAATATTCCAAGTACATACATGAGCTTTATGCATATACACAAATGTGGCTAGTTGTTGAATAACTAGTGTTGTTGAATAACTAGCGTTGGAAAACTCGTATCTAAAAAAGACTAGACTCCTCACAACCAGGTTGGTTTTCTTAACTTAGGCAAGGCAGAGGAAACGGGCGAGCCATGGTGCTGCCTGCCTCACCCCCCATATATTCCACACTGATTAGAAGGGTCTGAACCTTGCACCTTTGTTTTACACTATTCCATTTCATTTCCATAACCGGAACAGAAGATTCCTGACCTATGGTCCAATAAGTATGTGTTGAATTAATTGGTCTAACTATGCTTTTCCAGTCCTGAGTTCATACTAACCGCCACAGCTGGATATCACACCATTCCTTTAGATAAATTCTTTATATACCATGACCCCAGTCCTTTGCCCTCAAAATCTTCTGCTGCCTTGACAAACAGTTACTTCTTTTCTAGAACTTGAAAGCAGAGCCTAGATTGGAGTTCTTCAGCATGCCCCTCTTGCCTAGCTCTCCAAACTCAGCCTACCTGGAATTATAATTCAGAAACATTAAGATGCACATAAGTCACTAACAGTCATCCAAATATAACAGATACTTAATGGACACCAAATAATTTCTAGATATGATGTGCCCAGATACAACAGGAGAGAAATAATATTGCCTGTCTTCATGGAGATAAGCTGCGATGACAGAATAAGATGCTAAGGGCCATAATGAGATAGGCTGAAACTACAAAAGAGGAGTGTCTGGTCTTCTCTGAGCATGTTAGGGTGGCAGTTGGCTAGATCAGGGCTTGATTTTTTTTTCTTAATGCGTTGGAGACAGAATCTCAAAAATATTGCCAAGGCTGGCCTTGAACTAATGATCCTTCTGCTTCAGCCTCTTGAACAGCTAGGGTTACAGGCACTGGCCACCCGGCCTAGGTGGAAGCTTGGTTTTGAGAGAAGAGTGGTCATTACCACTGCAGAGACAGTGAGGGGTGCCAACCAAAGAAAGCAGATGTCAAAGGAGGAGGATGTGGCCTAGAGCAAAATACTCAGAAATGAACTGTGACTAAAGAGCACAGAGGTGAACAGCAGGAAAAAGCTGGCGTTGTTAATCACTCGCACACGGTGCTAAGGACTTAACTCTTGTACTTCAAGGCATTTCCTCTCTTCTCCTGCATGTCCTCCACAAGACCACATACTGCGTGATGAGGCAGCTGCCTGACCAGTGTAGATAACCTCCCGCTCTCAATCATCACCCCATGAACACACAACAAGCCAAAATAAATGTGTGTATTCTACATAACTGCATACTTGTCGTATTAGGTCATGATAAGGAATGCATGCAAGCTCCCAATTTTTTATTTAGAAATAAAGAATAAAGCCAAGCAAAACAAGCATTTAGAAGAATTATTTTCTAGTGTGAGGTTATTTTACCACATTTTTTATCTTCAGCTGTTTGACTTTTTTTCTCACAGAGAAGGCCTTTGTCCATGAGTGGGCTCATTTCCAGTGGGGAGTGTTTGATGAATACAACAATGAGGAGAAATTCTACATCTCCAAAGGAAGAACAGAAGCAGTAAGGTGTGTACATTTTGACTTCGCTTTACCAAATAATTTTACAGTGCAACCAATTTTTCCTTGAGTTACTTTTAAAATACCAGTTTTCTGTCTTATATCAAGTGGTCCTGCTAACTGAGTTCCTACTTTGTGAATCGTGGCGGTGTGCAGCCTGCCAGGTGCCTCTGCTTGTGATCTCTGTCACACAGACCATATCCAGAGTCACTGTGCTGTCATGACCACAGGTCGGTTTGACTATTCAAATCTCAGCCAGTGGGCACCATGGTCTGTTTGTCCTACTTCTCCTTTCTAAGCTTCCACACCATTAGCTACTGCGTCCTCCCTTAAGAGCAAGGCTGATTTGTGCACATCGCTTTTTGAGATCTAGAAATATCTATCAACTTATTCACCCTTCCACAGCTACTGAGCACATCAGCCTACATGACTGCCATGCCCTCTTTAAAAAAAAATTGTCAAGTCAAGCATGTGGGTCACCCTTTAATCCCAGTATTCGGGAGACAGAGGCCATTCTGGTCTACAAAATGATTTCCAGGACAGCTAAGGCTGTTATACAGAAAAACCCTGTCTTGAAAAATCAAATAAAATAAACCTTTATCTAAACATATTAATAATATTCATTGTCCCTTGTCTTCCAAACAAACTTTTAAGGTATTGCAGGCCCAGAAGTAATCAAAACATGATAGCTGTCCAGAAGTTACTCTTCTCATATATTATAGAGTATGCAATCCAACAGACCATACCATATTTAATAGAGAAATGGTAGGGACAGCCTCAGCAAGAAGACAAGGGTAGCCTCTATGATCACAGTTGTCTCAATTTCTTCAGGAAGTTGTATCCAATTCAATGGCACACAAAACTGAGGCAGTACACAAGGTTGGGGGGGGGGATGGCGCTTGCACAAATGAATATGGGACCTAGAAAACCCAAGGTAGTAAAATGAAGTTCAGATTGTCAAGGGAAGTCAACAGAGGGACATGATACAAAAGGGTCGTTCCACGTGCTTTCCATATGTTAGCAATAACTCATCCCAAAATACAGTGGAAAATACTCCACTGAAAATAGCAATTCAATGGAAAACTCAGTAAGAAATGGTAAAGATAAACCTGGAGAAAACTACAAAATGATTTTGAAAAGCTTAAAAGAAAACAAATGCAGGGAGGATTTCAATCCATGAAGTGTATAAAGTCAACAAAAGTTGGTTTATGAATTCTATGTAATTTAGTAAAAAAATGAATTTGTATCTTATTCAAAGACGCCAGCATTCATTCAGCAAGATTATTTCTGGAAAAGGGTCATAATAAAATGGACTTTTACTTGTCAATTGTTAAAGATATTTCAAAACTGAATTAAATAAAAAATTGTATATTGACAATAATTTACACACAGGAATTTAACAGAATTTGAATAAGATCTATGAGGAGAGATGAGATTTCTTAAGATATAAAGAAAAATTTTAACTATGGGAAAAATAATAGAATCTCGTACAATTGGATAAACTTGTCAAATAAAAAAACACAATGCAAATTATACATATCTATATACTGAGGTCTAAGCATGTAAATTATTAGTATTAATACATCTCGAATTAATAAATATTAATATCAAATCTACATGCAGTGAAAATCTTGCTATGTGTTCAGATCTCTATGTAGTGAAAGTTTTTCTGTGCATTTAAGAATTAAAATAATAGATGATTGCAGTGGCATGTTTATAATTTCAGCACTCAGGAGGCTGAGGCAAAAGGATGTGAAGTCAAGGCTAGCCTGGGCTACATAGCAAAGCCCTGTCTCAAAAACAAAACTAGAGAAAGGCATAATTAAAAGAAAAAGGGAAAAAATATGACTACCCATAAATTAAGAATTTTGTTTTACATTAACTAAATAGAGTAAAAGGGAAAACAGAAAACAACATATGCTCACAAAAACAAAACAAGTCAAGCTTTTAGCATCATAGGACTCACCGTGGCACCTTCAAAGCCAGTTGTGATGGCAGACACCTGTAACCACAGCATGCTGGAGGTGGAAGCAGCAGGGTGAGAGGTCAAAGCCATTGTCAACTACGGAGCCAGTCTGAGGCAAGGCTGGGATACAAGAGTCTTTGAGAGGAAGGGAAAAAAACTAAAAACAAAGACAAAGAAAATTGAAAATAAATGAACCACTAATAGAAGAATATACAAAGAATATCTGATTCATAAAATAAGAAATAAAAATAACTAATAAACATACAAAATGATCATACTTACTAGAAATTGAGAGATTCACGTTAGACAGAGATGAGGTCATCTCTGCTTTGCAGGTTATCTCATGTAGTTGACAGCTCCCAGGCATGGAGTTCAGAGTCAGAAGTCAAAGCAACTTCCCCAGAAGATGACAATTACAAGAGCTCTCATTTTTTTCCTGTTTCTCGAGCAACTAATTTCATGTTTAAAAAAACATTTTAAGTAAATGATAGACAAGCCTTATCAAGAGATTTTTAGAATATGCTCAAAATTTTATGTGAAATTTGATGTTTACACACGTTTTATTTTGGGTATTTAAAAGTTAACAGAAAAAGTAAATTTAGTAAGTTAGGGTGAGTTCATATAATGTCAAAAGATATAAATAATTAAAACCACATTGTGCAAGAATACACTACATATCTATATATTATGATTTTAAATATGCCAGCCCAATAATTTTTTTAATCAGAAAACAAAGCACTGTTATGCTGACATACATAAAATCTTCCAACAAGTCAGTAGTCATTTATTTCTGATGGTGAAACATGTTTTTCCCTTCTCTTTATAGTTTTTATGAGTTCTCAAATATTCTTTTACACTTTTATTATTTATATACTCAAATCTGTAATTTAAAAATGAAGCATGGCGGTAAGTATTCCATTTATAACAAACTCCATAAACATATAATATAAAAAATTAATTATCAATGAACATACAGTCACTGTACAAAAACTGTTTGGAATAAAGAATCAGGACAAGTAGGTAAACACAGGGAAGATATCAGCAAGTCCTGCGGGGAAGCTAAGCAGACTCTCAATTTTCTAGAATGAGGAGACTGGATTGGAGGAGCCTGAGGACTTTGATCCTAACTGGGCTATTATGGTACTAATTATGAAGCCCCTCTGATACTTTCTAGCCACATAAATGACTGGTATAAACTTAGTGCTTTTGTTATATGAAGATATGTAATTTCTTGGTTCAATGAAAAAAAATCATACAAATTTCAGGTGAGTTATGGACCCACTGCCTAAGCATTTAATCTTAATCTCTTTTCAGATGTTCAGCAGCTATTTCCGGGAAAAATGTAGTTCGCTGGTGCCAGGGAGGCAGTTGTGTCGATAAAGGAAAGTGCAAAACGGACCCAGTAACAGGACTGTATAAAAAAGATTGTGTGTTCATACCAGATAAGCAACAAAATGAGAAGGCGTCCATAATGTATGATCAAACTATTGACTCTGTAAGTGCCTTATTCTTTTCCCTGGTGCTTGCATGAGTTTAGTGAGGTCAGTTTGGTTTTGGTTTTGCCCAAGTGCTTCAGGGGAGGATCCAGTTTTAGAGATACTAGCAGCTTTAAGGGGGAAATCAGCAGTTGGTTCTCTTTGGGATAATCTTGGTTGCAGAAAGCAAACTGTAGAATTCTTACTGAGTGTCCCCCAGGGCCAATTCTTGAGGAAGAAAAATTAATGTGACCTTGTCTGTTGGGTTTATAGCCCGAATGTCCATTGCACTCTAAGATCATGGAGGACTGAATGGATGGACATTCTCTAGGAGGCTAGAAGATGAGGAAAACATCTGGGGAGTGAACGAAGGCAGGGTTATAAAGCAGTAATGGGGAAGGATCTCCCTGGTAAAGAATCGGGAGCAAAGGGATAGGGGCGAAGAAGCTTGGGAAGCCTGAAGACCTACAGGATAGAGCAGAAGAAACTAAAGACGTGGACTCCACAGCCAGAAGGAAGGAGAGGAGTGAAGGGAAAATCGACCCTTGTGACTGCTGTTTGCTGTGAGAAGCTGCAAGGCTTGTAGGGTGTGAGCAATCATGAACCACACAAAGGGTCTTATAGGGCTACAGAGACACAGCTCAGCTGGAAAATTGTCTGCTGATCAAGTGCAGAGACCTGAGTTCAGATCTTCAGAACCTATGGAAATCAAGGGTGCCAGCACGGAGAGATGGAGATAGGTAGATTGCTGAAGGTCAATGCCTGCCAATGTCACCAAATAGATGGATTTCAGATTCACGGGGAAATCCTGTCTCAAAAAACTGAGTGTGGAAGGTGACTGAGGAAAGACACCTAACATTGACCTCAGGCCTCCACGTGACCCACGTGAACACATTTGCATGTGCACCCACACACATATCGGTACACACAACACACATAGGACACCACATACAATTTAAATATAAAAGTCTTAGAAACTTCTAGTCTTTTTTTTTTTCTTTCTTTTTTTTTTTTTTTTTTTTTTGGTTTTTTCGAGACAGGGTTTCTCTGTGTAGCTTTGCGCCTTTCCTGGAACTCACTTGGTAGCCCAGGCTGGCCTTGAACTCACAGAGATCCGCCTGGCTCTGCCTCCCGAGTGCTGGGATTAAAGGCGTGCGCCACCACCGCCCGGCTAGAAACTTCTAGTCTTAACAGAGTAAAAGGAAAGAGTTCTCAACCACTGTGGGGTGAAGAAATTGGAGAAATAGCAAGGTGGAAAGCCAGATTAGTCATGTTCACAGTGTGAAGGGAGGACTGTGAGGACGCGGATGATGGAGATTTCACTGAATCAAGGTGGGGGGTGGATTATGAACTATAAGTAGGAAGAAATGTCTAGTTCTTGGTTGTTTTGTTGAGGGAGGAGAGCAGAAACTTCCTGGTTTCTTGAACTGGGTGGCAGGGTTCGTAGTGCTGACGTTGAGTATGGAAATGTGTGAAGAGGGTGAGGAAGCACCAGAGGAAAGTGATAAGGTCATTATGAAGATGTGGAGTTCGAGAAAAAAGATTTCCAGGTAGATTTTAGAGAGAGCTGGAATGATGCGTGTTCAAGGTTGAATGCAGCATGTTGATTAATGGGGTTCAGAAGTAATGAAATAGAGTCTGGTAGTCTGAAGATGGAGAGATAAGATTGGACAGAGAGGAATACTGAAGAGTGTGATGTGAAGGATGATGTCTTGGGTAGAAAATCTGAAGAGTAAAGGAAACCACCTTAGAGCAGTTAGGTTGTTCACTGAGATCCAACGAGGCTGAAGACATGGATGGAAACCTGACTTCAGAGTGATTTTCCCAGAAGTGCCATGTACCATTGTGACACAAAGCCATGGTTATAAGCTAGCAGAGGAGCCTGAGGGTGGAGACATAAGGGGGTTATTTTGTTAGTTATTTTGACAAGTATATGACTGTTATATGCATCATTATATTGGCAATTTTAGGTGGTTGAGTTCTGTACAGAAAAAAACCACAATAAGGAAGCTCCAAATGCCCAAAACCAACGATGCAACCTCCGCAGCACTTGGGAAGTCATCCAGGAGTCTGAGGACTTTCAACAAGCCACTCCCATGACAACTCAGCCGCCCACGCCCACATTCTCATTGCTGCAGATTGGACAGAGAGTTCTGTGTTTAGTTCTTGATAAGTCTGGGAGCATGACGGTACGTTCACTGAGCCTTCATTTTGGGGATGTGGATCATAGGTGTATGTACATGTATGATACAATCTGGCCTGCAATTTGGACTTGGAAAATAAACACAACGGGAGGGTCCAAACCCAGCAATAGCTTTGTCGTCAAAAATGCTCATCTTGGACTGGAACTAGAGCTCAGCTGATGAAGTGCTTGCCTTGAAAGCACAAGGACATGAGTTCAAGGCCCCAACTCCCTTAGGATCCCAGCACCGGGTAGGTAGAAACAGACAAATGCCTGTGGACCTGTGATCAGTGAGCTCCAGGTGGTGAGAAGCACACACACACACACACACACACACACACACACACAGAGAGAGAGAGAGAGAGAGAGAGAGAGAGAGAGAGAGAGAGAGAGAGAGCTCACATTGCCTCATTCCACAGACCCAGTATCAACTGTATCTTCTGTCAAATTAAATTAATGTCAACCTATAAGCAAAGATCTGATTAATAAGCTTAATATTGTTCATATTTTGTTAACACACATAGGTCTAGAGTTCCATATAAGCCTTATTTAGACCTATTACTAATGCATTGTATTCCAATGATTGCCTAATATAGCTTTTTGTCTTTTGCTATTTATGCAAAAATTCTAAAATTTTACCCAAAGTGGACAGTAGGTACAAATGGAAAACAGGCCATCCAGCTTGCTTACACACTCACGTGGGGCAGTCACTTCCAAATACCCTTTAGCCCGGTCTGTTGTTGGTCTGTTCATCTAAGGGTCAACTTGAACCTTTTTATTCGCTTGCCTTTGCAGAGCGATGACCGTCTTAACCGAATGAACCAGGCAAGCAAGCTTTTCCTGCTGCAGACCGTGGAGCAGGGGTCCTGGGTCGGCATGGTGACCTTTGACAGTGCTGCCTACGTACAAAGGGAACTCACGCAGATCAACAGTGCTACTGACAGAGACCTGCTGGCAAAAAGCTTACCCACAATATCCTCAGGAGGGACGTCCATATGCTCTGGGCTTCAAACAGCATTTACAGTAAGGCGTGTTCCTTCTGTAATAGTTCACAACTGTTTGTGATTTTTGCTCCTATGAAATTTTTATGTCCAGTGTTTCCATACATGGCTGGTGTCAAACTGAGTTCTGTGGCCAAGGACAAAGCAGTGATCGAGGGGTACAAAGATACTGGCTTCCAGAGTTATCACTAATTCACTTCTTCATGCCTCTGTCTTTTTCTGCACCTAGGCATTCAGCTTTTCTATGTGCATGTCTGCCGTATGTCTCATGAGCCTCCTCCATCAGCTCCACTGGGTTACACATTCTTGGATGCTATGGCAGAATCACCTGTTCTTACCTGATGGTTCAACTCAGTTACCATTGTCCCCCTGTGGGAAACATGGAAACTCCAACCTACTCCACAGAACACAGTCATGAGAAATTAGACAAAGAGATTCAAACTGGGCCATAGATCTTACTTCCTAGTACCAGAAGCACTTTGGTCAGATTAAGGTTATGACCACAGCTCTGAGATCCCTAGGCACTGGCTCTTTCCCATGTCTACAGTCTCAGCCCTTCATATATCATCAAGGTGGCCTTGTGTAGTGGCCTCCTGTCAGCACAAATAGAGAATACAGTGGGGACAAGTCCCCTGTGCCTGCACCTTCCCCTCCAGCCTTCTGGCCACACAATCTCATTCTGAATTCATCATCCAGATAATGGGGGCTGCAGAACTTGATCTTGACTGTTTGCCCTGTGTTTTGGTCTCTTTCCATCATTTCAGTGGTGTGTAGAATCTGGTCTTCTTGAATAGATCACATGTGCCTTTATTTAATTTTCTTTCCCTCATAATCTTATTTAGAATTGGGAGATGGACTGTCGTCTATACCCTATTAAAAGTATATCTAGGTATACAACTATAGGAAGCACTTTGGAGATTGGGAGTGGGAGGGTCAAAGGTCAAGGTCATCTTTGTCTATATAGAGAGCTTGACACCTGGGTAGGCTACATGAGACCCTGTTTCAAAAATCAAACAACAAAAGCTGTGTGTGTTGAGGGTGGGGTGGGACAAAGTGTCGCTTTAATCAGAAGAAGTATTAAAAGGTAACTACTTCTGTGATCTGGGTAACACTGTCCAGTCAGAATCTATGACACCAGCATGTAGTCGATCTTGTCTAAAGCTACAATCTCTTCTGGGTCCACTGTCCCTCAACTCATTCCTTATGCTTTCTGAAGGCATCTTGGAACCTCTCGAAGCTTCTTGGGAAGAGACCAAATGAAGGAAACTCAAAAGCCCTATGCCCTTTCCCAGAACCACCTGTCTTTTGGACCACCCTGCATTGCCCAGCATCCCTTCTGGGCAGGCTAACAGGAAACAGTCACTGTTGAGTTCCATGATGTTGAATTGCTACAGCAGTGTCACTGTGGACAGATGCTCCCCCAACATTCCCAACATGCACTTGTTCCCTCTGCAATTGCTCCTTCTTGCCCACGTAGATGCAGTTTCCACAAACACCCTGCCCACCCCAAGACTGATTCCCACTCTTGATCGTGTCTTAAAGGTGATTAAGAAGAAATATCCAACTGATGGCTCTGAAATTGTGCTGCTCACTGATGGGGAGGACAGCACCATCAGCACCTGCTTTGACATGGTGAAGAAGAGTGGGGCCATCATCCATACAGTAGCTCTGGGACCGTCTGCTGCTAAAGAGCTTGAGCAGCTTTCCAAAATGACAGGTGAGGGAAGATCTGCAGAGACCCACCACTGTTTCTACCAATGATCCCCGAACTCCCGTGACCTGAGGAGTCAGGGAAAGTGAGATAAGGAGAGATGGGTAATCTCAGCCAAGAGCTATGCTTCTCCCAAATGACCATTAGAACTGACCACCCATTCTCACTATGGTCTTGGCTCCAGGCCAAACTGCAGAAAGTCTAACTGTGCTACACCCTAGCGACAACTTGGAAGCCCTTCCCGGATACCTTATAAGTATTTAACTACCTGAGAAAGCCAGGAAGAAGAAGGAGGGGAGAGAGGAAGAGCCTGGTGAACAAAGCATAAGGCTAGTTCAGTCATGCAGTGCACAGGCAGTTTCTCCACAAAAGAGCAGTATGTCACAGACAGGTGTCATCTGGCCCTGGCTTCTTCAGCAGAAAGGGTGATCATTTTCTTTTATTTAGGGATAGTATTAGAAATATAAATTATTACTGTTGGAGCCTAATATATCTGCCCATGTTGTCTAGAAGCAGGGCCTGAGATGGAGAATTTGATACATGTGATTATAGAAGAAGAGTTCTCAAAAGAAAAGAAATGGAGGGCAGACAGAGCTGGAAATAGCAAAGGATGGAAGCAGATCTACACTCTGATCTCACTCTAGTCAAGAGGCCTCTAGACTAGAAACACAAGAGACAGGAGGACTCCCCTTTGCATTGCTGCATCAACCAGTCAATGTGCATTTATTGTTAGAGCAGATCAGACCTAAAAATCCTTTTTCTGTGTAGGATGGTCCTGGTGTAAAGCAATCCTCTGGAGAATGAGGTAACCATTGGCCACTAGCAGCCAACCCTTGGAGCAAGGCAAACTTTCACTCAACTGGAAAAGGACACAGGAGGGACATCAGAAGCACTATAAAACACTGTCCCTGACTTTGGATGCTATTAATAGTTTAAAAGTGACTACCCAAGATGGCTCCATGGGCAAAGATGCTTGCTGCCAAGCTCACAACCTGAGTTTAGTCCCTGGAACCCATGCTGTGTAAAGAGAAAGCCAACTGCTACAAGCCATCTTCTGACCTTCACACATGCAGGGACACATGCGCACACAAATACATAAATATAAAAAATAGGAGAGACTTCCTATCCTCTTCCTTAGTTATACTTATTCTCCATACCCAAGCTTCCAGGCCTAGTATATTAATCTTTCTTTCACTACACGTCCCAATTTTCTGTAACAGATCCTTTGCTCACTATTATTTCCTAATGTATTGTCACACATGCATCTTTTTTGATTTGACATACAAGTTTAAAACCCAGTTTGTTAGAATTGCATTTAAATAATAGGAAGCCAATCAGAGTGGACTCTGTCATGTGGAAGCACATGACCTTTAAAATGTAGATACTCTTGGAGATTTGTGCAGATAATTGAAGCAACATCATGACAGGTGTTTCTGAAACTATTCATTACTAGGATTGAAAAGTCAGTATCAGTGGGGCATGGTGGTATAAACCTATAATTCCAGTGGTTGAGAGGAAGAGGTAAGAGAAGCTAGAGTAAAGGTCATTCTTAGATAAATAGTGAGCTTGAAGCTAATATATATATGAGACTATGTCTCATATATAGAGAGATAGGTAGATAGATAGATAGATAGATAGATAGATAGATAGATAGATAGATATAGATATAGATAGATGTAGATATAGATATAGATATCAATATCAACTTCTGAGTTAATATGCACATATATTTGACATTGATTGGTATTATCTATCCTGCTATTTTAGCTGTGGCTAAAATGTTGTAAATACTTGCCTCCTGGGAAATAACTTCTGATACCATAATTGCATTTTAGGAGGTTTGCAGACATATGCTTCTGATCAAGCTCAGAACAATGGTCTTGTTGATGCTTTCGCAGCCCTTTCATCAGGAAATGGAGCTGTCTCTCAGCGCTCCATCCAGGTTGGAATTCTTACTGTTTGGTTTCCCATGTCTACTTATGCTCACAGACTAGATGCTTCCAGTTCTACACTCCTTTGTGTATTAATTGAAAGTCAGAGTCTTCAGCATTAGGTCAAACATTATTCTCCAAATGCAACCTTCCTTGTTTAAATGAGGCAGTTGGCACTGACTTATTTTGTAAGAAAATGAAATGACTTATATAAAGTGCCCAATAATTGTTCATAAGCATTTGCTAACAAGTACTGATCATAATAGGATTGGCTTGTGTTGTCTTCAGAACAGATCATCTATACATTTTCTAGGACAAGGGTTCAGACATGATTTGCCCTATTTTTCCATTGCTCGAGTTCCTATGATTTGCCATGATTTTCCTGTAGCGAAGGAGCAGCACTTTGCACTACAGAAACCCTGTGTAGTCCGTTCAGACTCCTAAATCTTCATCCCGGGTCTTCCATTTACTGACTTTGAGTGAAGAACCTTACCTCTGAGTCTGGAACAGAAAGCTTCTCTGGGCTTGTCTGGTTCTAAAATGCTGAGAAGCTCAAAGTATCTTTCAAATATCTTGGGACTGTTTCTGAGAAGGACAAATGGATTTCAAAGTGCTCTATTAGAGTAACTGCAGAAACCGCATGTGGAATTTTCACCTAGAGAGAATAAACAACCAGTCCAGTGTGAATCCAAACATTCACAATCCAAGTTTGAGTAAACACGAAGAAACAGTGGCACATTAAAGCCTGGATGAGAGATTCAAAACAAAAGGATTTGGGGCCAGCTGACGTCCTGTGTTTCCAACCTAGGGAGACAGCAATGGCTCCTGTGTTGGTTTCCTGCAGGAAACTTAAAAATAAACTCAAAGGCCGTCTTTTGCAAAGAAAGGGATGTGCCCCAGAAAAGGAATTCAGCAGCTTAGAAACTTCTAGTCACATCTATGATTTTTTTTTAATTTAAGAAACTAACAGGGAGGGAAATGGAAAGGTAAGCTGGATTTGTTTCCTAGCCTACCATGAGAACAAGAGTCCTGTACATCCAGACTCACTCGCTATCTACCCATAGGACCAGAAAGCCTGGCTCCCTGGCCATTACCTCTTCTAGTGGGTGTCAATTTAGAGATAATGAATTACTACAGAAGAGACAATTCTCAAAATCACACTTTCTACAGAAGCATTGTTACCCTTTTCCCACTCCAGTCCCTTCTCTGCAACAACCCCATTCTAGGCCAAACAGCAATCGCCTGGTTCGCCAATTTATTTCAGACACCTTCATAAGGACTGCCATGATGCTAAACTCCGTAATTTGTCGTTTTAATTTATATCATCTATCCATGGGTAAGAAATGAGTACAGCCAGTCCCCCTTGGGTTCAGTGTAGTAAGAGATGGGATGCTTACACTCGTAAAGCAGAACATGATGGGCACCAAAGGATAGCCAGGGAGAAAACTGCATCGGAGCTCATAGGAAAGGGTGACTCCTGTGTCCTAAGAGACAGACATCAGTGAAAGCTTCATAAAGAAGGCAACATTTGTACCAAATTCTGGAGGAACAGTAAGACTCAGACAAGCAGAGAAAAAGTGATGATGTCTAGGAGAAACAGAGAGTATGAAGTTTGGGATTCATAAATCCTTAGAAGGAGGTGGTCTTTTGGTGGAGAAAGAAATACCATGGAAACTTGAAACTGGAATAATAATGGATAACTGAATCCTAAATGACCCTAAATACTGAGCAAAGGACTCAAGAACACATGCAGGAGCCTTTTCATTGGCTCCTGGTGGTCAGGACCTGGTGCTGAGACTGTGAGCTGTAGGCTGGATTGTCCAGGAAGTAAAGCGTTTGTCTTCTCAACAGCTGGAGAGCAGGGGAGTGAACCTCGACAAGAACCAGTGGATGAACGGCTCAGTGATCGTGGACAGCACAGTGGGGAAGGACACGTTATTTCTTGTCACCTGGACAACACAGGCTCCTCAGATTCTTCTCTGGGATCCCAGTGGAACTAAACAAGGTGGTTTTGTCATAGACACAGCCACCAAGATGGCCTACTTCCAAGTCCCAGGCACTGCCAAGGTATGGTGTCAGCTTCCTTGCAGACTAGACAAAAATTTTTTTACAAATGACTGTAGATTTTTTTTAAGAGGGTTGAGTGTTGACTTCAGATGAAAACTCTTGGTCAGTCTGCCACTTAAGTCAAGAGAGAGGAAGTGGGTAATTTTATGTCCCCAAATAAAAGGGAAACAATTGAACTTCATAGCAGTCAGGATGACAAATGATCCTCGATGCTCTGGGATTATGAAAATTATTTTCTATCCTTCAGAAACCCATGCCTTGAAAACTCCAGGTAGTGATCAGTGAGGACACAGCTTTTGGGCCTCATTATCCCTATCTAGCTTTGTCTTGACAGTGGGAGCCGTGTAGTTAGTCCAAACACATTCAAGTTTGCCTTGACTGACAGAGTCCCAAGGACACCCACATCTTTTTAGATGTGCTCACAACACACTGTGATCACATAGGCATTTGTTGTAAGTCTTTGTTACTCACTGGGAATATCTGCATCTGTTTTGGTCAGGTTGGCTCTTGGAAATACAGCCTGCAAGCGAGCTCACAAACTCTCACTCTGACTGTCACCTCCCGTGCAGCAAGTGCGACACTGCCTCCAATTACAGTGACCCCAATAGTGAATAAGAACACAGAAAAGTTCCCCAGCCCTGTAAGAGTGTATGCAACTATTCGCCAAGGAGCCTCACCCATTCTCAGGGCCAGTGTCACAGCCTTGATTGAATCTGTGAATGGAAAAACAGAGACCCTGGAATTACTGGATAATGGAGCAGGTAACCATCGAAGAAACTGGAAATTAGTTCTTCTAAGACACCACTATGGAATAGTTAATGGGCATGGTCTGGTAAGAACATGGAGTAGGGAACCTGGAGCTAGGGGCTGGCTAAAGAGCTCACAGCATCCTCATACATGTTTGAAAACATTGGGCAACCTGAGGAGGGGTCCAGTCTTAGCCTCTACAAAGCCAAAGTACGTTGACGGTTTGAATTCAATAGGATTGGAGATTGCACAGAACTGTCTGCCTTCCAAACTAAGGAAAGGTAATAACAGCCATTTTTTGTCAAGTCCATTGCCTCCTCAATATGTATGCACATATAAACATAAATATCTTCATTTTTATGTTCACCGCATACTTTTTAGGTGTTACTATCCCTCTATTACTGGTGAAGAAATACTGTCACATTTTAACAACTGAGATGAATTCCAGCACAGATCTAGATGATTCATATATCCATGTGAACTTTAGGTTAGGTTCAATCCCTAAGTGAGAAACTCTGCCCATTTTCCTTGCATTTAAGAAATCTATAAGGAAGAAATACAATTCTGTATTTCTTTTTTAGAAGATGTCTGTTTACTATGTCAGGAGTATCTTTATTAGAATGAATTTTGTAAATGAATTCACTGCTCAAACATCCCCTGGGAGAAATTATTTTTCTTCTCCAATCATGTACATACAGCAATCTGATTTGACTTGACAGATAATTAGTGAGTTGATAGTTCAAGCTATCAGTCATGACAGAGAGGTACAAAATGACAGTTCAGGGTGAGAAGATTTAAGTATATATACATAAGTATATATACATGTGCACACACAGTGTAGAGAAGTGTAAGGCCTCATTCTATACATAATCAAGCGTCATAGTCCCTTGTAAGTAATGCTCAATTTCTCTGTTTGCAAAATGTTAACCCACATATGGATTGAAAATACAGGTGTCAGCTGGGCGTTGGTGGCGCACGCCTTTAATCCCAGCACTCGGGAGGCAGAGCCAGGTGGATCTCTGTGAGTTCGAGGCCAGCCTGGGCTACCAAGTGAGCTCCAGGAAAGGCGCAAAGCTACACAGAGAAACCCTGTCTCGAAAAAACCAAAAAAAAAAAAAAAAAAAAAAAAGAAAAGAAAAGAAAATACAGGTGTCAAGTATCCTTTATGGTATTCATGAATGCCTCCATCTCCTTGTCAAGGTGCTGATGCTACCAAGAATGATGGTGTCTACTCAAGGTTTTTTACAGCTTTTGATACAAATGGTAGATACAGCATAAAAATATGGGCTCTGGGAGGAGTTACTGCAGACAAGCAGAGAGTGTTACCTCAGAAGAATGGAGCCATGTACATAGATGGTTGGATTGAAGATGGTAAGTGATCTGGAGACTTGACTGAAAGACTTAGGTCTAGAAGAATCATTAAGCCTGTAAGGAAAAATAATGCAAGATGACTATTGATTTCTGAGTCTCACCTCTCTTATTGGTGTTTGGGGCTGGGTGATCCTTTGTGTTGAGTACACTCTTACATCTTGAAGGATTCTGCTGCATCACTGGAATTAATCAATCTACTAGATACCAGTAACAGCCTCACCCCCAAGTTACTACATTCAAAAATGTCCCTAGTCATCTTCCATTGACCTGTAAGAGGGCAAAATCCTCCCTCCCCCATTTGATAACCAATTAGGCAGATCATAGCTTTTTACCACTTTGGTTCCAAATCACAGCATCTACAAAATAAAATATAATATCTCTATGTGCTTTACTTTCTTCCACCGTAAAATAGACTCTTAGAGGGAAGCCCCTGAGCCCACAGGTAGTCAAATAGGAGAAACAAATCTTTAATAAATAAGACCATTCACACCACTCTGGGTTTAAAACACCTGCTCAAGATCAGAGTGTACTAAGAGCAAAAGAGTCTAGGATTTGCCTTACAAATTAAAACCAACAACAAAAAGAGTTTTAAATAAGTGGAATTTATGAAAAAGTAAATTCTGAATAATTCCATATTCTGGATGGAATACCTTTACTGAAGATGAGTTCTTAGAGATTAATTGACTTCACAAACCATAGCAGTTTTGAGGTATAGAATTAATTTTATATAAGAATGTAAAGCAAATTATGTAATTCCTACATGAATAAATCCCCGGGTATTGATTGAGACAATTGGGCTGAATGTGGGTGGCATATATCTGCAATGTTAGCACTCTAGAAATGGAGGCCAGAAGATCATTGAGTTTGAAACCAACCGGGGCTACATGTAAGGTACTGTCTCAAAATAAAAAGAGAGAACATTGGGATTCTTTTAAAAGCATAAAGTTTTGGAACCCTTAACATAAATTATTTCAATGAAAAATTGTAATCAAGTAAGAAAGATAAAACACAAATATGGAGAATGTAAAAAATAGCCTAAATTAACAATCAAGGAAATTCTCCAAGGCCAAGGAGATTAAGTAGGAAATAAATGAGAGAGACTATGGCACTCACAACATTATCAAAGTGATAAGCGACTTCTTGAGGCAATGCCATGTTTAAACGGAGATAGTATTTAAACAGACGTTATAGAAGACAGGACAATGAGAGGCCAGTGAGACAGCCCGGTGGATAGGAGCACTGGCTGCCAAGTCTAGTACTTGGAGTTCATTCCCGGGATCCACATGTGGGAGGAAAGAACCCAGCCCTGCAGTTTGACCTCTAACCCCCACATGCCCCTCTCTTACACAAATAACTGACTAAATAAATGGTTTTTAATTAAATGAGAGAGGGAATATATTTCTAGGGCAAATGTTAGAAAACTTAGTTTTTTCCTATTATAATCAGGAAACACCTGTTAGGTAAAGAAATGTGGACCTCCCTTTGCTCATTTTCTTCTTATGCAACCCGATTTGGTGTCTTGTCACCAAACTTTAAAGTGGAGTTTGTTGGTGGAAGGAGAGAAGGATAAAGGATAAAGGAGAGAGGAAAGAAAGACCCAGTAAGAAACAGGAACACTAGCCTTCCCGTGGTGTTACTCTTCATATTTTGAATAATTTTTTAACACAGGTGAAATAAAATTCAATCCTCCACATAATGAAACTAATAATGTTCAAGACAAACAACTGTGCTTCAGCAGGACATCTTCGGGGGGATCATTCACAGCCTCTAATGTCCCCTCGGCTCCCATTCCTGACCTCTTTCCACCTTGCCAAATCACCGACCTGAAGGCCAGCATCCAGGGGCACAACCTCGTGAATCTGACTTGGACGGCTCCTGGGGATGATTATGACCATGGGAAAGGTAAGGTGAATGTGGTACAGGCCCTAAAGAGGAGCTGACCAACCAAGTGGATGCAGAGCCGAGGTTGGCAGCTGTGTTGAAGGGAGGAGGAGACAGAGGCAAGGAATCTTGGATGGCTTCTGAAATTAAAAGTAAAGATTTTAAAAGTACAGGAAGCTGACCTACCTAAGGAAGAAGATATTTTATCTCAGAAAAGAAAACTTTGGGATTTTGTTTTTTGTTTTGTTTTGGGTTTTGTTAATTTTTTTTTTTTTTTTTTTTTTTTTTTTTTTTTTTTTTTTTTTTTTTGGTTTTTCGAGACAGGGTTTCTCTGTGTAGCTTTGTGCCTTTCCTGGGACTCACTTGGTAGCCCAGGCTGGCCTCGAACTCACAGAGATCCGCCTGGCTCTGCCTCCCAAGTGCTGGGATTAAAGGCGTGCGCCACCACCGCCCGGCTTTGTTAATTTTTTTTAATGGATGACAAATGAGGTTTTGTAGTGTTTAGGAAATCTCCCAGTCCTCTAGACTTTGACTCTCAAAGTATCAATGTAGAAATTAGGTCTGGGATGGAGCCTAAGTCTCTCTGTTTCTAGCATGTATTTATGAAATGTGTGGGCAACAGCCTCACCTAATGAACTGGAATCTGCTTTTTACCCTTCTCTGAGCATATTAGTGTTCAAGGAACACTAGCACCAAAAACCCCTGTCCAAACAATGAAGTAACAGGCTGTGAACAGCCTTCTTCCTCAGCCAAAACCCATACTCTAAAGAGCATGTAATCACAGAATAACTTTATAGTCACCACTTTGTTAAGAGTAACAAGTACACACAGTAGGCAGAAACCCTTGTAAATATGTTTACTGGTTCCGTCTATCCATGGCAACTTCATGAGATAATGATGTAATCCCTAACAGACTTTTAAAGCTCAAGATTTGAGAATTACAAGTCCCATCCCCCCTCATTCTTTCTCTCTCTCTTTCTCTCTTTGTATTTTAGCTTCCAAGTACATCATCCGAATAAGCACAAGTATTGTTGATCTCAGAGACAATTTCAATACCTCAGTCCAAGTGAACACTACTGATCTCATCCCCAAGGAGGCCAACTCTGAGGAAATCTTTCAGTTTGAGCTGGAAGACAGTAGTTTTAGAAATGGCACAGATATCTTCATTGCGATCCAGGCTGTGGATAAATCCAATCTGAAATCAGAAATATCTAACATTGTGCGGGTATCTCTGTTCATCCCCACTGAAGAGCCACCCGCATCTGAAGACACAACTCCTCCTTGCCCTGATATTAGTATCAACAGCACCATTCCTGGAATCCATGTGTTAAAAATAATGTGGAAGTGGCTAGGGGAAATGCAGGTGACGCTAGGCTTGCACTGAAATTTCAGGAGATAAATAAATCATTCCTTTCATTGTAGACTTTTCTAAAATGTATTTTAGACTTCCTGTAGGGGGCAATATAGTGATATGGGAAGCTCAAGATCTGGGTCCATGTGTATTAAAAATCATCTGCCCAAATTCTAAGGTTTAATCATTGCTCAATCTTTGAATGGTAATTGTGAATCTTCGGAAGAACCAAATGTTGCTTGTACCAATAGATTTTTATTGGTACAACTTGATTTTTTATTTAAAGGAACTTTGCCAAGTAAAAATAGCATTCAATTGCAGTTAGTTAATCTACTAACTACTAAGATCTGAGTAAAGATGGTACATGTATGGAAGTGAGGGCGCGCACTGTAGGAAGAAATGGTACTCTTGTGGTTTCATGGTGTAGAAATGTACACTATGTTCCTGAAACTGCAAGTCAGTGATGCTGAAAGCCACAGAGGTAGGAAACAAGAAAGGGGAGGTAGATTCAGGCCAAGTGATAGAGAAATAAAAATATATTCCATCATTTTTTACAAATATTTTATTAACAGCTGTCTTAGTTTTCTGTTGCTGTGAAGAGACACCATGACCAAAGCAACTTACAAAAGAAAGCATTTAATTGGGGCTGGCTTACAGTGTCAGTCAGTTAATAGTATTGTCTTGATGGGGACGTGGCCACAGGACAGCAGACATGGCACTGGAGCAGTAGCTGAGAGTTTCCATCTTAGTCTCAAGTTGGAAGCAGAGGTGGGGACTGGGCCTGGTGGGGGGTTTGAAACTTCAAAGCCCACCCCCAGTGAAACACCTCTTCCCAGTAAGGCCACACCTAATCCTTCTCAAAACAATTCTACCAATAAGGGACCAAGCATTCAAATATGCAAGACTCTGGGGGCCATTCTTATTCAAACCACCACACCACCTTATAAGCAGGAGCTTATTTAGCAGTACTCAGTTAAGTCCACAGATGTTGTTCAGCTGCTAATAAAGCTGGCCACTCTTTCTACATACATCCAAAGTGTATTTCTTCACGTTCAGATTTTCCTTATTACAACTGGAATTTAAGAAAATGTTAGAACAATTAGATGCACAAGTAATAGTGGAAAAAACAGAGAAATGTGGGCATATCAGGAAGCAAAAATGTCTAGCACCCTCCCCCTATTCCATACTCAAAGTGCTAACCTGGGGTTTAGTTTACATAGAAGGTGAGAGGTATGTGTAATTAAGCAATCTAAGTTAAGGTGTGGCCCTTTCCATCAGTGACCCAGGATCGTCATTCATGCCAAGTGGTCTGCAAGTTGTCAAAACTGGGTTCAGGGAGACAAGTCCTTCCACTGTCTGGAACCATGACCCCAACCAACCTTTTCCTTTTCTCAACTTGAGACCGGGAAAATTCCACTTCTCTGGGGATTATCTTAGTTAGCGTTACCATTGCTATAATGAAACGCCATCAAACATGGTGACCAAAATCATGACCAAAAATCAAGTTAGGGAGGGAAGGGTTCATTTGGCTTATGCTTCCATGGCACTATTCATCAAACAGGAACTCAAACAGGGCAGGAACCTGTGCTAATAATGCACAGGCCCTAGGGGAATGCTGCTTACCAGTTTGCTCTTCACAGCTTGCTCAACCTGATTTCTTACAGAACCCAGGACCACCAGCCCAGGGATGTTACCACTCACAATAGGTTGGGCCTTCCCAAATTAATTACTAACTAAAAAATGCCCTACAGGCTTGCCTGCAGCTGGATCTCATGGAGGCATGTTCTCAACCTGAGGCTCTCTCCTCTGTGGTGACTATAGCTTGTGTCAAGTTGACATAAAATTAGCCAGCACGGGGATCAGTTTCATAGACTGATGACCAAAGAGAGGGAGGAAGGCAAAAGGGCATGCATCTCTCTCTAAAGATCTTCATTCATGCCAGGATGGTTACACTGGATGCCAGTCATCTCTCAAGGGTACTTGCAGATGCTTTGCCAACTCAGTGATCAGAAGGTCAGGAGGCAATTCTCTTGAGCAAAGTGCAAGCGGGCACTAAGCCACATGCCGCGTGAGAGGGCCACCTTATGCTGCAATGAACAAGTGAGTCTGAGGTCCCGATCCAACTCTCTAGAGTTGGCAACCATGGCTGCCATAGGTCATGTTGGGAAATTTCTAAGAGATTACTCATTGCAAAAATTTAGCTTTTAAAATAATAATCCATGTAATAATGCAGATCCATTCCATGACAAGCTGCTCAATGATGCAGAGTTCATAGAAATGGCTTTCTTTTCCTGGGCTCTACTTTCTATCTTACCTCTTTGCTGACATTCATCCCCTTTCTCCTCAGAAGTCAGCTCTTGCCTGTCTATGAAGAATGTATGCATGAATGTACTGTTCCATAGTACATTCCACTGAGTTCATCCAAATGGAAAATTAAATTCCCAATGGATGATATTTATAAGGGACATTGTCAATAATAGGATTTTCTAATAAGTGCCCATGCCCCACCTGGCCTTTGTCCTCTAGGATCATGACTTTGTCTCATAATCCCTCTGCACTCATTCCCTATCCTCTTCACTGGCCTCAACTTGCATCAAAAGAAGCTGTCGCTCCTCTCCAGTACCACATACCAGGCAAGGATTCATAGGACATTCACCAAACTCCTTCATGAAGCTTTTGATCTGGACATTACTCCTATAATCTTTTTTTAATGCTTCTGTTCTATGCCTTTGATATATGCTATCTCATCCCTTTTCTACACTGGCATTACCAACCTTATCTAAGACAGACACTGAGTGACAACATTCTCTTCCCAACCCTCCTACAATCACTCAGTGACAGAGTAGTTATGTGATGGTTTGACAAATACCTTAGACAAAATTCCTGTGAAATCTCAAATTCCAGCACCCATTCTATTCTAGCCATCCAAGTCCCCAAACCCTCGAGTTGTTCCTTCTGCCCACTTGGCTGGCTTTGGGAGCTCATGGTGGCCCTCACAGTTGTGTCTCTTTACTTAGCTCATTCTCACCATCTCTGTGGGGCATCTCCATGCCTGGGCATCACGTGTCCTTTCTAACGATGCCTTCATCTCTCATCTACCTACCGTCTTATTACATCTGCCCTGAAGCTAGCTAGTTTTCCACTGAGCATGTTGTCTGAGGCTTTGTGGCAGGAGAGTAGAGGCATGGGGGGAAAAGCATCAGATTCACAGACATGAGAAGCTTGAAACCAGTTGACAGAAAGGCTGGACACATCTCCTCGCCAGGGCTACATGTGACAATACAGAGTACATGTGAGTGGCACAGCCACCTCTCCCAGACAAGGTAAGTGCTGTATAAAAGACCTATATAGAAACAGAACTCAGGTGACGCAGGGCTTTAGAGCAACAGTCTCCTTGGCTCCTTTGCCCATTTCTACCCTCAAGAGGGACTTCTTTCTTTATTAATAAACTCCTATTTCTATCACTACTCATGTTCAGTTTACTGTTCCAGGATACAAAAACCTGGAAATCCCAACAGGTACACTCCTAAGTCCGATCCACACCTGTTAACGTTAGCGCAGTCAGCAAGGAGATAAGATCTCAGCTACTTCTTATCTCCCCCTTCCTTCTTTGTACTTCCTTTTACCTTTTCCCCAGAGCACTTCAAAATGTCTATAAGGCAAACTTCCAAGGGAGACCTAATCATAGGCCTGGGGAGCCAAATTAAACCTGCCCCTCCTCTCTTCCCTTTGGTGGCTTATGGGCCAGGATGTGCTTAAACTGTTCCCCCAGACTACAGGATGTTAGTCAGTCTTCTGTAGAGGCATTGATCAGCAGCTGTCTGGGACCTGTGCCTTCACACTGGGAGGACTACAGACCCTCAGTGTCTCCAGTGGAGCCTGAGAGGCACATAGCCAGAGTCCTCCGGCGACTCCCGCCTTAAGGGTAAATGGACTAATGCACTTGGTCTGTTGTGTAGATAGTCAGGATGGAGCGCAAACAAGGGTGAGCATGATGGTGCTAATAAAACCGATGGTGCCCGGTGGTCCCGCCTGCCACTAAGTCCTTTGAATACCGCTGCAGCATCAACCTTCCTCGTGCCACTTGCGATCCTTTGCCTGGACCACTCTTCTCTCTGTTCTTGTCCTCCCACCCTCCCAAAGGCCTGCAAGGATGAGAACAGCAGACTTGGATGGTGCTCTGGCACAGGCCCTGTGGCAGCCATTGCCCTTACCTTCACCAGACCATTCCCCAGGCATTCGCCCCTCCCCGGAACTAGACAGGGGCGCGGGGGTGAGTATGGGGGGAGCAGTGGCCGAACTTGTCACACATAGGATTCTAATGCCCACTGGCGTCACATGCTGGTCCCACCAGAATCTCCAAGCTTCGGTTTATTCTACAAAACAAACCCCTAGTGGAGACAGAGACCTAAAGTCTGGGACCCAATCTCAAAGATGCCACCAGTGACCTACTTCTTTTAACCAGGTCCTATCTCTCACCACAATATTCTATTTAAATTTTGAACCCACTTGCTAGATCAGAGTCCTCATGACCTGGTCACCTCTGGAAATAGCTTTACAGTCACACCCAGGGGTATGCTTAACTAACCTCACAGGCATCTCCAAAGCCAATGAAGTGACAGTTAATATTAACATCACCCTGTCCAAGCCCATACTGTCCCTAGGGTCAAGTCTAAGCCCATGGTCCTACTGCAGCCAGGGTCTGTGTTGATGTCCATGGCCTGCGTTACCACCAAAGGCCATGAGGATGTCTGTGGTCTGTGCTGCAGCCTGAAGTGATGTTGATGACCCAGGATAGTACTTGCTGACAGAGACCATATAGATGTGGGTGGTCTGCACAGCCACCTGAGGCCATGGTGATGACCCAGGGAAGTGTGGGAGCCCATTTTCAGGTTTCCTAGTGGCTTTACCCTGCAGGTCTGCAAAGACAGGATGATTAGACCACAGACCTGAGTGCAGGTGTCTGAGATGATCTGCACTTGGCTGTGCTGGGGGGAGGTCTTTTGCTCCACCCCTTGGCCTTTCTATAAATACCTTAGGGCAGAGACAATCAGGGACCATTGGAATAGGTTCCAGGCCCTCTTGAGGCTATCCTGCAATTTTCTATCTGTTTATCTCAACACTCTAAAACTTTCTATCTAATATTTTCTGCTGCTCTCACTCAAGAAAACTCTGGGGGAACTGTGGGGTTGGTGGGTAGCCACCCCACAAAATGGTGCCTGAACAGGAACTAAAGACAAATGAACAGGGACTAAAGACAAAGGAAAATAATAGTAATATTTAGATTTATGCGGAGTTTTGGTGAAAGTGTTGAGTTAGGGTCTGCCAGTGGAAAAGGGACATGTCCAGTGTTGAAATGGAATATAAATATTAAATAGGGCAGGGGGTTTTATCCTTGAGAGAAAAGAAAAATGGACTGGAAGGATGTCCGATGCTGCAGCACAAAAAATCTCCTCTATAAAGATTTATATCTTCTACCTCTTTCTCAGTTCCTATCTGTGAAAACAAGTACAAGGTACAGTGTAGTAATTAGTGTAAGGGAAAACTTAGCAGTGAGGGGTCATGTAGAAAAAAACTGACTTAAGGTAAGTTAGGCAGCTAGACAGAGAAACTAAGTCTTCAATCCAACTTTGGGGGCTATGATTGCAAACTGGGGGAAAATGTTATCTTCCTTGAGCTTTACAGGTAGAAAAAAAAGCTCTTCTTATTGGGCAGAAAAAAGATTCCTATGGAAGCTTTTTGGCCTAGAGACAGCTGAAATACTAAGTCCAAGCAGCAGAAGAAAGTGATTTATCCCTGAGGCAAAAATGTGGGTGTAAGAAGCCAAAAAGCTTAAAGTTCAAAAGTTTTGAGAAAAGTTGATCTGTCTCTCTTAGGCAAAAAAAAATCTTTCTCTTAAACTAAAAGCTTTTCTTGGAAAATTTGGAAAAATCTTTCTAAAAAGCCTTAATCTTTCTCAAACTAGAAGCTCTCTTAAAAAACTTAAAAATTAAAGCATTTAACTTTCTCAGAAGGACAAAAATTAGAATCACCTGAAGATATTAGTATGGGAATCACCTGTGATTCTCCCTAAGGGGTGATTGCCTCAGGCAATCAGCTCTGTCTGTGAGCGTGTGAACAAAGAAGCACGGCCCGCTGGGTGACTGGGCCAGGTGAAATGTAGGGCGATAAAGAGATGGCAAAAAAAACCCTTGTTAGAAAAGCAGAAGCTTGCCGGGCGGCAGTGGCGCACGCCTTTAATCCCAGCACTCGGGAGGCAGAGCCAGGCAGATCTCTGTGAGTTCAAGGCCAGCCTGGGCTACCAAGTGAGTTCCAGGAAAGGCACAAAGCTACATAGAGAAACCCTGTCTCGAAAAAACAAAAACAAACAAACAAAAAAAAAAAAAACCCAGAAAAGCAGAAGCTTGATTTTCAGTCTGTACACAAACCTCACAGACCTTGAAAACAGAAAGACAAAAAGCCTTTACCTTCAGTAGCAGGGAAAGCCAACACTGTAGTGTTGGAAACTGTTTCCCGGGCAGAGGGGATAAACTGAGACCAAACTGGGAACTGTAAGGGAGAAAGACTCTCTGAAGAAGAAACAGAAAGGGACAGATTCCTCCCCAGAAGGTTCAAGACCTGGGGAAAGCTGCCTCCAGAGGCAGCTAGCAGAGGAACAGAGCCACAGCCTGAGGTATCTGAAGCTCTGCATCTGAGGGGGGAAGGAACAAACAAAATGACATAAAACAAAATGACATGAAAATCTATCAGTGAAAGATTCTGAAGGAGCTGTGGGAAAGCTCTCTTGTAAATGCTTTTATTTTTTACTGGCTGGCTAAGGCAAACACAAGCCCTAAGGGAAGTTGGTAAAAGGAACACAGGTCCCAATGCATGCTAATGAGGCAGGTGAGGCTCTGATCCCGGCCAGTGTCAGATGAAGGAGAGACACCTGTTGAAGCCAGCTCAGAACAGAAATCTCCCAATGTCCCATAAATGAAAACATAAAAACTCTTGGTTCAAATCTTCCAAGCAAAAGCTTTGAAAGCAAGCCTGGTAAAAGAGAACTAGAAGTTGACTTTCAGACCCAAAAAGAACTATGGGAAATGAAGTCCATACGGTAGCTTGTAACAATGGACTGATATAAGAGAAATGCATTCTAGGAAAGGGTAGTTTTTCTGCTAAAGATGGCAACATTGTCCTGAAAAACTTTTCAGCTCAAAAAGACATTTATAGTAAACTTAAAATATGGCTCTTAAAAGAATAAGAAGGGGGGAAATCGTCTAAGAGTTTCTTGAAGGTTAGTTCCAAGGAAAGACTGTAAGAATACAGAACTCGCCCCGACTTCCCTTCTGGACCAGAGGTGAGTATCCGGGCCCAACCCGGACCCCATCCCTGGGCACCAGCCACTCTGGGAAGACCTGCCCAACTTGGCCCCAGGTTCTGGCCACCGGGCAAGTCCCCTTCTAGCCCCACCGGGAGGGATCCCCTTTTCCAAGCCCCCCAGCAGCCCCTGCAATCTCCGCACCCTGCCCCTCCGCCCATCTGTCCGAGACCCCAGCCACCTCCTGAGACTTAGAGACCGGCCCCCAGCTCCCATCCTGCTCCCGACCTACCTTCTGGACCAGAGACTTCCGGTCCAGATAAGAGCTTCCATCCTGCCCCAGAGTTCCCATTTGGACAAGAGAACTCCCATCTGAACAAGAGAGAGAGAGACTTCCTGAATCTGTCAGCGCTTTCTGAACCAAGTACACTGGTAAGACCCAAGAAGGAACCACAAGGAGATGGGCAGATGTCAAGGCAGAAGTACATACAACAAAATGAAGAGTAATACAGCATCACCAGAACCTAGCCCGCCTCCAACATCTAGACCTGAACATCAAAAATTGGAAGAAGCAGAAGTAGCCTTATGAGTAACATCATGAAGAAGATGTAAACAACTAGAGTAAAGAACAAACAAATTAGAAGAAAACAATAAAGTCCTGGAAGAAAACAATAAAGTACTGAAAGAAAATCATGAAAAAGCAATGAAACAAATAAAGGAAACAGTCCAAGACCTGAAAAGGGAAATTGAAAAAATAAACAAACAGAGGGAATGCTGGAAAAAGAAAACCTGAGTAAAAGATCAGGAACTTCAGATGCAAGTATAACCAACAGAATGCAAGAGATGGAAGAGAGGATCTCTGGCATTGAAGATACAGTAGAAGAAATAGTTTAATCAGTTGAAGGAAACACTAAAGCCAACAAAGTCATGAACCAAAATGTCCAAGAAATTTGGGACACCATGAAAAGACCAAACCTACGAATTATAGGGATAGAAGAAGGTGAAGAATACCAACTCAAAGGCACAGAAAATATATTCAACAAAATTATAGAAGAAAACTTTCCCAACCTAAAGAAGGAAATGCCTATGAAGATACAAGAAGCCTATAGAACACCAAACAGACTAGACCCCCAAAAAAGTCCCCTCGACACATAATAATTAAACAACTAAATGTACAGAATAAAGAAAGAATATTAAGAGCAGCAAAGGAAAAAGGCCAAGTGACCTATAAAGGTAAACCCATCAGAATAACACCCGATTTCTCAATGGAGACTTTGAAAGCCAGAAGGACCTGGACAGATGTAATGCAGACACTAAGAGACCATGGATGTCAGCCCAGACTAATATACCCAGCAAAACTTTCAATCATCATAGATGGAATGAACAAGACATTCCAAGACAAAGCCAGATTTAAACAATACCTATCCATAAACCCAGCCCTACAGAAAGCACTAGAAGGAAAATTCCAACCGAAGGAAGTCAGATACACACTTGAAAACACAGGCAATAGGTAAAGCCACAACAGTAAACCCCAAAGAAGAGAAGTACACACACACACTACCACCAAAAATAACAGGGATGAACAATCACTGGTCGTTAATATCCCTTAATATCAACAGACTTAATTCACCTATAAAAAGACATAGGCTTGCAGAATGGTTACAAAAGCAGGACCCATCTTTCTGCTGCATACAAGAAACACATCTCAAATTCAAAGACAGACACTACCTAAGAATAAAAGGCTGGGAAAAGACTTTCCAATCAAACGGTCTTAAAAAACAAGCAGGTGTAGCCATCCTGATATCCAACAAAATAGACTTCAAACTAAAATCAATCAAAAGAGATCAAGAAGGGCATTACATACTCATCACAGGAATGATCCACCAAGATGAAGTTTCAATTCTGAACATTTATGTCCCAAACACAAGGGCACCCACATATGTAAAAGAAACATTATTAAAGCTTAAACCACATATAAAACCCCACATATTAATAGTGGGAGATCTCAACACCCCACTTTCACCACTGGACAGATCTCCCAAATCGAAACTTAGCAGAGAAATACAGGACTTAACTGATGTCATGACTCAAATGAACGTAATAGATATCTACAGAACATTCCATCCTAACAAGAAAGACTACACCTTCTTCTCAGCACCCCATGGAACTTTCTCTAAAATCGACCACATACTTGGCCACAAAGCAAATCTCAACAGATATAAAACAATTGGAATAACCTCCTGTGTTCTATCAGACCACCATGGTTTAAAGTTAGATTTCAACAACAACAAAAACTACAGAAAACCTACAATCTCATGGAAACTGAATAATGCTCACCTGAATCACCAATGGGTTAAGGAAGAAATAAAGAAAGAAATTAAAGACTTCCTAGAGATCAATGAAAATGAAGACACCACATACCCAAACTTATGGGACACTATGAAAGCAGTGCTAAGAGGGAAATTCATAGCACTAAATGCCCACATAAAGAAGTTGGAGAAATCCCACACTAGTGACTTAACAGCACACCTGAAAGCTCTAGAACAAGAAGAAGCAAAGTCTCCCAGGAAGAACAGACACCAGGAAATTATCAAAGTGAGAGGTGAAATTAATAAATTAGAAACTAAGAGAATAATACAAAAAATTAATGAAACAAAGAGTTGGTTCTTTGAGAAAATCAAAAAGATAGACAAGCCCTTATCCAAACTAACCAAAAGACACAGAGAGAGAATCCAAATAAACAAAATCAGAAATGAAAAGGGGGACATAACAACAGACATTGAGGAAATCCAGAGAATTATCAGGTCATATTTCAAAAACCTCTACTCCACAAAACTGGAAAACCTAAAAGAAATGGACATTTTTCTGGATAGGTACCACATACCTAAGTTAAATCAAGACCAGATAAACTATTTAAATAGTCCAATAACCCCTAAGGAAATAGAAACAGTCATTAAAAGTCTCCCAACCAAAAAAAAGCCCAGGACCAGATGGTTTCAGCGCAGAATTCTACCAGATCTTCAAAGAAGAGTTAATACCAATACTCTCTAAATTATTCCACATAATAGAAACAGAAGGAACATTACCAAACTCCTTCTATGAGGCTACAATTACGCTGATTCCTAAACCAAACAAGGATGCAACAAAGAAAGAGAACTACAGACTGATCTCCCTCATGAACATTGATGCAAAAATACTCAATAAAATACTGGCAAACAGACTCCAAGAACACATCAAAACAATTATCCACCATGATCAAGTAGGCTTCATCCCAGGAATGCAAGGGTAGTTCAACATACGAAAGTCCGTCAATGTAATACACCATATAAACAAACTCAAAGAAGAAAACCACATGATCATCTCACTAGATGCAGAAAAGGCATTTGACAAAATCCAACACCCCTTCATGATAAAAGTCTTGGAGCAATCAGGAATACAGGGAACATACCTAAACATAATAAGGGAATTTACAGCAAGCCAACAGCCAACATCAAATTAAATGGAGAGAAACTCAAAGCAATTCCATTAAAATTAGGAACGAGGCAAGGCTGTCTGCTCTCCCCATACTTATTCAATATAGTACTTGAAGTTCTAGCCAGAGCAATAAGACAACATAAGGAGATTAAGGGGATACAAATTGGAAAGGAAGAAGTCAAGCTTTCCCTATTTGCAGATGACATGATAGTATACTTGAGTGACCCCAAAGATTCCACCCAGGAATTTATAAAGCTTATAAACACCTTCAGCAACATAGCAGGATACAAGATCAACTCAAAAAAATCAGTAGCCCTCCTATATACAATGGACAAAGAAGCTGAGAAGGCAATTAGAGATACATCACCCTTTACAATAGCCACAAATGACATAAAATACCTTGGGGTAACACTAACCAAGCAAGTGAAGGACCTACATGACAAGAACTTTAAGTCCCTGAAAAAAGAAATTGAAGAAGAATACAGAACTCAAGGCTGGGCAGTGGTGGCGCACGCCTTTAATCCCACAGTCGGGAGGCAGAGGCAGGTGGATCTCTGTGAGTTCAAGGCCAGCCTAGGCTACAGAATGAGTTCCAGGAAAGGCTCCAAGGCTACACAGAGAAACCCTGTCTCAAAAAAAAAAAAAAAAAAAAAAAAAAAAGGAATACGGAACTCAGAGCTGCTTTTTGGCTTTACCAGCTCCTTTGAGAAAATACCTTATTTTCCCTAATAGCTATGCAAAGTTTTTATGGTAGTTGGATGGCAAAAAGCTACCTATAAGAGCAAACAAGCCACTTTAAAACCCTTTAAGAAAGCTAGAGAAAACAGTCATACACTGAACATTGTTTTAGAAGAAATGTATAAAAAATT
The DNA here is from genome assembly GCF_004664715.2 of Peromyscus leucopus. NCBI lineage: Eukaryota > Metazoa > Chordata > Mammalia > Rodentia > Cricetidae > Peromyscus > Peromyscus leucopus. Next base: position 116,066,370 of record NC_051068.1, on the reverse strand, counting down.
TAAAAAAGTTCTTTACCTCTGGAACAAACAACCTGCAATGAGTGATTCCTTTGCAAATCTAATCTAATAAGGAGACAAGGAAACAGGCATCCAAAAAGAAATGACTGCTTTATAACGGGAACAAACTTTAGAAAATCTATCTGTCTTAAAAAATAGAGTTGCTTCACCTGAAAGTTCCTTATAAGAAATCAATACTAAATATCACAGCTGCTAATAATGATAACATCAGGAGTTAAAGCTAATGAAGTGAAAATACTAAATCATGAAAATGCTCTTCCTCACAGTAAGCTAATGAAGGATATGTTTCATGAAAGAACGTCTATGGTCTTGAATCTTGCTAAGAAATATTGGGCTAATAAAAAACTATCAGTGTGAAAGGCAGATAAATCAATTTTCTTGATATTAAGGTTCCATCTTATAGTCTGGGGATAGTAGGAGGTTAAAGAGGCTTCCAGATAGCTGAGAGTTTTAAAATGAATTTTCAGCAATGTTTTCAGACCTGCTGAAAGCTGCAGGTCTGGAAACCAACTCCAATTTAGACAACTATCTTCTCCTGTTGGGAAATTGACTGTTATGGAATGACTAGGTAAGCAATTCAGAAACAGAATATTCCTTACAAGGTTTTTCTTCTCTTTTTTCTTTCTTTTTGGGTTTGCTGTAAACTGACATAGCTCTTAACAGAGTTGTTATAAAACATCTGAAATGCATAGCAATAGAAGTCACTAAGTCCCAGTGTTAAGAGAGAGCCATTAAAGAATTATGCTTGTTTCAATCTATCAAGAACTTTTAGAATATCAAAGTTGTCTCTAACCTCTGAACTTTAGAAATGATTTACATAAGATTCTAATAGTTCTAGTGAAGAGTTAAAAGCAGAAAATTATTCTGTCTTGTTAGAAGATAATATAGATGTTAAGAAATCTTTAGTTGTTTGCTAAGTTAGATATATGCTAATGGTAGCCCTATGTAAGTTTGTAAAATAGATCTACAGAATTTCTTTAAGACTTGTAGTAATAAGCTTGTAGGACATGTAGGAAATGGCCATAATGTAAGTTTAAGGAAGTGTATAAGAAATATATTTGCTAAGATAGTCCTACAGATTTGTAAGAAATAAGGACAAGCATAGAGCCACCCATAGGAAAAGTGTCTTTCCAAGTCTGCTTCCATGAGCAACTGGGATTTATAACTAAACGCACTGCTTGTGGTCTCCTTTGGAAAGCGACTGGGCCACATCCACCTTGAAGTTAGAGTGACTCTGGAGACCAGGCACTTCAATCAACGTACTCTTCTATCTTTCTGGAAACAAAGCCAATCCAGCTTGGACCAACAGTGGGAGATATCTCAGATTTTTAGGTGTTCTGTTCCTTTCAGCCAAATAGCATTTTTAGTTAATTCATTGGCAAGCTGGTCCAGAAACAGAGTTACAATTGCATTGATGCTATTCATGAAATATGAACTTAATGAAGAGGGAAACAGCAGTTACTTTCCTTAGTAGTAATAATTATTTGAAAAAATAATATTTATTATTGCTTAGATGTAGTAATCGGAACAGCGAGTCTGTGCAGGAGGACACTGCCCCAAGGACTCTGCTACGATATCACATTTTTCTTCACAGAAACTCTATGAGGTTCCTGATGTTATTGTTCAAGTTTGACAAATGAGGAGGTCAAAGCCAAGAGTGATTCAGCAAACTGAAGTCACACAGCTCCTCAGCACTTCAAACCAGGCAGTTCTACTATTGTATGCATCTCTATTTGTATTTGAATCCATCTCTATGATTGCAAATCCTATTTCCAGGCAGGTGGACTGGTCACTGACAGAGACAAGATCATTGAAAGCTACTTCCAGAATAAATAGTACACAACTTTAATCATTTTAAAATGTTATTTGACATCAATAAATCACAAGTTATAGTTGGTATTTATCATAATTTACTTTCTTGGAAAGAATTTTTAAATAGTGTTATTATAGATATCATTTTTATCAGATAGCCCAGTTCCCAATGGTGGGAATCTTGCAGATGCAGGAAACATTTTATCTTAATGTTTCCACATATATGAAACATTTAATGGAGTTCCACTTGAAGAAATAGTTGACATTTACTTGACTATAATGTATACTTTTTTATAAGGCTACACTTATGAACAACCAGGTAGTGGAAAATAAAGCAAAATCCCCACTGACTCACAAAAAGAAACTGTTGGCTGCATAGCTGTTGACTTTAGCATTGTGTGTCAATCAAATTACTAACAATGGTCACAGTTCCATTACTAACAATGGTCACAGTTCCGTGTACCGCTTGCCTGTTTGCTTTGCTTTCTGTTTTGATGCTGGGCAACGTGCTGATGGAATTTGCCAGCTAACATAACTGCTAGATAACATAGTTGTATCAGTAGTTTGTATCCTCCTCTGTTTACTTCCGGATTGAATCAGATCTACCTAGAAACACACGTACTAAAAATGTGTGCCTGGTCGTGCATTAACAGCCCTGAGTAATAAGCAGTGAGTAACAAAGGTAATCAGGAGTAACAGAAGATCACAAGCACCGGAACCAATTCATTAATATCCTCATCTGAGAATGGGGAAAGCTTCTGGCCCTAATTTTCTGTGTTTTGTGAGCAACTGCAATGACCAGTAATAGCAGCAGCATCAAAATTTATGTTACCAAATTAAATAATGATTCTTTACTTTTCCCACCAACAAAGTATCTTTAAAGGTTCATAATAGTAAATGCAATGAGGGGTATGCCCTTACCTGATATCTCGTGGACTAAAAGAAGCAACCATCCTTCCAGAAGGCAGCTGATGATGTTAAGATCCATAAAAGTCTTTAGCCTTGGGAACATCAATTTAGGTGAGATATCTATCACAAGGAAGTAACTGAAATTTTAGTAACATTCATAGCAATGGCATTTGAAAGATCTCACATGGACATGATCTTAACATTTAACAATAATAGTGATTTCTGATTTATTCATGTGATGAAGTTCTTTATTTGAAATTGGATTTATTAAACTTTTACAGACATAATAAAGGATTTAAAATACATATATACTTGCTAAACATGTAAATTAGGAAAGTTAATACATTTCTGTATTTAACTTAGGTGCTGGTCACAGAAGAAGCACTAAGCAATTTCAGTGTTTCATCTACTCTCCATTCCTCTCCTTTCTCATTCCAAAGAAGTCTCTCAGCGGGTTATTGGTAACACATTATACAGCGTTTAAATGTTTGAATGCATAGATTGTCTTGATGTTTTAAGGGGGCAAAGTATGTGTGTGAGAGGGAGAGAGGGGGAGGGGGAGGGAGGCAGGAAGAGAGAGAGAGAGAGAGAGAGAGAGAGAGAATAGCTAACTAAACTTTTTTGAGTCTTGAGTGTTCCAAACTAAAACAACACACATAGCTTACCAAACACATGTTTGTTCACCTACCAAATAAATCATCTGTGTAACACAAAAGCCAAAACACACTGAGAAAGAGTCATATTCTAAACAATATATCATTTATAGAAAGTCATTAGCATTGTATAAACTAAAACCGTATACTAAACTAAACCACTTATCTGGAAAATTTTTGACATTATTACATAAATCAGGCGACTCCTGATTTGTGCCAAACAGCGTAGCTACCACATGCTCATACAAACAGCAACAGGGAATAACAGATCAGCTGAGGTTGGTTCTCTTGTAACTTCCTATGTGAATAGTCCTCCATACTGGCCTATAAAGTAGCTGAATGATTGAGCACCAAGATGTCCTCATCTGGGACCATCTCATTCTTCAGAAATCATCCCCTAGATAACTTCAGAAATTGTTATAGATTGGAAAAGTTGACAACAAAATGAATTGTGGGGGCTGGAAAGATAGCTCAGCAGTTAAAAGCATTGGCTGCTCTTCCAGAGGTCCTGAGTTCAATTCCCAACAACTGCATGGTGGCTCACAATCATCTCTAATGGGATCCAATGCCCTCTTCTGTCATGCAGGCACTATGTGCAAACAGAGCACCCATATACATAATACATAAATAAATAAATCTTTGAAAATTGATTGTGTATTGATTCCTGCTTAATCTTCAGTCTAGCTGAGTTCTGGGTTCTCAGGGATTTAACTTCCCTTAGCTGCTGCTCAGGATATCTTTGGACAGAGCGTGTCCCTTGGCTATTCTATTCTTGTCACAGTTCAAATGAACAGATGCTGTTCCAGAACATTCCAACCATGTGTCCAGGAAATGAAGAGTAAATGTTTCAACATGGGCTAGACAAGCTATGTTCCTTTAAGTTAGTATATAGCTCCCCAGCCATATACAAATTTAGCCAAGCTCAATGGAATCTAATCCTTTAGTCCTTTGTAGTATGGTCCTTTCTTCTTTCCAATGTTTTTTATGAAGTGTCCTGTAAATCATATGTGTGTGTATGTATGTATATATATATTCAATGACACAAACAATAAGAGGATAGTGAGGTAGGACTCAGCTAATGGGGTGTACTGACTTTCTCTTGGTGTTGGCAACATCTAAAGTGGCAGAGTGTTAAGTAGTTACAAAAGGTTTTGACAGGGCAGAAAACCTGGGGAAGACATAACAATTCAGTTTTCTAGTGGCTTATTAATAATATAACATCCATATTTTCAGTACTTGAACACAGTTGGTCTTAAAGCTTGAAGGGTAAGTATTTGTGTGAGTGTGTATCTCTGTCGCAGGGCAGAAGCCTGCTTTATAATCCAGAAAAGCCTTTCAGTTAAGACTATTTTTTCTTTACATAAAAATGAACTCTGTAAAAAAGTCTTCCATTTTTAAAACTAATTGACCTAATTATGTCTTTATATGTATATGCGTGTGGGATGTATATGTGTATGCACCAGAAGAGAAGATTGCAAATACAGGAAACCTGTATTAGCTTAAGATACATGTAAATGCATCCCTTTATTCTTTCCTGAAAGAGCTTTGACATCCTACAGAGGCTTTCATACAGAGGACCCAGTTTCTCACACTTGGCTGACCAGCTGACAGAGGTCACTCTGATACTGAAGGGATATTGATTCCTCTCAAGGGTCACCATGGGAGTTATCAGTTAATGTCCAACAGGTAAAGTGGGATCATATGGAAAAACACAGTGAGAGTAACCCCAGGAGAATGTCCACCACTAGTACAGACAATTTCTCAGAGCCAGTACTAAATCTCTGGCATGTGAATTGAGGAAAATAAATCTGCCATAAAAATTACAAAGGAAGTTAGAATGTCTATGTCTTTGCATATATGACAAATTATCCTAAAGGAAAATACTAACTTTTTTTTTTTTCATTAAAAATCCCTGTACTGGGCATAGTGGTGCACACCTTTAATCTCACACTCTGGAGTCAGAGGTAGAAGGATCTCTGAGTTCAAAGCCAGCCTCATCTCCATAGTGAGTTCCAAGATAGTCAGGAATATAACGGGAGACTCCATCTCAATAAAACCAAAAAAATAAATACATAAACCACAAATGTATTTTTTGAATTCCTCCAAAAGAAAATTTCACAACTTGTCATATTTTGTTCCAATTACTTAAGATGACCTTGTAAGCATTTCTTGACATGCCTCCTCCCACCACTTGACATCAGTGCTGAACTTTCAATCCTCAGGAGAAATGAAGAGTGACTCTTCCTGGTTAATGCAGCCTCATCTTCTCAAACTTCTGTTTGAATGCAAATAACTTGGGGAGCTACTTAAAAATACAGATCTGGTTCAGTAAATTCAAAGGCCCGTGACTCTTCATTTTGAATGAGGCTCACGTGGCACTGAGCCTCACCTTGAGAAGTAAAGGATTGATCTCATGCCCCATAGCTTTGGGCCCCTGACTTCCCCTTCATGGTTGACTCACGGGGTGGACCTGAGTCAAGCAGATGAGTGTCTTCTCTTGGTGACAGGTGATTCTTTCAGGGCTGGTGACTCAGGGAAGGCTGCTCACTGCTCTTCTTGGGACACAAGTGATTCATTCATTGAGGATGTGTGACTCAGAAAAGGCTAGAGAGCTCTCTTCTAGAGGACTTTGTGAGCTAAGTCAAAGAAGAAGACCCATGTGTCTCTGGCAGCAAAGCTGTATGTGATGAGGGTCTGAACTGGTCTCTGGGCATATGTTCTGATGAAAGGTGAGACCAAGAGGGCAGGAGATGGGCAGAAACTTGACTCTACTCAAATCCCTAGTTTCCATAGTTACTCCCAACCCGACCTTTGCCTCTGCAGTGCTGTGTAATGTGTTTCTGATAGCCTTTATTCATATAAATTCAGTTGGTTTACTGTTAAACGCAACCAAGAATGCCATCTACATATTACTCAGAAAATACAATTAATAATTCTGAAATCAATTTATCTTCCATTTTTAAAAGCTAAATAAGCCATTCATTGGAATTTTATGCAGAGAGTCCACTTCCTAGATTTTGGTCTGTGTCTTAATTACTTCTCATAGCTTTGATCAAAACTCCTGAGGGGACAAGTGAAGAAAGTCTGATTTGTTTGGGTTTGTGGTTTCAGAGAGTCTGGTCACTTGTTCCTTGGTCCCATGCATTTAGAACATCATGACAGTGGGAAGGTGCAGTCTTCTTGTGGTGGACAGGAACCAGGGAGTCAGGGAGGAACTAAGGAAAAGGTATAATCTTCAAAGTGCATGTCCAGTGACCTAGCTCCTCCAAGCAGTCCTTACCTCTTAAAGATTCCAGAACCTCATAAAACAATGCTACTTTTGGTTCCACACATGAGCTTGTGGGGGTCATTTCATAGTTAACCTGTAACAGTTTGAACACTGCCTGGTCTAGCATCTGGGATATAATATCTGTTTATGAATTAATTTATGCTAGAGGCTCCTTCTATATGCCTCCTTGCCTACTAATGGCTTATAGTTTAGTATGAGAGGCCAACAAAGAGGCAATATCAGTTAACATATTGTGATTAATTACAGGAAAACAAAGGAGGAAACAATTTCAATGAGACAGCATCTCATCAAAAACCTCAAAGAACGGGAGAAGGAGATTCTGGTCAAAGAAGAAAAGGAAATAAGCAAATACAATACTCCACTTAGTAAAGTAGGACCAATTCATCCCCAAAGCATGAAGACAGACCAGTTAGAGGTAAGGAGGCCGTGGAACAGTAGCTAAGCTATAAACCTGGAAGAGCTCTGAGTAAGCTGCCAAGATTTTGGACTTTAAACGTTGGTAGTGCTCACGGATTGTAAAATGTACCAACAAGACAGGACCATCTTTGCGTTAGCACAAGGGTGTTGCCCAATATAACAAGAGGAATCAGGAGACAGACTCAGTTCTGTCAGGGGTGACTGCAATCTCAGCTAGAGAGCTATTGTGCAAAGATATAATAAGGCACAATGAAAAGTTTTATAGACAATTTTATCATTCTCATTTCCAGTTGTAAACATAACATCTTTCTTACAATTTGTTTTATGTATGAGATTATTCTCCTGTTGGTTTTTTTTTAACTTCAAGGCATTTCTTGTATTTGTTATTCATTTAATAGTGATCAAATTCTAAGGTGTATCAATCCTCTCATCTGCTCTCTGTATAAAATTCTAATGAATGGCTTGTTTAGCTTTTAAAAATGGAAGATAAACTGCTTTCTGAATTATTAATTATATTATCACTTTGCATTATCAGTCTCATCTATCTCTAGAGTTTAAACTACCCATCCACAGAGTACTATCACAGATTTTTGTTGTGAGTCACTGCTTGTTCAGACAAGAAATTGTTTGATTACTCATTGACACTTATTTACTTCCCATATCTTGTTGATTCTAAAATTTCCTGGTAGATAACTTTCTCAAAGAGTACATGAAATGTGCATTGGGTGGCCTAAAGCCTAATGTCTCTGACATTATGTCTACCTCATGCCAATATTTAAGTGATCATTAGAGACAAATTTAAAATAGCACTCCCCAGCTTCTAGAGTGTAGGGTTGCTGTTGAGAAACCTGGACCGGATGTGCATTTGATCACTATTAGCATAGAGAAGATGGCTGAAACCATGTGTAGAAGTGAGATCACTCTCTAGACAGAGACAAAAAGCCAAGCATGAGTACTTGAGAAGAGTTAGAATTTTAAAAATAGACAGAAGAAAAAGACTCGTGAAGCAAACTGAAAAGGAATAGCCAGGGGGTTGCAAATGTAATTAGGGAATGTTCTGAAAATGACAAGGGTCAATTCCACAAAAGAGGCAATGGCAACAACATCAGGTACCAAGAAGAGGTCACATAAGAAAAGGACGCCAAATTGTTCATGGCATGAAACAGCAAATCTAGGTTGTGAGTTTTCTTTTGGGGGAAATATGAAAATATGAAATGTATCATTTCCAGATGTTGGTGAAGGAGTAGAGAAAGGAGGAGAAATACATGTTTGTCATGTTTTCAGTTCATGATCCATGATCCACAGTTCTTGAGCCTCTATAGCAAAGCCCATTGTGGCAGCCGAGATGCAAAGAAAGGGCTAACCTAGTTAACATAAACATGTAATGTAACAGATAAATATTAAACCTTCACTCTCTCAAATTAAGTGCATATCCACAGCATTAAGCACATTCACACTGTTATGTAGCCATCAACCCTATTCATCATCTGCTTAACCTGAAGCACCATCTCCATTAAATAATAACTCCCTCTTCCTCATCTCAGCCCCTGACAACCACTAATTTCCTTTCTGCCTCTATGTCTGACTATTCAGAGTACTCTATGTGAGTGGATGAGCAACACTTGTCCTTGTACGACTCCGTCATTTTGCCTGCATGAATCTTCAAGGATCATCCACAGTGTAGCATGTGTGAAGATTTTCCTCCTTTGGAAGGCTGGAAAATATTCCACCATAGATATCCTCTTCCACTTAGCCATGAATGGACACTCCAGCTGCTGTTGTCAATAAGCTATGAACATGTGCACAAATATCAGTTCATCTTCCTGATTTCATTTGCTGTGGTGTATACCCAAAAGTGATACTGCTAGTGTTTATTGTGAGGACTCACCACACATTGTCTAGGATGGCTGCAATACTTCTACCAGAAATGTACAACGCTACTACTTTATGTGTACCCTTACTTAGTTTCTGGTTTTATCTATCTATTGTCTATTGATCATCTCTCTATAGATATCTATATCTATATACATGTATACAGATATAGAATATGTGTATGAGTATGTGTGTTCATGTGTGCAGATAGATACATATATGTGCATATACATGTAGATGGAGGCCTGAGACAAAGACAGGTGTTGGTTTTTCACCTTTGTTTTATGTTTTGTTTTGTTTGAGGCAGTGTCTCTCATTGGCCTGGAACTTGCCAAGTAGACTGGGCTGCCCAGCCAGTGAGTCCCAAAGATCTGTCTCCTCCTCATTCCTAACACTGAGATTACAAGTGCATGCCACTGCAGATAGAGTGTTTGTTTGTTGCTTGTTCAATTGTCCTGGGGTCATTAAACTCTGGTACCATGCCTTGCAAGGAAAGCACTTCCCCAGTGATCTAGGAGCTACAGCCCTTTATTTCCCCACTGATCCAGGGCTACAGCCCTTTATTTCCCCACTGATCCAGGGTTACAGCCCTTTATTTTGTTTTCGATAGGCAGCTATTCTAATAGCTGTGAACAAAGTACCTCATTGTAAAGCTTTTAATTTTAGCTTTTAGAAACTCTGAATTCTTTTCAAACTTCATATTTGTTATGACAGGTGATAAAGTGGTAGTCAACTCACTAAGGTCACTGGCACAATTCACTTTAATGAGGTTTACTATGAAGAAAAAGCCTCCAGGCCGTGAGTGGGCCTTGGGTGGAAGGGAGCTCATAGACAGAAACAGTGCAGGTTATGGAGCTATCTAAACATGATAGAGCCTCAGAGGGAAGGAGAGGCTTCCTTTAATGTCTGAGCATGAGCTCCATTAAAAGTGATAATGAGAGAGAGAAAAAGGGAGGGTGCCGTGAGAGGGGTGGGAGGTAGAGGCCAGGAAAGCCTCTTCAGAGAGCAGCCTTCATCTCCAGACCAACCAAGCACTCTCCCTAGGGAGTCCCAGACCAATCCCCAGAACAAGACAATGCCTGACTTTTTATTGTCTTTCAGGAATAGTGGGAAGCTTCACATCGTGTAATTTAGTTCAGTATATTTTATGTGACAAGGAGCATGGAGGAATCGGCTACCATGCATTAGGAGCTGTCAAGTCACAGGAGGGAGCTTATTAACTCTATCTGACAGAACTTCAGGGTGCCAGGGCCCTTTCAGGCTTGTTGGTGCAGGTCTGGTCCTACCATTCCTAAATCCTGAACTGAGATTTCCTTTATGTTTCCTGAATGGAGAACACTTTACACAGAATGACCTGTTCATTCATGGACTGTTGTGGAGCTGCTAAAATACTTGTCATGTCTTGTTTCACAAACAAAACCACCCTTTTTTCCTGTTAACCTAAGGTAGCCTTTGTCTTCTCTAACTGTGCACATTAGACTCAGTGAAGCTTTATCACTTATAAATAAGCTCAACGATGACTTTAAATTGTGTTGCCTTGAAGCATGTGTAAAAAAATTGAGGGGGAGGGCTAAAAGTGCTTAGAAACAAGCAACCCAACCAATAATTAGCAAATAGTTGGGCTACTAGTTCACTGAAAGAGGAGCAATGTATAAAACTTCTTCACAGGTGGCAAGGATCAGGTGGCAAGGATCAGCCAGGAGAATGAGAGGCATCTGAGTATAATAAAACACAAATACACAAGCTCACTGTCCCAACAACCAAGCTCATGACTACTAAAAAATGTAAAGATGTGAACACCGTGCAAAGAAAAGAGGCCAAGCATGAAGGATTATTTCTCCCCAGAGCTGACACTGGTAATCAGGAACATGCACACGTGTGAAACTGACAAAGCTGATGTGTGACAATTCCATCAGTATGGTGAACACCAGCAACATTAAAATTCAATGTGATTAATGGAATCTTGTTAAAATAAAAGCTGTGGTTCATTAGGTCTGGGCTAATGCCTTCGAGTCTGCATTTCTAACAAGTTCTCAAGGTGATCGTCCATTACAGCTGATACACAAATTATACCTCGACAGCATAATATACACGCTATTATATTTGCTGACATTTGAAATCCTTTAAGGATTTTGGTAAAACTTCTACCAAAAGAACTAGCACTGTTGGGGCCATCACATTCCTCGGAATAATACTGTAGGTCTGAGGCCCCAGGCATAGCATCCGTGTTACCATCGTGAGTGAAAAGCCACCAACCTAAGAAATATGGAAAGAACCTGCCCTGGTGTGTCATTAAGCCACTGTATCAACCCTGGACTGCTTGTAAGGAAAAGAAATCAGCATTTGATTGAACTACTGTTAATCAGATTTCAAAACGGAAATCACTCAGAGTGAATTAGCATTCTCTGTAGAACAGTGATCCATAGCCATAGATCCTTATGAAAGGCAACTTTAGGTTCACACCAAAATCAAGAAGAATATCCAGAGGTTTCCAATGTACCCCTGCTTGCAACCTCGCTGCTAGCATTTTCCACCAGAATGGAACATTTGGGATCACTGCTGACATCCAAGGGCATCATCATCACTCAGGGCCCACAATTGGCACTTGAGCTCACTTTTGGTGCTCTGCATCCTATTGGTTTAACAAGTGCATCGTGTCAATGTACTATCCTATGGGAAATTGTCACTGTCGTAAACAATCTCTGAGCTCTGTTAATCCTTCCCCCAACCCAAACCCTAAAAGCCATTCATCTTTTCATTGTCTCCAAAATTTTACTTCTTCAAGAATATCAGTTGGGATTCTGCAGGGTGTATGCCTCTTGTAGCTGTCATAATGCCTTGGATATATTTTTTTTCAGTTTGATATCTTCAGTTTTCTGTGTGAGATCTGCACTGATATAGTTCAATCTACCAATAAGCTCATGAAAGGCATGTTTAATTTCATTTACAATAACTTTTACCTGTAGTATTTCCTTTTTAATATTTCTTAGAATTTCCATTACTTTGAGTATATTGACCATCTGTTCATACTTATTACTTTCTCCAGGACTATGTTTAGCATATTTATCATTGCTTTAACTTTCTGGTCTGAGTATCTTCAACAAATGGTGCAGTCAAATTGGATAGCAGCATGTAGAAGAATGAAAATAGATTCATATCTACCACCTTGTACAAAACTCAACTCCAGATGGACTAGTACCCCAACATAAAACCAGACACCCTGAATCTTTTTTTTTTTTTTTTTTTTTTTTTTTTTTTTGTTAGCTTTGCTTTCTGATCACTTGTAGTCATTAATACAGAATCTCCTGCTCTGTGAGTGCTGGATAAAGCGTGCGCACACGGGTGAAGAATTTAGAAGGCTTAAACTCATCGGCACAGGAAAAGACTTTCTGAACAGGACACTGATAGCATAATCATTATGACCAACAGTTAATAAATGGGACCCCCTGAAGCTAAAAAGCTTCTGCACAGCAAAGGACACCATTATTTGGGTAAAGTGTAAGCCGAAAAGTGAGGCCCAGGCCCCCAAAGACAAATGTTATATATTTTCCCCTTATATGTGATGTTAACACTTAAGCTTTCAAAATGTGTGCTTTGATGTAAATAACCACATGGATATGGCACATTCTAAGGGGCCAGCAGGGGAGGAGGAATCTCCCAAGGAAGGGGGAATAGAATTTAGTATTATGTAGAGACAAAGGGGAACTAGAATTGGAGGCTCAAATAGGGAGGGGGATGAAAGAGAAGGGAAGAGGGGTGAATATGGGGAGGAACAACCAAGGTCATGTGAAAAATTGTATGGAAACCTTCTATAGAAGCTTCCTAAACTACACATATATGAATGTGTCACAAAATAATCGGGGACAGTGCTGCAACTACATCCTATACCACCATGTAAGGAAGTGGGCAGGCTCAAGGGAGAATCTGGGGGAGGGAAAACAGGATGAAAATATAGTGTAAGAAAAAACATTTAATAAAAAAAGCGGGCATAGATAATTAACCAGATGATAGTGATGTATCTGTTTTTACTAAGGTTATTAGTCTTGTACAGAACAGAACAAAGTCAGGGTGAGGGAACGAGAAAAAAGAGCCAGAGGGTGGTGGATGACCCCAAGGACAACTCTTTCAGAAAACTTCCTTCCAGACACAGCAAAACTGACATGCAAATGAGCTCACAGAGACCCAAAGCTTGTGTAAGTCCTGCACGAGTTCAAATCAGAAAAAAAAAAGAAATCAATCAGGAAGAAGGGAAAGTGAACACAAAGTCCCAAGGAGGAAGTCACAACAGCACAGGTTCAAGCCAGATGGAGTCCAGCACTAAGAGGCGGAAGTGGACATGGGGTCCACCACTGACCAAGAAGCTCTCTGAAACTGACATCATCAGACAAAGGGAAAACTTCAATAAAGTGTTTGGGCCTAGCAACCACACTCCAGGGCAGGCCTCATGACCATGAGCAGTTGGCCAACACAAAATGAACACAATGGTAATTTTGTGGACATTTTATTTAATTTTGTTTTGTTTTGCATTTTTTGTCTTATTGATCTTTTGCTTGTTTGTTTTGATTTCTACTTTTTGTGTTTTGTGGGGATTTCTGGGGTATCTTGTGCTTTCATTTTTGCTTCTTCTGAAAGAGAGAGAAAAAACAAAGTTGAGAGGTGGGGAGGGGGAAGCATGATCAAAATCTATATGAAATTTTTTTCAATAAAAATAAATGAATTTTGGTCTGATCAGGAGGCTGCATCCTGTTACATCTGTTTCTTATGCTTCCTCATCTCTTCACATTGTTTCTTGACTTTCAGTATGCTTTGTGTTTTTCGTTTTTTTTTCTTCAAGGCCAGACATGAACTGGATAAAAGGAACTAAAATACATTTAGAATGTCTACCACATTCTAAAAAAGCGTGTGCACAGGAAGAGAGCAAGCTATGATCCTGTGAAGTCAGTCTCTATTAGTGAGCCAATGCCTCTGACCTATGAGTGCCTCATGTGACCTCAGAACCGTTCTCACTCCTTCAGAGGACAGGACAGCTGGAGTGAACTAACTTGAGTAATTCCTTCACCATGTGGAAGCCTAGATGTGATGGAGCGGCCTCTTCTTCATCCGGGTCACATGGGCCCTGATAAACTCCCGCGGGTTACACTCAGTTTACTAGCTTCTCCTGAGGGCAGATTTTATAAGGACAACTATTTCAGAAATAATTGTTTTCCTTCCCGCTTCTGGAAGAATGGGGTGATCATCACCAGCATCTTCTGTGAGCACTTGGTCAGGCTTCTGTGGGTTCCCCATGACTGGATCACCCTGAGTCAACACTGAGCCTCCAAGAATTTACCAGTAGAGTTAGGTCTTCCTGACATGGCGCTCCTCTGTTCCCAATGGCAGGAGACAAACCTCTACTCATTGAACACCATGCCGGCACGTCTTTAGAGTCCTGTCTTCAATTCACTTTTGTCTTGCCACATTCTGAGTCAGATTTTATTATCCCTGCCCTATTGTCCAGGAAATGGAAGTACAGAGAGGGTAAAGAGAAGAACCGTGCTGCAAAGATGGGGGTAACCTCAGACAGCAGTCTGTACTCTCAGCCCCAGTGCCAGAGCACTCTTCTTTAAAGAGTGTTGCCGTTGACATCTGCAAGAACCTCTCCCATACCAAAACAAATGTATTTTTTAAAATCACTTTTTCTGAGTGAGTCTGTAACAAGTGTATGTAGTGAGTACTCCTGTCTAGTCCCTAATGCACTAGTGGACACTGGAATTAAAAAGCAGGTCCAGTGTCACAATCATTGCGTCAAAGGAGGAACCCACACTGGATTCTTTTGTAATGAAAGTATGGTTCTTGCTACTTCACTACGCAAAAAGTTGAATTCACATAAATACCACAGGAAAAAAATCTTCGACACTGTTGAAACTAGAAACAAAAACGATATCCATTTTTTATCATCTTTCATAACTCATGTATCCTTTTGATGGGATGGAGAAAAATATTTTAGTAACAAAATAATTCTGCACTATTTTAATAATTGACTACAGTAACCCCACTCACTCTAGTTACCAATCAGAGGGAATTCATGGTACTCTGCCCACCAGAGTACATGCTTGGGGATCTAGATCTTTGTTTGAAATTTAACTAGGAGAAGTAGAGATGTCGGCTGTCTCTTCATCTGTGACAGTCTGGCCTCTCTTTCAAGCACAATTCTGGTACCTTCCAGAATAGAATAGAATAGAATGGAATGGGTTAATAGAATAATCTAACTCCTGCACTCTTTTTATGGCCCAGCCTAAATGTCCTCACTCCCCAACTCACTAGCCCTGACTCACCCAGGAAATAACCGGGTGTGTTTTCTAGCTTCATCCTCCTTGATACCATTCATTTTTATTAAGATACTCATCCACCTGTATGATAGCCTTCACAGGTCAGTCTTCTTCACTAACATCCATGACCCTTGTGGAAAAGGCCATCCTATCATCTGAGCTTATCACAAAGCATATGCTCCACACATACTTAAGGGATCACTATGAGGACTTCATGACCAAGTCTGGTAGAATTCCTCAGACAGAAATTCTGCTTTCTCACCAGTTTCAGAAATCTTGACGAAAATATAAGTATAAAACATCCTTGTTCCACATCTAGCATCCTCCTATGAGTGAGTACATACCATGTTTGTCTTTCTGAGTCTGGGTCACCTCACTCAGGATGATTTTTTCTAGATCCATCCATTTGCCTGCAAATGTCATTGTTTTTCTCTGCTGAGTAGTATTCCATTGTGTATATGTGCCACAATTTATTTATCCATTCTTCAGTTGAAGGGCATCTAGGTTGTTTCCAGGTTTTGGCTATTACAAACAATGCTGATATGAACATAGCTGAGCAAGTGCTCTTGTAGTATGATTGAGCATTTTTTGGGTATATGCCCAAGAGTGGTATAGCTGGATCTTGGGGGAGATTGATTCCCAATTTTCTAAGAAAGCACCATATTGATTTCCAAAGTGGTTGTACAAGCTTGCATTCCCACCAGCAGTGGAGGAGAGTTCCCCTAGTTCCACATCCTCTCCAGCATAAAGTGTCTTCAGTGTTTTTGATCTTAGCTATTCTGACAGGCGTAAGGTGGTATCTCAGAGTTGAGTAATTCCTCACATCACCAGTGAAGCTATCTGGAAAACAGGACCCCAAGAAAGACACGGAGAAATGGATGAAATCTACATGAACAGCCTGGACATGAGTGGGAGCAATGTAGGGCGAGGGTCAACGGAAAGAGAGCAGGAGATCCTAGCTGGATCAAGAAAAGAGAGGGAGAACAAGAAATAGGAGACCATGGTAAATGAAGACCACATGAGAAAAGGAAGAAACAAAGAGCTAAAGAGGCCCACAGAAATCCACAAAGATACCCCCACAAAAGACTGCTGGCAATGGTGGAGAGACAGCCGGGACTGACCTACTCTGGTGATGGGATGGCCAAACACCTAATAGTTGTGCCATAAACCCCATCCAAGGACTGAGGAATCTGGATGCAGACATCCAAGGCTAGGCCCGGGTGGAGCACTGGGAGTCTAATTAGTGAGAAAGAGGAGGGTTTATATGAGCGAGAATTGTTGAAACCAAGGTTGGATAAAGCACAGGGACAAATAACCAAATGAATGGAAACACATGAACTATGAACCAAAGGCTGAGGGGCCCCCAACTGGATCAGGCCCTCTGAATAGGTGAGACAGTTGATTGGCTTGATCTGTTTGGGAGGCATTTGGGCAGTGGTACCAGTTAGCTGTTTGAAACCTGGGACTTATGCAGGGACGCTTGGCTCAATCTGGGAGGCGGGGACTGGACCTGCCTGACTGAGTCTATCAGGTCGATCCCAGTCCTTGGGAGTGACCTTGATCTGGAGGAGGTGGGAATGGGGGGTGGTCTGGGGGGAAGGGGATGGGGCAGGAAGGGAGAGAATAAGGGAATCTGTGGCTATTATGTAGAACTGAATAGTATTGTGAAATAAAATTTAAAAAAAGTAAAATAAAATAAGCAGGAAACATTCATAGAAATATTTTCAAAATTAATACTGCAGAAAATAAGACATTAAATAAATGTATCACATATGTAAAAAAAAACATGTAATACTTTTTTTAACTGGAATTTTTATCATTGCTTTTAATAGCCTTCTTCAGATAGAGGATTTGACCAGCTATGAACTGGATTTCTCACAGAGAACATGATGAACTCTCGAGGAATGCAACATAAAGGTTACAAGATGACTTAGAGTCAGATGAGGGCACCCATTAAATTCTCAATCCTATTGGGTGTGTGACTGAACAAGAAATGAAGGCTCAATTTTCTCATTTGTAAAGTGAGAGATGGTACCTACGGGCATTGCTGTTCTGAGGACTAAGCTAGTGTGTGAAGCACTTCACATACTGTGTGGTATATAAGAGGTGCTTAATGAATATCATTTGATAATTAAAGTTTGACATCCTATCTTATTCTGGATTTACCATAAGCAAGCTGAGACAAAGCTTTATATAAAACCAATTTACTAAGGAATTTATCAGAGGGAAAAAAAATGGTAAGTGGGTAGAAGAAACAGAACAGCCAAAGAGAAGTAGCAAGCAGGAATAGATGACAGGCAGAGTCCCACACAGGTCACACCAGGCTGACCCTCAGGGAATGCTATTACACTTAAGTCGTTTTAGCCAGAGACAAGGGCACTCATATTCCACACCTGAGCACTGCAGAAGACCAGTTCTGCAGATAGGAGCTATTTTTCTGGTTCTTTGAATAAAGCAGCTTCATTAGCACAAGATCCATTCCCCATAGAAGAATGAAAGCCCTAGTCCCTAAAGAGTTGCAGGTATGGGCAGAGAGAAGAGGCTACATACTGGAGCATGAAAGAGATTTGAAGAGCATTGGGTAGAACACCACATCTCAAGATATAACTAACAGGGCACGATATACCCAATTATACCCAGTGTAGAAACAGGCAAACGTGGGCACATTTCACGTCTGTTTCACATTTGAGAAGGTAAATAGTAATATGTACTTCAAAGAATAACTGAAAAGTGAGTGAGTTTATGTAAACTAACTTTCTGAGAACTTTTAGACTGGGGAAAGCTCAACAAATATTTGTTCTCTCTAATCCTTGCAGGATTACCAAGGTCTACAAAGAATGCATTGTGCAGATCGTGAGGACAATGAAACCCTTCACACAAACCCTATTTCAGGCAACTTTGGTCTAGGATAGGTCTTACAGTCTTTTCATTCTTCCAATTATATAAAACGAATCTAAGAGTCATGCTAGAATATTTCTGTAGCAGCCACTGAGTTCCCAGCTTCTAAGAAGAAATGGGTGCCCTGTGTTTAGGGGACAGCAATGGAGCAGCCAGGGAGAATCAGGAGAAGTGAAGGCTTCCTCAACAATAGCAACAACAAAAAAACGTGAAATGGGGTCACCCTGGGATAAAATACAGGCTCTCCCATCTGTCTCACCATTAAGTCAGCTGTCATTCTTAGACCTCGGTGTTCTCAACTTCAAATCAGTTTTAGCTGCACTAGCTGATCGCTAAACCAGCTTCTAGCACTATGTTTTTACTGTGGACATCTCCAGACCCTCATTTAAATCCCAACTCTTGACAACCTCCTATGGGGGTGCGGGGGAGGGGGGACAGATTCCCTTTGTCATACACAAGATAGAGAAATACAAAGAAGGGAAATGACAGGCCAGTTGCTCCAAAGACTTCACAACAAAACCAACCTCCATCAGAAGTAAATGAGGAAGCTGATTAGAAAAATGAGTGTGCACAGGGCTGGAGAGATGGCTCAGAGGTTAAGCATATAGCTGCTCTTGCAGAAGACCTGGGTTCAGGACCCAGGACTCACATTTGCAATTCCAGTTCCAGGAGATCCAACTCCCTTTTCTGACCTCTGCAGAAACCAGCCACATACATACAGTCAGGCAAAAAATTCTTGTACATTAAATTTAAAAAAACTGAATATTTTAAAAAGTGTATTTAAGCCAACAAGAATGGCAAAAGTAACTTTTCATAAAATGTAAATAGACTGTTTCAACAGAAGGAGAAATTTCTTATTGGTAATATTAGGGAATAAGACTAGAAGTTGTGAGTTAGAACCAATTGCAAAGAGTCTGAATAGTGAGTACAACCTGTGCCAAGCCAAAGTACAGGTAAACTCTTGAAGAATTTGAAAAAGGAGAAGCAATACTGTAATAAGGGGATTTCCTGAGGTGTGAGACAAACAGACCAGAAGATACACCACCCTGCCCAATTGTATACAGAAAAAAAAAAAAAAAAAAAAAAAAAAAAAAAAAAAAAAAAAAAAAAAAACCTTGCAGGTTGGGGTGTTTGTGCCACTTGACTAACACTATAGAACAGTTGATAGAGCACAGAGCTCTAACAGGAAGAGGAACTGGAATCACCTCCAGCATTCCATCCTCACTTAGACCCATAGGAAAAGTCTCCCTGTGCTTGTATCAGACTCTAGAGCTCTGGAAATTTATTCTCCTCACATTGGTGGGGGTGAGTTCGTGGGTTTGAGAGAAGGGTAAAGAAAGAACTTCTGTACTACCTCGTAGCACAGAAAATGATTGGAGTTCATAAATGAAAGGACTTAAAAATGCAACAAAGAGAAGAGAGCAAAGGGAAGAGAGGAGGGCAATCTGGACATTAAATAAAAAGAAGGGGGACATTTTCATGATAGCTTCCTTAGTGAGGAAGCTAAGCCTCACACAGTAAAGCCTGACCTACTTACGACCCAAATTACGTGTTAATGGTGATTAAGTTATGATAGCTAAAATCCAGCACCCCTTTCAAGAAAGAAAAAAATCTTCCAGGAAATAAAAATGAAATTGTAGAGACCTAAACTATAATTCGAAATTTCTTGCTATTTCTCTCTTAACATGTAACTAACCTTTATCTTTAAAAGTCAAGGTGGGAGATCCTCTACCCAAACATGGTAATCAACAGTTCTGACTCTCCCTCAAGAATTCAGTTAACAAAAAATACCAGAATGAAACAATAACAACAGCAAACCCACAAAAAAAGAAAACAAACAACAAAAACACATGAGATCTGTTTTGGATATTGACCGACTTTGTTTTTTATTTTCATGTTTTGTTTTGAGAGAGAGAGAATAAAGTTGGTTGGGGGAGGAGGTCTAGGAGGAATTGGGGGAGGGGAAGAATATGATCAAAATATATTGTATGAAAAAATTAAATAAAAAAAAAAAGAACTTGATGTTGCTCACCTTAAGTAACAATGAAAAACCCAGAATGAAATGTTTTAAAAAATCTAAAAACTGGGCTGGAGAGATGACTCAGAAGTTAAGAACACTGGCTGTTCTTCCAGAGGTCATGAGTTCAATTCCCAGCAATCACATGATGGCTCACAACCATCTGTAATGAGATTTGGTGCCCTCTCCTGGCCTGCAGGCATACATGGAGGCAGAATGCTGTATACATAATAAATAAATAAAATCTCTTTTAAAAAAACTTTAAAAAGATTTTTTTTAATCTAAAAACTAATACCCCATTGTATTGTTAAACTTGAAAATTTCAAGAGAGACCAAATCCACAATTGCCCAGTTAAAGCAAGTTTTATTGAATACTGGTCGGGAAGATGGACACTGGCCAGGTCCATACCCAGGATTCCCAGAGAATGGCACTGAATTATGTTAGTCAGGTGTTCATAAAGGCAGAACCCACAGGCTATGGTCTTCTCCCTCTTGTCCAATCGCAGGCAATCACACATCCTAACATACTTCCTGCCTATGTATCTCCCGCCTCCACGTGATTAAGCACATCCTGTACAACCAATGTTGTGAGACAACCAATCTCGTTCACTGAAGTGAAAACATGAACTGGCCCCGGGAAGCCATCTCTCCTTGGGCAAGTGGGGCCTACAGGTGAGCTTTCAGCCTTTACAGTTCGCTCCTGGCATTTTTTTTTCTAGAAGGAAGATATAAGGAACTTTTTCATGATAAATTAGACATGGGAAAGTAAAATTCCACTTCCTTTATGGTTGGTTCTTCAAAGAAAAATAGTATTGATTCAATAAAATGTCTGAGATACAAAGTGAGCAGAATGGAGAATTATTAACAAAGTAAAGATACGTTGTTTAGTGAAATTGGCACAGTATGAAGCTGCCTTTTAAATATCTATGTATACCCATGGACAAATAATACCCTCAGCCATATGCATCGAAGCCTCCCTTTACAGCGAATGGAGAGAATGCAGAGACTCATGGCTACTTAAGGTGCTGAGAATACACGATGGTTGATGGTTCTGACCTAAATAAGATGTTTATATTGACCCCTCAAAGAGTCAGAGAACATCAAAGAGGGGGCAGAAGGAATAAAAGCGCTGATAGAGAGGTAAAATGGTTAAGAAATAGTGGCTTCAGAGCATGGCACAGTCATGGCAATTACGATCTACCAGCAGATGTGGCTATCTGCACAGGGCCACACAAGACTAAGCCTGTTAACAGTCAATCAGGGATCAGGGAGAGGTTCACGGGGCCCAATGCTTCCCAGCTTAGCTACTGGCTATTGCTGAATTCTCAGCGAGAAGCAGTCATTTGTCCTGGCCAGCAGGATCTTCAGCAGAGACCCTAGAAGGGGGAGTGGTGAATGAAAGGGACAAGAGACACAAAGAATTGACAGCAAGACAGTATACTGATCAAGCTGCAAAATTTTATTTTTCTCAGGTGGGTTTTATAGAAGCAGACCAGAAAACTTTCTTTGGGAAAAGATCAGGGGACTGTTGAGTTGCCAAGCAACCTAACCACAAAACATTGTGGTCACTGTAGCATTAGTAAGGAAATGTTAAGCTATTTTCTAATAATTCAGGACTTGTCCAGGCATGTCAAAAGTTCCTGGTTAGTGCCTAAATCCTGGACAACAGAAACTTAGCTCAGGCAGGCAATATGGCATGGCTCTTGAAATTGTCCTCGGCAGTCACTGTCTTCAGTTGTGTGCCACTGATGAGCCCACCAACCTCCAACGGACAGTTCCAAAGCCATGGTCACATAGATAGCCCCGGTTAAACTGAGCAGGTCTTAAAGCAATGAAAAGATAAGCATGTGGCAAAGGGACTTGTAGGGAGGGGTGAGGTGGGGTTGACAGGAGTGGATGAGAGATAAAAGAAGATGTGGTAAGAGTAAAAAGTGTATTATGTACATTATGAAACTTCCAAAGAACTAACTTAGTTAATTAAAAGTTTCTATGGTTTACTCTCCCTCAACAGTGACTGGCAAAGTATGATATAAAAAAAACAAAAAATTCTATTCCTTTATTGCTAGGAATGTTATTTCTTTGCTTATTCTAATAACTTGACTTTATCAGATTTTCTTAAATTTATCAAACCCTTTACAGTCTTTGAGTTTCAAGTTCATCACATCCTCCCTAACTTTCTATTTATACCATTATTTCTTAGGTGACAGTCTAGATAATAATTAAATTACCCTTTAATACGGAGGGAGAGCTTTAGCACTATTATCCATTCTATTATGGTTTTATTTCCAGACCCCATTCTATAGAAAGTACAAAGTCTATGTGTATATTTAGGAAATTAAATTAAATTGGGAAGCAATATATTAAGTCTCAGGAAGAAAATGTGTTGTGTTTTATAATACTTCTGATCACTTTAACCATTACCAAACAATAAAGCTGCTGTATAATCTGGCCAGGTATTTTCCCATATTTGAACATTGACCTTTACACAGTCAGCATTTCTAAATCAGCCAGCAGGTGATTTGGAGAAGTATATATAGACCTGGAAATAGACACAGAGAAAGAAAAGCCTGTGAGCAACCAGGAGGAAGTGATGGGACTCCCCAGGGGTTTTGCTTTCCTCCTACTCCTGTACCTGCTTCAGGAGTCAGACACTTCCCTGGTGAGGCTGAGTGAGAATGGCTATGAAGACGTTATCATTGCTATTGATCCTGCTGTGCCAGAAGATGAAACAATAATTGAACGAATAAAGGTAAGAAAAAAATGGGCTTTCTTCTGCTTGAGTTATGAAGAATAAAAAGGTTAATAGCAATTGTAAGAGTTACTATAGAAATCTCTGAATGCTTTGGGAAGTTTTAAAAACCATGTAGACAGTTTTGGAATGCATAGAGTGAGAGGAAGTCTCTAAAATGCTTTAGATAGAGGTTCTAGAAGGGATTCTACCTTCTAGTCATGAGATCCAAGACCAGGCAATGCTCTAGATGAAGGTTCTAGAGGTTCTGGAAGGGATTCTACCTTCTAGTCATAAGATCTAAGACCAAGCAGAGGCCTTTCTGATCTTGTTTCCTTATGCATAATTTAGAAGTTGGATTCATTCTGATTTTGTAATCTATTTCTTTATTGTGTGTGTTTATATGTTTATTATATCCTTGAGGAAGGACTAGTAAATTAAAATAAAAAAGAACTATAAGGGTTTGTATTCTTTTTTAGAGTCATCACTGATATCAAAATGAATGGAATAGCAGACGTGATGTTAGTAGGTTGCTGTGGAGTATGCAGAGTCAGGAAAGGGTGACTGAGCAGAGTGTGGCTGCAATAAACAAGAGTATAAGTAACTGTTTCCTACAGGATACCCAGAGAAGCCTTCCCTCATGGTGTGACATCTGAGCAGACCCCAAGATGAGTAAGAGAAACGATGAGAGCTTCATAGGGGTGATAGCATCTTATGTGGTCAAAGAAACAACAGTGATTAAGCAGAAGGGAGAGAGTCTTAAACGAAGCTGGGATAAGGCCACATGCAGCGGCAGAGCCCAGACCGCCATAAAAGACATTTTCACTTTTTCTCTGAGTGATGTGAGACTCCACAAAAGAGATCTTAGCAGAGGTTATGTACACTTTGCTGCCTATTCTAGGACCTAAACTATAGAAGGCTTGCACTTATCCCATGCACCATATGTTGTAGTGTAGGGGTGCAGAACAACCCAGGCTGTAGCTGGTGAATAGGGATGTTGATTAGAACAATGAGGTAGCAGTAATGATTAAAGTGTATGATTCTGAATGTATTTTGAAAGTATCAAAGACAATTTTTTTTTGTTGACTTAGTCATGTGTGGGAAAGGTAAAGGTAGAGAGAACATGTTAAGTGGAAAAAAAATAAAGCTTCACAACTTTGGCTTAAATACTTGGGTAGAATTTTTATCAGCTGGAAAGGAAAACTCTAAGTAAAGAGATGGACCAGTCTGGGGTAGTGGGGAGGAATTAGCTTAGTGTAGTTTCAGATTGAGGTGCTTTTTAGACATCCAGGATGAAGAGACAGGGATCTGAATCCAGCTTGAAATGTAAAATGTGTGCTTAGATAAAAATCAGATATTAGAATAGCTATACCAGCTTGTTTCTGAGATCCATTTGACTGGAAAATCTTTTCCCAATTCTTAGCTCTGAGGTAATGTCTGTCTTTGAGGTTGAGATGTGTTTCTTATATGCAGCAGAAGGCTGAATCTTGTTTTCATATCTATTCCGTTAGCCTGTGTCATTTTTTTTCCTTTATTAAGAAATTTTCTACTTACTTCACATACTATCCACAACCCCCCTCCTCCCTCCTCCCACTCCCAGCCCTATTTCCCAAGCCACCCTGCAACCCCACACCCCTCAAATCAAGGTCTCCCATGGGGAGTCAGCAGAGCCCAGCACACTGAGCCTAGGCAGGTCCAAGCCCCTTCCCACTGCACCAAGACTGTGCAAGGTGTCACACCACAGGCACGAGGTTCCAGAAGCCTGCCCATAGACCAGGAACAGATCCTGATCCCCCTGCCTTGGTGCCCCCAAATAGTTTGAACCAAACAACTATCTTCTGTATCCAGAGGGCCTAGTCCAGTCCCATGGGGTATCCACAGCCACCAGTCCACAGTTCATGGGCTTCCACTAGTGTTAGCCTGTGTCATTTTATAAGTGAATTGAGTCCATTGATACTAAGAGATATTAATGACCAGTGATTGTTAATTCCTGTTATTTTTGGTTTTGGTGGTGGTGGTAGTAGTGTGTTTGTGTTTCCTTTTTTTGGGGGGGATTTGCAGGCGTGAGATTACCTATTGCCTGTGTTTTTGTGGGTGCAGCTAATTTCCTTGGGTTGGAGTTTTCCTTCTAGTACTCTCTGTAGGACTGGATTTGTGAGTAGGTATTGTTTAAATCTGGTTTTGTCTACAGAGTCTCTGACATCTCTTCATGACCTAAGAACACATTGCTATCTAAGCTAGATAGCAGGCGGACCATGGAGACTAAAGGAAATGCAGTCTTTAGAGTTAGCTAATATACAACCTGTACAGTTGTACACAGCAAGCCTACTGGTTCAATCCATAACTCAGTTTGAACCATCAGAACACTGTTATCTCATATGTACACAGAGCCCTCTTTTCCAGCAGAACATGACAGACTAAATAGCTCTCTTTAAAAATGGGAGGGTATGTACAGGGAAAGAGAGAATTCTTTTATCCTTCTTCTGTGTGTGCTCAACAACTTCCAAATTGCTTTAGAGTTCTTAAAAGCCTTCTTGCACTGGACTTTCATTTCTCTGGACTCTGGCCTTCTGACTAATCTCATGACTTCTCACTAATCAATTTGCTGACTTCTTGCAACACATATGAGTCAGAACACTAGACTCCAGAGTGGATCAGGGGGAAAGATGGAGGCCTTGAGGAGCAGTTCTGATGTGGGATTCAAAGGGATCTGTCCTGAGAGATACAGCAGTGGAAACTGAGATGACTCCTGAGAGAAGATATTATTACTTTTAGTTATTTTCCTTTATTTTATATTTATTTATATTTTACTTACCTCTGAGAGCCCTGATTATAAGGAACTAGTCTTAAGTGCTTTTCACCCATTGTTTACCTTTCTTAGACAGGAACTCTGGAAAGAGAAATTCTCTTACAAATTACAATAACTTTGAATTCAAGATCCTGGAGATAATTGGGTATTTTCACGTTGGGAGCAGAGCAACAATTCTGTGCTATAGAATTTTCCACTCTACCCATCACTACGTGTCCACTCTTCCTACCTCTTTTACGAGTGAAGAAAGAAAGCCCCGCCCTGATAGTGACTCCTCTGGGCTATTCTCCTTAGCTTGCATTCGCTAAAGCTGTTTTTGACTCAAGTTTCTTGAAATCAGGAATGACATCAAGCAGTCTTAGAATACCTCTTAGTTCATTCCAGATTTATGTCCATTAAATAAATAAAGTAGGGTCCATTAAATAAAGTAGGGTAACTGGGCTTCAGAGCATTCTATAAGTCAACCAGAAAGTGGTAATACAAATATTAGAAACAAATAAATGACTCAAAAGTATATGTTCTTATGAATCAATTACTATAATCACCAGGTACAAAGCAGCTAGCCATCTTTTGAGATAAGAGGACAGAGGATTTGGAAGCCTTTCCAAGTGCAGGGTGAAGCCAATTTTGAATTGGCAGATTAGAAGTGTGGGAAGGGACCACTGATGAATGGTCTTGATGAATGGCTCCTTTGGTAGTAACTACTTGAGGGAGAATGCCTGAGATGAATGCTTGCGGCATGGCACCATTCTTGCTTGGCCATTTCTACCTATTCTTCTTCCCACTGACAACAGGAAATGGTGACTACAGCATCTACATACCTGTTTGAAGCTACAGAAAAAAGATTCTTTTTCAAAAATATATCTATATTAATTCCGGAGAGCTGGAAAGGGGGACCTCAGTACGGGAGGCCAAAGCAGGAGAGCTACAAACATGTAAGTGTCAACCTTTTCTCGTACAAACAAAACAAAACAAAAATAAAAAACAGAATGTTTTCTGGTGCTTGCAAGTTTTGCCGCAAATTGATTGATTCAGAGTCTTTCTAACATGTTTCTTCGATTCTTCAAGTTTAATGATCTTTTTAACATTCTCAGGCAGATGTTAAAGTTGCACCTCCTGCCCTCCCAGGCAGAGATGAGCCATACACCCGACAGTTCACAGAGTGTGAAGAGAAAGCAGAATATATCCATTTGACTCCCGACTTCATACTGGGGAAAAAAGAAAATGAATATGGACCTTCAGGTGAGGAGTTTGGTTAAAATATTACATGCTTGCAGCAAGCAACTCTATACTCAGATGAACTAAACAGACGTTGGAACAGAAGTTCTTAGATCGGAATCCAGATTTCTTTATTTATTACCTGTGTGGCATTAAACAAGTGGTTTTCTTTCTCTGTGCTTATTCCAGGAAGTTTAAATAGTCTCAAAATTTGCCAAATTCTTGACGCAGTAGCCAGTATGAAGGCTTTTCTTTTCTATATAGTCTATAATAACATATGTCAATCTTTTTTCATTATCATCCCCTTCAGGCTGTTATTCCCAACATTGCACTCTCAAAATATCTACAGTTACTGCATATATGACTAGGCTATTGACAGGTTTGGTATTTAGAAAGCCATAAACCATTATAATATGTGAGACCTTTGGCTCCCCAAGAACTGAAAACCAAATCCTAGTTAATGTGACTGTAGCACACATTCCATAAATGTTCCATTGATTTCACATGCTATGGAATTAAAAATTAATATCCTATACAGAAATGTAATATCATCTAATACAAAAGCCTTTTATAAACAAAATATAAACTTTAAGAGTTACAGAAAATCTAAACCTAAATGTAATCTCTGTGGTGTGTGTGTGTGTGTGGGTGTGTGGGTGGGTGGTGCACATTTGGGGAGGGGGATCAGAGGACAACTTGTAAGGTCACTCCCCTTAACACATGGGGTCCAAGGATTGAACTCAGGTCTTCAGGCTTGGTGGCAAGCACCTTTACCCACTGAGCCATCTCACTGGCCCAGAAATTTTTGAGCTATAAAATTCTCCACTTGAGCTGGGTGGTGGTGGCGCATGCCTTTAATCCCAGCACTCGGGAGGCAGAGATAGGCGGATCTCTGTGAGTTTGAGGTCAGCCTGGGCTACCAAATGAGTTCCAGGAAAGGCACAAAGCTACACACAGAGAAACCCTGTCTCGAAAAACCAAAATAAATTAATTAATTAATTCTCCACTTGAATTATGATCATGTATTTGAAAAATTTCTTATAGGAAAAGTGTTTGTCCATGAATGGGCCCATCTTCGCTGGGGAGTATTTGATGAGTACAGTGAAGACCAGCCATTCTACAGCGCATCATCAAAGAAAATTGAAGCAACAAGGCATGACTCCTAAGTATCCTGAAATGACCTTAAAAATAGGCTTTTAACTGCCCTATATTACTTTCCAATGACAAGCATTCATTTTTCTCCCAAAGCAAATAACAAATGCAATATCACAGGCCTATTTTATGCTTATTTTAGACCATTATCCTTGAAGACGATGACTGTCTCTAAAATATACATAGTTTCAATGTCAAGCATTTGTTTGGCTATTTGACATATTTTATTGACATATCTCTCCCATGGAGGCCTGAACTCACTTAGACCAGGTATATGCTGAGACATCAAACTCATTCACATTGCATAATGGGTGGAAGTGGCTAAGTACTATTAAACGTTAGCCGGGTAAGAACTCAAGCAACTGCAAGGAGCCAATTCAGAACTTCTTGGAGATTTATAAAGATCATTTTAAAATATCAGTGTAGCATCATAGCCAATAACAGACCACTATCTCAATTCTGAAATTAAGAGACCAGAACAGTTGGGAGAAATTAATTTAAAACTTGGTGTTAGCAGCCTCATCAGTGTTCAGATCCTCCTGGTTTGGGGCACTTGCCACAAGGTGGAGTGAACGGCGGCACAAAACTAACTGCCGCACGAGCCTTGTTGCCAAGTCTTAAAAGGGATTGTGTGCATTCTGTTTCTGTCATGCTGCTGCTAAATGTCGTTTCTGCCACAGAATATTATTACAACTGGTCATATAGATGGTATCATTATGTTCCTCAGTTTGGGAACAATAGTATCATGGATGTATTTATGAGCTTCCCTAAATGACTAGATCAAATCTATAATTCACCTGCTGAATTTGAACTGCAAGTCAATGAGATGAGTTGCAATTAAAGCCTGGTATATCTGTTATGATCACTGCCTATGCCCATCCCATGCAATAACACACAAACCCATCATTCTTTATTCCATTGCCTTTCTCGGCAGTACCTCACTCTGATTCCAGCCACATTTTCCTCTGGATAAAAAGATACTTCATGAATAATCACAGAACATGTAGTTTTGTGATGCTCTGCTCTTTAGAGGATATCTTCTTTAAAAAAAAAAAAAAAGAAGAACACTACACTGAACACCAAGCTATCTGGAATAAATGGTTCACAAGCTCTCTCATCCAGGTTCCTGTGAGCAGTTACAAGGCCAGCAGAGGATGTCTAAAGAAAAGACCCACAGCTTTAATTCCAGCTGAGAACCCCATTGTGTATATCTGGAGCCCTCCCTTTAGGTTTTTTTCATTACAATTTTTTGAAAAGCAGATGATTACTCTGATTGCCCGCTTAGCCTTTGCCATCATCGTGGAAAGGTCATGGCGTAGACACAAGAAATACTGTACCATAAACATTTTTCAAATAAATGCCTTCTGTCTCTAAGATTCACTTCCATATTTTCAGGTGTTCTGCAGGTATCACAGGTGTGAATAGAGTCTACAGATGCCAAGGAGACAGCTGTACAAGCAGAAGTTGCAGAACTAATTCCACCACAAAATTATATGAAAACAGTTGTCAATTTTTCCCTGACAAAGTCCAATCAGAAAAGGCATCCATAATGTACATGCAAAGTATCGATTCTGTAAGTATGCCAGTTGCTTGTCTAATTTCACTAATTTTAAAGTTATGATGATGTAGATGAAAGTAAGGCATTATACAATGCTAGGCAAACACTCACCTGAGGTCCAGTTAAACTTAAATATGACATGAGGATTAAATCTGTTAATGTAGAGTTCATTGAACATTGGCTGACACACAGTAAGTTAAGTACTCATCTACTATTATATCTTATTCACATTACTGTGTATTAATAACTAGATAATTATTGTTAACTATTATAATATTAAATCTACTTAAGTGTTAATTATATTTCACTTGAACAAAGCATATTTTTTAAACACATTTTGCTCTTTCTCTCATTTTTTTTCATTTTCTTTCTTTCTTTTTTTTTTTTTTTTTTTTTTTTTGAGATGGAGTTTCTCTGTGTAGCTTTGGAGCCTGTCCTGAAACTTGCTCTGTAGACCAGGCTGGCCTTGAACTCACAGAGATCTGCCTGGCTCTGTCTCCCAAGTGTTGGGATTAAAGATGTGTGCCACCACCGCCCAGCTTATTTGGTTTAAATGTTTTCCATTGAAATTGAACCTCCCAGCTAAAAACCTCCTTCAAACCATTCCCAAGTTAATCGCCTCTTTGTCTTTGATTACTGTTGATACATACATAATTATGTGTATATGCATGTGTGTTTGTGCACAAATATATTTAAATACAACCTGCTGAGTCTGTTTTTGTTGATGATGTCATTCAAGGAACACCATTCTGCATTGGACAACTGATACGGGGGCTCATCCTAGGGAAAAAATTAATTCTTTGACTAGGGGTAGGACCCCTTGAAAGTCTGCCTCTTCCACATTAACATGTCCATTGAAGTGGCCATTGTTTAGGACTTATTTATGCAGCCATCTCTAGCAGACTGTTTCACAGCAGACTTCCTGGTATTCTTGCTCTTACAATATTCCCACCCCCTTTACGTGATGTTTCCTGAGTCATAGATCATAGAAAGCTTTTTCTTTTGGACCACAAACCAGCTCCCAAATCATGACATGGAGACTTATTATTAGTTATGAATGCTCAGCCTTAGCTTAGGCTCATTTCTTGCTAGCTCTTATAACTTAACTTGTTTCTCTTTATCTACATTTTGCCTTAGGACTTCTTAATCTTTCTTTTTGTATATTTTACTTTCCTGCTGTCTCCATGTCTGGCTGGCAACTGCCTGGCTTCTGGCCCCAGGCATGTCCCTCTCCCTTGTTCTCTTCTCCTTCTTCTCTCTCATTCTTCTAGATTTCTCCTCCTATTTATTGTCTCTATCTGAAACCGCCCCCCAATCCTTCTCTATGCCTAGCTATTGGTCGTTCAGCTCTTTATTAGACCAATCAGGTGCCTTAGGCAGGCAAAGTGAAACAAATGCAACACATCTTTACAGAATTAAACAAATGCATCATAAACAAATGTAACACATCTCTACACAGTTAAAGTAATATTCCACAGCATAAATAAATGTAACACACTTTTACATAGTTAAATATTCTACAATAGATATAGGAACTGTAATGTAGATGTATCCATTGGGGCTAAGCTCCACATGATCTGTTGACCTCTGCATTGTGTCCAGTTGTGGTTTTCTGTAATGGACTCCATTTTCTGTAAAAAGAGGCTTCTTTGCTGAGGAGTGGCAGCTACACTTATCTGTGTATGTAAGGATGAGGGACAAGAGATAAGCAACATCATAGTTGTTTAAGTGAGCCTCAAGAAATCATATTATTTTATATTTTTATTTACATAGGATTCTATGCACACAACACACATGCACACACAACACACATGCACACACAACACACATGCACACACACAACACACACACACACACAGAGAGAAAGAGAGAGAGAGAGAGAGAGAGAGAGAGAGAGAGAGAGAAGTTAAGACACTTGGGCTAGCAGTGCCCCACACAAGAACCACAGAATAACAAAAATTCTAGTACCATGTGGAATAAACCTCCTTTAAAATGGTTGGTCAGGGTAGTCCAATCAATATATTATTGATATAGCCCTTGATTTTGTTTCATGGCTTGAGAATTAGCCTCTATTGCTGAATACACCACACGTTTAGGGTACAGGAATCAGATGGCCCAGCTGGATCTGACCTAAGAGCCTCCCTCCTGTAGTCTAGCTTCCATGGTTGCAGAAAATACTATGCAAGCTGCCAAGGGAAGGAAACAATTCTCCAGCTGCAACACCTGTGAACCCTGATAAAGACCAGCATGGCAAGAAATGCATAAAGGTGCAATAATGGTACTCACATGTTGGTGGCAAGCAACAGCTGTCTAATTGGGTTTGAGTCATACCTGGCACTGTTGACATAGCCAGCTTCCATGGCTAGTGAGGTCATGGAGCTTAGCAAGGAAATGAATACTGCCACTTTGCTAGACTAGCGTAATTACTTTTATATTCTAGCACTGAATATACTTTCACTTTGTTTTTCAGCTCATTTTTTAATACATGGCATAGTAATTTTCTACATTTTACTATACTTTTAGGTGACTGAATTCTGTAAAGAAGAAAACCACAATCGAGAAGCTCCAACTCTACATAATCTGAAGTGCAATTACAGAAGCACATGGGATGTAATTAGCAGTTCTGAGGATTTTATTACCAGCATGCCCATGGAGACTCTACCCTCTCCACCCACCTTCTCATTGCTGAGAATCAGTGAAAGGATCACATGCCTAGTTCTTGATGTGTCTGGGAGTATGACTGTAAGTTCATGGCTCATTTTTTTTTTGAATGTAGGAATAGAGATAACCGAATGGCAAAAAATAAACCCCCTAAACACTACTTGTTATGTGGATTTTTAAAAATTGTATGATGTCATAAAGTACTATTACTTCCTAAGATCATGACCTGAAATATATTGGAAAAAAAAATATATACTTAGAGAAAGATATCTAAGAATAGCTAACCTAAGGGTATCCATTTTGTTCCAGAAAATGTATGGCTGAATGAGAAGCACTCTGATACCCTTTAGTGAGAACAAGATACTGAAATGAAATTGTTTTCAACCATGAATCCTCCACATAACAAAAAATGAGAAGGGTTATATTAGTGTATGCTTAAACTCCATTTTAGCTCAAGCAACAGGATTGATTGGCAGAATGCCTAACATGGTATCATTTTCTTTCTCAAGTGTTCAAGTGATCTCCTTAGACATAAAAAGAAAAGCATCTCCGTGAAGAACAAATGGCTGTATGCAGTCATTCCTTCATTCTCTTATCATCCAGCGAACTGCAGGCATTGTGCTAGACTTTGAGAGCAGAGGTGCATGTGCTTGAGAAGTTCTTGGTTCCCTTAGGCTGAACTGTGGAAGTATGTTCCTGTCAAAATGGCATTTGGGAGACTAGGCGAGTTCAAAGCCGGTTTGGTGGCATAGTGACAGCCTGTCTCATAAAACAAACCAAAAAAAGGAAATATTTTATAGTCCATCAATGCTGTCTCTCCCTCTCACTATTACCTACCTACAAGTCAGTCCTGTCCTCCAGAACTTAGGAGAGATACTCATTTCTGCCAGGAGAAGGGCTGGGCTTGTGAGTGCTGTGTAGGTGCTAACCCTTGGCCAGTTCCAAACACTGCCTTTTGTATATCCCTGCTTCTGTATATTTTATTGATACTGCCTGTGCCTCTCCCAATCAGATGAAGAGTTCCTCTAGGATCCTGAACCTCATCCAATCCAGAGTTCATAACATATGTGTGACCAACAGATAGCTGCTGAAATGGATATAAACCACAAATAAGCAGGTGTAATGTGATAAAGCATTCAGAATGTCTGCACAGTGGCAGTGGAACAGACGTGCTGCCACAGAGATTAAAGCTTCAGCAGTGAGGGGAGGTGGTTATTGACAGAATAACAGAGATTGGTGAAGTGAACCACCATAGCACAAGAGTTTCTGGAAGACAGAAGAACAAGTGGGCCAAGAAATGTCACTGAGGAGAGAAGAGATTGCTGGTTTAGAGATGAGAAGCCTACCCCAGGCAGCGTACTGGCAGATCCATATTTAAAGGCAAAGCAGGGCTGGTGGGATGCTCAGCAGGCAAAAGCATTTGCCACACTAACCTAACTATATGAGTCCAATTATCAGAAGAGAATTGACTCCTCAAAGTTGTCTCTGACCTCCACATGGATACCATGGCGTAAGCACGCACACGCACACACACAGAGGAAAGGCAGACAGACAGACAGACAGACAGAGATAATAAATAATAATAATGAAGGCAGAAGACAAATCAGTGGGTAAAGGCACTTGCAGCAATGCCTAATGACTTGAGTTCAGACTCTGGAATTCAAATGGTGGAAGGCAAGTTGTCCTCTCACTTCTACATGTGTGCCGTGACATGTGTGCTGGGGCACAAGTATCCTTGAACACCCACACACTCACCACACAGAACAAATGCAATAAAACCAGCAGAGAAAGAAGATAACAGCAGAGAAGCAGGCAAAGCAAAGCTGGAGATACGTAGGAGTTTTTGTTGTGATTTGGTTCAAGAAGTTCACAAGCAAATAAATTGGGGTATGGGTTGCAGGGAGGACCTAGAGAAAATAAATGCATGAAGTGTACCTCCTGGGCATTCATCTAGTTAAGAGAGACATGGTTGCTGGTGAGTTGCCAGAAAGCCAGGGCAGTTCGTCCACGGTGGAGAAGCAGTGAGGAGAGGGTCATAGGAGGGGGTGGGGTAGGCTGGCCTTCTCAGAGTTAACTGGAACTCAAGTAAGCTTCCCCTTTGAGGAGTTGGTCAGTTCAACTGTGTTTGGAGACCAGGTTGGGTTTTGAACCCTAGGTTATGAATGAACCTTAACAGGAGTGATTAGTGTGTGAATTGTCCACTACAGTGTGAATCTCTGCCTTGGTTGCAATGCAAACTCCAGCTCTAACTTGGGTACTTAGCAACTGGGAATCGCTCCTTCGAGTGTGTCCCATATTATATATGACCACACTTTATATACTTACTAGTTTTTAAAAAAATCACAATTGCTTTCTTCGATAGTACAGATGAATAGTTGTAGACAATTCTTGCCAATAAACTTCATGCACTCCTTTTATGAGATCTGCTCTTATCTTCCAGTTGAATATCAAGGGTTTTTTTCTTTCTTATCCTTTTTTACTCAGGTTTCTGATCGCCTCAATCGAATGAACCAAGCAGCACAGTATTTTCTAATGCAGATCATTGAAAATGGGTCCCAGGTAGGAATGGTTCACTTTAATCATCAGGCCAGTATTAAAAGTCAGCTGATCCAAATAAACAGTGATGCCGAGAGAAGCCAGCTTCTGGAAGCCTTGCCTACAGTGGCCAATGGAGGGACTTCCATCTGCTCTGGAATCCGAGCTGCATTTGAGGTGAAAATCTACTGCAAATGTATTTTGTTCTTTGTTTTGCTTTTAGGGCATTAACTTGTGAGGTGCTATTGTTCTTACTTGCCTCCTAATTTATACATAATTAATCTTAAAAGGCTCAGGACAAAATACACAGAAAAAAATCTTTGATATATGTTGTCTTAGCCTTTGGGAGATAGAGGCACAAGGATCAGACTTTCAAGATCATCTTTGGCTAGACCATGCTGAGGACAGCATGGGAAATGTGAGATCCTGTCTCAAGTAAATAAAAATAAATAATTATCTCTAACTTCAACATACTTAGAACATTTGATACTGTTTATTAAGCATTCAAGAGTTTTCTAATTTGGAGTCCATCACCAATTCGTGTTTTGTTGTTTGTTTGTTTTTTTTTTTTCCTTTTTTGAAACAGGGTTTCTCTTTGTAGTCCTGGCTGTGCTGGAACTCACTCTGTAGACCAGACTGGCCTCAAACTCAGAGATTCACCTGCTTCCACCTCCCAAACGCTGGGATTAAAGTCTTGCGCCACCACCTCCCGGCTAATCCATTACCGGTTTTTTTGTTTTTTGTTTTTTGTTTTTTGTTTTTGTTTTTTTGTTTGTTTGTTTGTTTTTTGGTTTTTTGGAGACAGGGTTTCTCTGTGTAGTTTTTGTGCCTGTCCTGGATCTCGCTTTGTAGCCCAGGCTGGCCTCACACTCACAGAGATCTGCCTGGCTCTGCCTCCTGAGCACTGGGATTAAAGGCATGCACCACCATCGCCTGGCTAATCCATCACCTTTTAATGCTGATGTGGATGTTTAACACACCCAGTTGTATGTACAATGGATTTGGTATACTGTAGGCTTGTCAGAGGATACCTGGGGAAGAAAATGCAGCCCATATTTTGAGTATCTATCTATTTGCCTGGGTTTTCTGGGGTCAGATGCCACTGTCATTTAGTCATGTGAGTTTTTTCTAATACTGGATCCCATCTATCTTTCATTTGAACAAATATCTCCTGATTTCAGGGGACAGAAAAATAATATGTTTATGTTCTCCAAGGGTTATTGAGTGTAAATTCTATGATTCTAAAAATAGAAATTATCTCTTCTGTCCTACACTTTTTTCATACAGTTTCTTTCTTTTTTTTTTCCATCAGGATAGCTGATCTAGTATGATAATGGAATTCTGAATTATGCTTGCAGGTATTTAAAAATGGAGGTTTCCAAACAGATGGGACTGACATTGTGCTGTTGACTGATGGAGAGGACAGTACTGCAAAAGACTGTATTAATGAGGTGACAGAGAGCGGGTCCATAGTTCATTTCATCGCCTTGGGACCATCTGCTGATATCGCTGTAAAAAACATGAGCATCCTAACAGGTGAAACATGATGTCCATATTACCGACTTCCGATTGCTGTATATAAATGTAAAAGTGATGCTCAACTTCTTCTAAGCTCTGTTCTGCAAAAGTCAGGCCAGGGATTGGAGAGCAAAGTCAAACAGACCCAACCTCTTTCCTCATCACCTCATTGTCCAATTGGCTAGAAAAGACACATAAAACTGTTGATCCAAACACATGGATCACATTCCTTCATAAAAGGAAGAGTATAGAATAAAGTTTAATTGAGACAGACAGCCTTTCATGCTCCCAAAATGTTATAGAGGGGAAAGGAAAGGAGGTATTTGAAATTAAGTGGCTTCCAAGCTGGGCCATGAACAAAGTCTGGTTTTTTTTCCAGGAACAAAAGTCAATGAGAAAATACAAAATTTCTCAATAAACATTAACTATGGTAACTGTTGTTTTAATATACAGATGTGATGAAAACTGATTACATACTTCTAGTACCTCCTTAAACATAGTAGAGAATGTAGAACCAGTAATACAAGTATCAGTTGCTATACTGATTTGGCTTTCATGGTACCAAATATTTATACTTGCTTTTTTGTGGCTGGCTATACAAATTACTACCATTTCAAATACTTTTATGGCCATTTGTACAATTTATTTTTGTCACAAATATTCTAACTGATAATGGTATGTTTGTGAACTTGTCCCCATTGCTTATCACTCGATCTCCACAGTCTAGTTATTGTCAAGACATCTCAATACAGCAACTCTTTCATCTTTCCAAATCTCTGCTTCTAATCGATTTTCTTCTGAAACAAATTCTAAATGATGTAAATAAGAGTTAATAATTCCCCTAGTGGACTTTAAAAAAATCTTTGAGTTTTAATATGCATAGCTGTAGTACCTTCCATAGTCTATAACAAAATGACACACCTCATTCAACAGAGGTTTCTATACTGAGGTAATAAGGTGGGTTTTGCTTCACAGTTAGGATGTATTAAATTCAATTAACATTTCAGAGATAATCTTAACAGTTTTCTGTTAATTTGATCTTTGTGGAAACTTTGGCTTTATTTTAACTGTTACCTTGTTAATCATTAAAATGTGATAATTACACCTGTTCTGTAAAACAATATAACTTATTCATTCACATTTTAGGAGGCAAGCATTTATTTGCTTCAGATATAGCCCAGAACAACGGTCTCATTGACGCTTTTGGGGCTCTTGCTTCAGAAAATGCTGATGTCGCCCAGAAGTCACTTCAGGTCAGCATTGTTCCATCCCTAGAGGTCTCATGGTTGCTTTTGCCATAACTAAGAAAAGGTATAAGGGCAGAATACTTGAAACCATGCAGAAAGGAAACATCGGTGTTGGCCTTTTTTTTAATGTTTAGAAAGAATAGAAATAAATTCTGTCTTTCTCACTTGAAATATCTGTGGTAAGTTCTTAAAAAGAGAAAAAACAAAAAGAAAGTACAAATTTTCAAAGTCAAGCTGTATTCTTATGCATGATGGATGGAAATGATTGAGGTAGATAATGACCAGTTAGAAGCATGGTACCATCATCTGAGTTGATGGGAATTTGGGGTTAGCAGTGGCACCTGGAATACAAAGAAAAAACTGTGCCCCACATTTATTTCTCCTAATGCCATCATGGGACCAAAATGACCTTCTTTTCCAAGACTTTGCTGATGAAGAGATAAAATGTGTGGGTGGCATTCACATTCAAATTCACTCCTAATCCATTTAAAGACTTGCCAGCTTAACCTGGAAGTAAAACATTAGACAATGGAATGATGCTTTAAAGAGTTATCAGGGTCGAAGGTTTGGGATGGAGTAGAAAAGATACATTCTATTCTTCCTAAAATGGCGCCCCTAGGAAGCACCCATATGGGTAAAGCTAGATAACGTAGGACTTCATGTTAGGTGAAATAAACAAGACACAGAAAGATGAGGTGTGTGGCCTCACATGCATGTGAAATCCAAAATAGCTGAATTCATAGAAAAAAAATAAAACCATCATTAGCATCAACTGGTAAAATGTGAGAGTCAGAGAGATGTTAGGAAATGCAAATTTTCAGTTAGATAATCGATAAGTCCAGGAGAGGTATTATATACTAAATACTATAAATAATAGCATGTATCTAATATTTGGTGCAATAGATTAGAAAGTGAATTTAAGTATTCTCAGTGTATAGTGAGGAAATGGTCATGCTAATTAGCTTAAATTAGTCCATTTATACTGTTTCAAAACATTGTGTTTACATGATAAACATGTAATTTTGTGACTTTTAAAAAACAAATTAATATGTTGGCTCTTCTCCACTAAGAATTATCAACAAGGATGAACGGCTCCTCTCAGAGAAGGCCCTGGTTTTTGTTTTCTCTCTTCCCAGGATTCTATCCTTCACAACCAGTTTTTCCCCTTTTGGACAGACTCCATTCCAATGCTTCACTCTCAATCCCATGTGAAAACATCACTTACAGGTTCCCCATTAGCGATCTATCCAAGAGTGCTTGTCTCAACTGTCTTTTCTATCTTCCTAGGGACTGAATCTATAGCTGCCAATGTGCTAGGCAAGTGTCCTGTCACGTCCCAGACACTGACCTGACTTTTCTTTTCTTTGGAATTCTTTACTCTGCCTCAATTAAGATATTCTAATTACCCCAAGTTTTGTCTTTTGGGTCGTCAGCCAGATGCATCCCACATATACCCATCCTCTATACATATACACACATACTAATGCTCTGTGGTTTTTAGTATCCTTTAATGGCAAAAGTCAGTATGAGCATTTTCCTAGAGAACTAAGAATGTATAGCAAGGTCACAGTCTCAACTTTTCAACTGATGTTTCCACTTTAAATCTCCTGTTGTACACTGCCCTTTCTTCAGCTCCTGGATTCCCAACCTTGCAACTGTCACATTGCAATAAGACTTCAGAAAGGTGGCAAATCCATTGGTAGGAAGAGACAGGGAAATTGCTAGGAGTTTGAATCTACTCTGGTACATAGGGAGACCAGGCCAACCATGACTACATAACAACCCTTTATATGAGAGAGAGAGAGAGAGAGAGAGAGAGAGAGAGAGAGAGAGAGAGAGAGAGAGAAGTCTAAGATAGTTCAGCATATGTAAGAATGTTTCCAGATCAAATGTAAAAAATTATCTCTAGAAGACAAAAGAATAAAACTATTTTCTTATTTAGTTATTAAGTTTTGTTGTCATTGTTGTTTGTATTTTTACACTTAAACAGCTTGAAAGTAAGGGAGTCGTGTTGAACAATGGTCTCTGGCTGAATGACACCATAGTGATTGACAGCACAGTGGGGAAGGACACATTCTTTCTTGTCACCTGGATGAATGCAGCTCCTGGAATTTTTCTATGGGATCCCAAAGGAACACAAATCACAAATTTCACAGTGGATGTGGCTTCCAAAATGGCCTATCTCAGCATCCCAGGAACAGCTCAGGTAAGTCACTTGCTTCTCAATTTTCACTGAACAAATGTTTTTCCAAAGAGGCTCTAAAGCCACCATGAATATGAGTGACAACAATTTTTACCATCTTCAAAATGAAAAAAATCTGTAAACTTTTATTACCTGTGTGACACTGAAAACTATAATGTCCAGAAAAAAGGTAAAAGGAATTTATGGATTGAGAGAAAAGATAAGGGGTGTGTGAGAACACTAAGGGAAGAACGTGGAGAGTCTGTGTGACTTAGTGCGCCATCTTTTCTCATTGTTCCTCCCAGAGTCACAGAGGCTATGACACTGAGGCCAAAGAATGAGGCCAAAGCCAAGGCAGACTTAACAGAACATTATTTTCCAGTTGAGAGATCACAAAAGGTAGACACCACGAGCACAGCATTAGCCGGGCTCCCCGCTTGAACTGTCTCAGCTTCAGTCACTGAAGAATTAAGACCTTTTTAAACCACAAAGCTTCTAGGATCTATTTTTAAGTCACATAATGGAAAAAAACGATGGAGTTGGACTCTAATTGCTTGCTACATGTTTCCATTGAAAATTTTAGGTGGGCATTTGGACTTACAGCCTGGAAGCCAAAGTAAACCAAGAAATACTAACAATTACAGTAACCTCCCGGGCAGCAAACTCTTCTGTGCCACCAATCATTGTAAATGCTAAAGTGAACAGAGACACTAGCAGTTTCCCCAGCCCCATGATTGTTTATGCAGAAGTCCTACAAGGGTACACACCCATCATTGGAGCCCACGTAACAGCTATCATAGAATCAAGTAGTGGGAAAACAGAAGAGCTGGAGCTGCTGGATAATGGTGCAGGTAAGCCACGCCACTTAGGAATAAGCCTAAATTTTTATAGTTCAAAATGTGTCATGGGTTCCTGGGGTAGTGGGTACAACAAGTTGGGAACCTGAAGAAGTAAGACAGATTCTGAGGGAATAGCAAGACCAGCAGGAAATTCAATCAGGTAAGTCCTACCAAGTGCTTAGCAAACATCCGGCACATGATAAGCATTCAACAAATGCCATCTACTGCCAAAATTATGTTCGTAATCTTGACAGGCAATGCCTGTCTCCAGCAAAGAGAGGCTCATTCAGAAGGCTGAGAACATAAACAAGAATTCTAGGTACATGCTTCTTAGGGGAGCATCACCAAGAAAGCGCAGTCAAAGGAGGCGATGCACAAATAATCAGGTGAGAGGAGTAGTGGAAGCTGGCATCCCGACAGGGAAAGGGAGAGAATCAAGAGTGTGTCCCCATAGCTGCAACAAAATGAAGAATCATGAGGGCCAGGACCCAGGAGAGGCACCACAGAAAGGAGGGCCCAGCACCGCAGCATCAGATGCCAGGTCTGAGGTGGGAGCGAGGAGCTGTACCGGCTGTCCGTCCTCCGGTCCGCAGGATGAGTGGGTTCTGTAAGTGGAACCTTGTGTTGAAATCAGTGAATAAAATAACAAGTCTGGTCCACACTTAAATTAGTAAGGATGTCTATCAGTGCATTTTGCAACGTCATTTTATGTCATTTTACAATTTTGTCTTCAGCTGTATTTGACTGTTCTTGGGTTGACTTCCATGTTTTCTTTGATTGCAACAATAATTCCACAACAACCTCTTGTCTCTTTGAAGTCCCACAAACCCATCTACACTGCATATCATTTCATGCTTCTTGCTTCATTTGCTTGCATTTTACCAGATATGCATTTAGTTCATTGGGAAATAAGTTAATTTGAAATGCCTTTACTGGAAGAAAAAAAAAAAGACTTTGACTACCAGTAGCTGAAGCAGGCATTGTCACATTTTTTTTATACAGAGGAATCATCTGGAGGACTTTATAAAATGAGAAATTTTTAGGAGAGGCACTTCCCTGGATATTTTGGGAAATTCGTATGTCTAAAACTCTCTAGACTTCTGATCTGATCAGTATCCAGTACGGATACTGCTAAGGCAAGGACCTTTCTTTCTCATGTTCTGGTTAGAATGGGAAATACATTTTGTAACTTATCAGGTGACTCTAGTACTTGTAATTTCGAGCGTGTACTTATGATACTGCATTCCTGAGATCCTACAAGCATTTATTCCAGTAGTAAAATGGGTTTTCCTCTGTTGGACTAGAGAAATAATTGATCGAGAGAACACAAAATTATTTTTTTTAAAAAGTAAAGAAACACAGAAGTTGCTGACCATGAAACAAAATAAGTAAATTTAGTCATCTATGATGTTAATTAAATCTCGCATAAAGATGCATTTACCACAGTGGGGACCTCACATATAGAAAGAGAAGATACACTCGGGAGGCAGAGGCAGGCGGATCTCTGTGAGTTCGAGGTCAGCCTGGTCTCCAAAGCGAGTTCCAGGACAGGCACAAAGCTACACAGAGAAACCCTGTCTCGAAAAACCAAAGAGAGAGAGAGAGAGAGAGAGAGAGAGAGAGAGAGAGAGAGAGAGAGAGAAGATAATACAATAAGATTAACTAACAAACTTGAAAGTCAATCAATTGGCAGAGAAATTATAAGCAGAGTCTTATAACCTCTGTGAAAGTTGGTAGGGCACAGAAAGATAAGGCATTAAAGTATTTATTATATACATGCAATTATCATGTAGGTAAGTGTATTTCATGAGTGCAGATGCATACACCCCAAAGTGAGTCCGGATATATGATTCAATAACATATTATTTTGTCAGAGTAGGATGGAAATATACTCCATTCAAATGTGAAATAGTAAGCATAGGTTGAGAATACGCCTATAGAAGCCAGTGCATGTGTTAGAAAGCACACCAAGTTCTCATTTTGTACAGTGATTGTAATTTATTTCTTTATGTCTTTAACAAGGGGCTGATACTTTCAAGGATGATGGTGTCTACTCTAGGTACTTCACAGCTTATTCAGAAAATGGCAGATATAGCTTAAAAGTGCGGGTGGACGGAGGAGCAAATTCTGCCAGAAGCTTAAAGCATCCATCCAGTAGAGCCGCCTACATACCAGGCTGGGTCGTGAATGGTGAGTGGTTCACAGTGGCATGAACTCATTGAATGATAGTCATTATTTAATATAATGGAGGCTCCAAACATTTTACAATTCAAAAGAAAACTTTCCCCATTTCTAGAATGAGGTCTGTATAAAATTGTCTCTAAGTTAACCCAGTCTAAGCCTGGCATCCAGTAGACACTGAAAACCTATCAGCTAGTATTATGTTAGTGTAGAACACCCTTACAGAGCCAACAATGATGTTTTAACCTTTCAGCACAGGACACAGGAAACAGCCTACTATGCTAAGAGGACAAGTTTGAGCCAGTGGGAGAATCTATCCTCTGGGTTACATGAGTTTTGAAGTTTTTAAGCTTTCTTCTCCTTGTCCCTTATCTTGTGACTTTAGGGGTCTTTTTTAAGCAATGGAATAAGTCAGGAGCTTCATTCCTTAGCATTTTCAGCATGGAGGGAAGAATGTCGTCTGAGTGTCAAGGATAGAACTGGCATTGATTTCCCCAGACACATTTCTAATCAGAAATAACTTGAGAAATAAAGTAATACTTTTCTTAATATATATATATGTGAGGCATGATGACACATGACTGTGACCCCAGCACTTAGGGGACAGAGGCACGATTTCAAGGTCATCCTTGGCTATGTAAGTGCATTTGAGGCCAGTCTAAGCTTAATGCCACTGTTTGGTTTTGGATTTGTTTTCTTTTGTTAATTCATATAACAAATTACATAACATTCTCATTCAATGCAGTTTTCAATTCAAAGGAAGTTGTTATTAAATTTGATTTGATACCAGCCTGGTAAGGATTGTGGAGGAAGAATTTTCCCATTAATTGAATGCTTATGATTATAGTACATAATAAAAATGCAGCTGTTTGAATGAAGAGAGAAAGAAGAAAGGAAAAACAAGTAGGGTTAGAGAACTGATTGACTGAGTTCCAAATACACTAGTACAGTTTCTTCCAATTTAATCTAGAGAATTTTAAATGCAGGAGAAATTGAAGGGAACCCACCCAGACCCGAAACAACCCAGGCTACTCATCCAGTCCTGGAGAATTTCAGAAGAACAACATCTGGAGATGCATTTGTGGTATCCAATATTCCATCTTATCCATTGCCTGACCAGTACCCACCAAGTCAAATCACAGACCTTCATGCCACACTTGAAGGGGAAGAGATCAGTCTAACATGGACAGCACCGGGAGAAGATTTAGATGTGGGAAAAGGTAAGAACAAAGAATCATGTGGGTTTGACTTAAATGAGAGATGTCCAATGTGAGTCAATAGTGATGGCTCAGTCAGAAGAGGGTGATTTTTAACTGAGAACTCAGCCCAGTAGGAATGTTATGATCTAATATTTTATAATTTATCAAACAGGCCTTGCTTTGCATGCAAAGAGGGTAGCATTTAGCAGTGTTTAAAAGTCAGAACTCAGTTTTTATTGAAAAATGAATAAAACTTTTGTTATGAGCATACAT
This sequence comes from Peromyscus leucopus, assembly GCF_004664715.2. NCBI lineage: Eukaryota > Metazoa > Chordata > Mammalia > Rodentia > Cricetidae > Peromyscus > Peromyscus leucopus. Next base: position 116,022,077 of record NC_051068.1, on the reverse strand, counting down.
TCCATGTTAAACATTTTTGAGAAAAACTAGAAAGAAATTTAATACGGTATGTTGCAGCAACTAACCCACACATAACATTTTTCTTAGTTCAACAGTATATCATAAGAATAAGTGAAAATGTCATTGACCTAAGAGACAATTTTGATGGGGCTCATCAAGTTAATACGACTAACCTGTTACCAAATGAAGCCAACTCCAAGGAAACCTTTGCCTTTAAACCAGAAAACATCTCAGAAGAAAATGCAACCCACATCTTCATTGCCATTCAAAGTGTCGACAAAAGCAATTTGACATCGAAACTGTCCAACATTGCACAAGTAGCATTATTCACGCCTCAAGCAGAGCCTGATCCTGACAGTCCTGGTGGTCCTGAGGATCCTGGCAGTCCTGGTGGAAGTCCACATTCTGGAGTTAGCATTTCCACTATTGTGCTGTCTGTGGTGGGCTCTATTGTACTTGTTTGTATTATTTTAAGTGCCACTATTTGTATCTTAAAGAACAGAAGGTCCTCATCAAGAGCTGTGACAACATTTTGAAAAGCAACATAAATAAAAGAATATTTCTGAGTTTTTAAGTACATCCCATGTGATCATGATCTCAAAAATAATTTCAAGAGGGTTTAAAAGAATGCTTTAAGAATACCCATTCATGAAAACTACCAATATTAATGTTTATAATTATATTCACAACATAAATAGTAATAAAAACTATTTTTATAGTGATCTTTAGCTCTGTATTTTTTTCCTGATGCCAAAGTTTTCTGAAATGACACTTCAAATATCCTGGAGAAACTAAAAGTGTCTGTTTAAGTAGCCAAGGTGCAACATAAAAGAACAAATCAACAATATTTAGAGAGAAGAAATGAATGTGGTCTCAGTATTATCAATATAAATTAATGGCATTATAGTAACTCAAAATTTCCAACTGTACACTATCATAGTGAAGGTCATACTTACTGTAATTCATGGATATGGAAGATGCTATTTTAATATTTTACTTTTATTTATTTTGTGGGTACATGTATGTATGAATGCATATGTATGTATGCATTTATGTGTATATGTATGTTTGTATTATGTAGGGCACTATGTGTGCCGCTGTGTGCATGTGGATATCAAAAGACAATTTGTGGGCATGGGTTCTCTCCTTCTGTCATGTGAGTCGTAGCCATCAAACTCACGTAGTCATGCTTGGCAGCATGTGTCTTTACTCTCAGCAATCTCACTGGGCCTATGATGATACTATTTATTTTTAAATCAGATTCACCTGTTTACATTTCCATTCAGTATAAACACCTCTTTTCTCTGAAATCCCACCTACCTAGGCGCTTTTTCATTCTTAAGAAAGAATTGTTGAAACTATAGTCTCCTGATTTTTTCCTGAGAAAAGAAAGCAAAATGTGTTAAAGACTTGTTTTAATCTATCAATCAGAGCACAGCCTAGGAGACTCAAGCACATTGATGACTAAGATCAGCTAAAGATAAAGAAAGTAGATTGAGAAGAGTAGATCACATTGCAAGAAGTGATACAAACTCAATTTACTTCGCATAACAACAAATGCTGGTGAGGATGTAAAGAAAGAGGATCCTTAAACCTGGTTGGTAGGGATGGAAATTGGTGAATTTAAAGTAAGAGGTACCACATGACCCAGCTGAACCTTTCCTGGGTATACACACAGAAGCCTCTAAGTCTCATCACAGAGACACTTGTACATACATGTTTACTCACAATGGCTAAGAAATGGAACACCCTAGATGTACATCAACAGATGAGCAGGCAAAGAAAACATGGTGCACATGATGCACAATGAATTTAATATAACCAGCCATCAAGAGAAATGAAATCAAGACATTTGCAGGAGAATGGATACAACTGGAAATTATTATGTAAGTAAAATGTCCCAGACTCATAAAGATACATCTCCCCTGTGTCTTCTCATATATCAATTCTATGTTTGTATGTGTGTGTGTGTGTGTGTGTTTTATGTAAGTAAAATGTCCCAGACTCATAAAGACACATCTCCCCTGTGTCTTCTCATATATCAATTCTATGTTTGTATGTGTGTGTGTGTGTGTGTGTGTGTGTGTGTATGTTCCTATAATACTTCTTGCCTCTTCAAATTAAAGTTCCCCCTGACCTAGAATCTTGACTAGTATATGCTATGTTTCACCAAAATGATTGGAACATTGTGTGTGTGTGTGTGTGTGTGTGTGTGTGTGTGTGTGTGTGTGTAATATATATTATGATATATATAATGATATATATAATATATATAATGATATAATATATATATAATATATATATACTCTCTGTTTACCTATTCTTCATTTTTTCTTTACTAAAATGAATCACATTAAAGTCATTAACTGTTTAGGGATAATCATTTTGCACACTGTGAAGATGTGTCTCTGCCAAGGCATCTTCTGATTGGTTTAATAAAGAGCTGAATGGCCAATAGCGAGGCTGGAGAGGACAGGCAGAACTTCCAGGCAGAGGTAGGAACTCTGGGAAGGAATCAGAGTGGCAGAGATTCACCAGCCAGACACAGAGGAAATGGGATATATGGTATGGAGGATAGGTTACAAGCCACATGGCAGAACATAGATTAATATAAACATGTTAATTTAAGTTATAAGCTCTAGTTGGGAACAAGTCTAAGCTAAGGCCAAACTTTCATACTTAATAAGAAGTCTGTGTCATTATTTGGGAGCTGATCGTCCAAAGAAAGTCCAACTTCAGTTAACAAATGTGTTGATATGCTCAGAGCCCATCTTTGTGCTTCTGAAGTCAAGGCGCTGAGTGAGATGAGTGGTCACATGATCAGGGGCACTCACAGACTCCAGCCTGCTACTGTGTTTATGAGGCAGTATTTACTGACTACTCATATAGAAATGATTTCCTGTACCTTTTGAGTCATGTTTGCATAATACATAGTTGTGTCCTTTCTCCCCCTAGTTGCATAAAGTCAGAACTACATCTTCCAGAAACAATATAACAGTATAATTTGATTGGATGTTGGGCAAATGATTAATTATCTTAATTTTTACCAAAAGTAGATATATAAATTTAGGAATGCATTACAGAATGTTGTTTGGGTATTGGTTTGGTTTGGTTTGGTTTGGTTTGGCTGGCTGTTTTGCCAGTGTTGGTGGGAAAATAATATAATTCTAAAACACAGCATTCACCCTCTTCATACATAACCTTATGAATTTCTCTCTCAGTGTAATAAAACATCATGCTCCCCTGCCACTCACATCAGAGACCACAGGCCAGTCCTTTCATCTCCCAATTTCTTCACCACTTACACTCAGTCACTGAGCAAGTCTTGCCCTCACACCCTCTCTCAAGGGCCCGTGCACACATGTGCTGCACATACATACACTCAGACACGTGCATACACATAAAATAATGTTTCTTTACATTATGCCATCTCAGCCTGTCTCTATCACCTGCTAGTAGAAACTGTAGTCCCTCCTAGTCTTTCTATATTTCGTCTAACCTCCCCATATATATCTCACTGACCTTGATACATCCCATGCTGATTCCTAGATAAAATCTAAGAGTGTCAATGTGTCTCTAGGGCAGTGAAGATGCCTGTTTCATTTGTCGCTTTTTTCAGTTACCCAGCATAGATAGCACACAATTGGTAAATAAAGGAGCCTTATTATCACTGGGCCTTGCCCCATCCTCTAGAGCAAAACTCTGCAACTCCCCTCTCTAAAACTGGGCTGGACTTTGCATTGCATTTAGAGTGAGGCCTGCTCATGTAACTGACAATGCCCTTTCAAGGCTTTCTACCAGCTCACCTTCTAGTCTCTGTCCTCAGAATTCCTCTTGTCATACAGAGGGCACCATCTTCCCTCCATGGACTGCTATTCTCTGACTACGTCAGTTACTCTCCCTGGACCCTAAGCCTGTTATTCTCCATGAAGGTCACCTTCCATTATCCACCGTACCATACCCTACAGTCACCTGGTAAATCATGTTCATTTTTATGTCTTAATGAAGGGTGCTGAATTTCCTAGGGAGGATGCTCTCTCTCCCAACCTCCTTCCCTGAAGAAGGCAACCTTCCTGTTGCCCTAGGCTCACTTTAGCTCTGTACTCTCCTGCTATTTACTTGTTCTGACTTCTCTCCAGATGGTGAGATTCTCAAAGTCAGGAGATAATCCCTTATTCATCATTACAGCTCTGATACCTATCACCATGCTCAATAAATATTTGTTCATCTTTCTCTTGGTATCAGTTGAAATGAATCAGTCCCTGAGCCACCAGAAGGACAACAAAGGAACCCGTATCTACCTGATGTTCCACACATAAGCTATAAGGAGGAAATATGACTCCTCTAGAGAGAAATGCTGACTCATCCCACTGAAATAAGGAAAAACAACAAATAACTGAACTGTGTTCTCAATGCTTCTGTAATAACAAACTTGGAGTTACTTCCTCCTCATTGTGCAGCCAGCCTTTACCTAGTGTTTAGGCCAATCCAAATCTTACAGGAATTTTCTTCTGCCTAACATGTTCTTTCAATTCCAGTTTTCCAATAACCATTTCACATTACTTTGAAAGACACAAGGCAAACTTGTGCAAATGCAGCAAAAAGCATACTTCACAGCCCCTCCTGACCCTGTTTTACTTCATATGAGCAGCAGCACTGATCCACTGGGAGTTTTTGCTACTCTTGTTCCATCTCCTAGATTTTAATGATTCCTTTTCTCTTTTAACCTCAGAGAGGCCTTTACTAACACCCCACTTGTAAGCAACAACAAAGTTACTATGATATTTGCATTATTAAATTGTATGTAAAGAATTTAACACTGACTGACATTTTAGCATATCTATTGTTTATCTTTTCCACTAAGCATTAATTATATGAAAGTAGTGGTCAGTCATAACTCACAAAGAAGAACTGAATCTAACTATGGTAAATTCTCAACTGTCAAATTGCCAACTATCAAATGCATTAGGAGATAAGGATAGTCTGGACATTTTCATCCACAGAGGCACAAAATCAGGACAAGGGAAGTATTTGAAAATATTAATGCCATGTGATACCTTGTTCAATTATTTTTCTAATCTCTTCTCTATATCTTACTAAATTGAAGTCTTAGCCTTGATTGTTTATGATATGTTTTCATAAAAATGTCAAGAAGATTATTTGCCAGCATCCAGACACAACCTTCCTGGTCTCTTCAGGGTCACCTTCCACCAAGGTAACTACTACTGTCATATCTACTAGCACAGACTGTCCCCTGTCTGTGTGCTTCACCCAAGTGGAGTCTTCAGGTACACTTTGCAGTGTGGTGGGCTTCTTTCATATATATGTGTGTGTGTGTGTGTGTGTGTGTGTGTGTGTGTGTGTGTGTGTGTGTGCAATTCAGCTATATTACGGCAGAGAGTAATGTGGTCCTGAAACTCATTTCAGTATATTACAAACCTTTAAAACTCAATGTCATCATTAATGTTGAAAGCTACTTATGTTCATAGGAAGTGCTACTAGCAAAGTTGATTGTATAAGAGTTTTTAAACAACCTAGATGCCCGTCAATGGAAGAATGGATGAAAAAATGTGGTACATATACACAATGGAGTTCTACTCAGCAGAGAAAAACAATGAAAGCATGAAATTTGCAGGCAAATGGATGGAACTAGAAAAAATCATCCTGAGTGAGGTAACCCAAACCCAGAAAGACAGTCATGGTATGTACTCACTCATAAGTGGATTCTAGATATAAAATAAAGAACAATCAGACTACAACCTATAGAACCATGGAGGCTATATATATAGCATGGAGGTCCCTAGGACAACTGTGGCTTATAATAAATTTCAGTTTTACTCAAAAAAAAAAAAAGAAGTTATCATTGAAGTTAAATGGTGGCCAACATGTATAAGGAATACTATGGGGCTTTGAACCCTTTATGAATCTTGTGATTGATGAATGTGTGAAGGTGGCAACTAATGGGTAACAGAATAGCATCGGCATGGTGGTCACACGAGGAAATAGCAACATCATGTTAGAAGCCTTGGAAAGAGTCTAAACAATGGCTGGTCAGCAGAGGAGTCCACATCCTTCCCCTAAGGACTGTTTGATTGGGGTGCAGAATTGGGTCATGTATGTTTTCATATGAAACTTTTTTTGTGATACTTAGAATAAAAAAAAAGTAATGAAATAAAAAAATGGAACGAGAACCAAGGAAGAGAGGTACACACACACACACACACACACACACACACACACACACACACAGCAAAAGGAGGAGAGAGAGAGGAGAGGAAGGGAGGGAGGGAGGAGGAGGAAGGAAGGAGGAAGGAAGGAAGGAAGGAAGGAAGGAAGGAAGGAAGGAAGGAAGGGAGAAGTTTTAAGAGATGAAGATATTCCACAGGTGCAAGGAGCTATGAGTTTGGCAATATGGAGGCCACTATGGAAGATTCAGCCAAAGTAATGTCAGCAAATCTCAGGAGGATGAGGTAGTATGGATGGAGAGAGAAGAAGAGGAATATTCACTCAGGAAGTCATTGAAATGAAGCTCCCTTTTTCTTGCTTAGAGATCTTCAGGCTCTGTGGTGTCTCATAAGACAGCTCTTTCTGAGGCCTACAACAAGCCTGGCCTCATTCTTTGGCTTCTTAGAAACTGTCTAAGCTGGGCGGTGGTGGCACACACCTTTAATCCCAGCACTCAGGAGGCAGAGCCAGGGGGATCTCTGTGAGCTAGAGGACAGTCTGGTCTACAGAGCGAGTTCCAGGACAGGCTCCAAAGCTGTACAGAGAAACCCTGTCTTGAGAAAAAAAGAAAGAAAAGAACAGAAAAGAAAAGAAAGTGGCTATATGTCCCTAGTGATGCCCTGCCTCCTCTCCCCTGCTGTTTAGAGCAGTCCTCAGCTTTATGGAGATTAAATCCCACAGACAGAGTGGCTGAGACCCAGGTGTCTTCCCCCAAACAGGCAACAAATGGGCAGTATCAAAACACTAATCCCAGGCAGCTTGCCTTCGGGAAGCCCACACCCTTTGATATGTTTTATTCTTTCTCAAAGTATATTTCTATTAACTCCTGAGCAAATCTCTCTTTACATTTTTTCTCTTAATAAACTCCAACTCCTCTTCATATTCAGGGGGAGAAAAATAAAACAAGAAAAAAGAGTTTTTAAGTAAGTATCTATGCATCAGTAATGGAATTCACAAGAAGCAATGCTCCATGTATCTATTCATACAACATGTGATTATTTCCATTTAATTTATAATTCAAAGTGTGGGTTTGAATCTTAGGATAAAACATATAAATATATGCTAGCTTTTTCTCTCAGTTTATGAGAATAAAATCACTTATTTTATAGAATTTGAGGATTTATATAGAAATGATGTGTATAAACTTCCTAACATTGGTTCCAGTAGACACTATTTAATGTGTACTAAATATGTAAGCTGAGTTTCCCAGTGTTCTTAACTGTTCCATTAGGGTAGTATATTTCCTTCAGAGTTGTGCTTAGGAATAAGTGTGAAGCAGCTATTGTATTGGACTCAGGATCCCAGGACTACTGAGAGGGCTCAGCAGTTTAAGGCACCTTTGCTCTTCCAGAAGACCTAAGTCCATCTCAGCACCCACGTCAGACAGCTAGCCAAAATGTAACTCTAGCTCCAAAAGATCCCATGACTTCTTCTGGCCTCTGAGGGCACCAACACATGTAACATATACTTACACAGAAACACACAGATACATGTAAATTAAAATAATAAAACTAAATCTTTTTCAAAAGAATGCTGGTATCCAATACGCATTCAATCATTCTTTCCTCATTTCTATCACTGTCTTCAGTAATACTTGCTGAGCATCTCCATCAGTCACTAGGCAGATGTAACCTTCACCCTGCTAGAATGCATCATCTTGGACTTGGAGGAGGAAATTAGTCAATTAATTATGACTGAATAGGAAGTAGGAAGAAGCTTCTCCTCTCATGTTTCTGGGTTTTAATTTCACCAGAACAGTACTAGACATGAAAAATACCAAACTTTCATATGCTTGTTTTAAGTTTCATTGTGAACCTAATTGGCTAGCCCATTTTCCATGTGTTCCAACGTATACAATGAAATTCTGACTACCCCTCAGCTCTGCATTGCATCTTGTGTTCTATGGTTCCTGCATAGCTGTCTTACCTTTCCTGCTCTTCAGAAAGAGAGGAGTGTCTACTGATGATCATGTTGCTCAAGAAACATTCAAACTTATAGACACTCATTCTGAAGGACACACAGTCCTTTGCTACAGTTCCAGGTAGAAGGCAGCATTAGAATTCTTGGCAAGGATAGGCCAGTGAAAAGGTAACAGCAATACATCCCCAACCTGTTTCCAGTCGCAGAAAGTGCCTCACAGATTCACATAGGCAAAAGGCAGTTCCTTCAGTGATTCTTAGAACATTGTTTCCAGGTTCATATGTTTGCATAAAAGTCTCTCAGCCTTACCTCAAACTCTCCTCTCCTGCCCTATCTATCACTTATAACTAAAATCATTTGTTCAGGTTCAATATAGCATGACAAGTAATTTATCAAGTTCCCTTAATGGAAATGTCCTCAGAAATATAAGTTTTCATATATTGCATGCATAAGAGCAAAACTCCCATCACTATCATCCGTCTTTGAGAACTGCCTATTTATTGTTGTATTCTTCTGAGCCATCTCTTGCCTGGAAAGGCATGATAACTGAGGAAGAGTCTACTCTGCTTTCCTGTCTGTGACAGGGTAGAATGGGAAAGGCATAGGCAGAGTGGAGATATGGGGTCTTCCTGAGAAAAGGAAAACTTGTAAAGAAAGAAGCCTTCAAACGTGCCAAATTCATCAATAATCCAAGCCAAATAGGGTTGGTTAAGCAGATGAGAAAGGCCAAATATGGACAGTGTGGCTGACCTCCAAGGAATATATGGCAGTATTCAGCAGACAATTTGTGTGTGGGACCTGCCCCCACTTTTCCCCCAGGGTACTCTTGAGAAGGAGGAAGTGAGGAATATGTTGATAAAAATATAAAGGAGAGCAACAGATAGAAACACAGGATAGCCACGGGAGGGCATGGGTCAAAAGCCACCAGCCCCCTTCTGTCTCTGCTAAAGAGCTTTTAAAAGAATGCCAAGAAGTGGAGCAAAAGACCTCCCCCAGCACAGCCAAGTGCAGACCATCCCAAACATTTGGTGACCACACATGTGGTCAAGCCATCCCCTAAAGAAACCCTGCTGTGTAAAGCAAGCTCGGATCTCACTAGAAAACCTTTGTGGGCTCCCACAAATTTCTTTGGATATTTATTTTGTATCTCAAGAATAAGATGTGGCAAACTATTACTAAGGAGCCTCTGCCTGGGAGAAATTGACCAACCCTCTGGCTAGGCTGGGAGCCACTTAAGTATAGGTATAGGTGCAAAAATGCAAAAAAAAAAAAAAAAAAAAAAAAAAAAAAAAAAAAGGCAAAAAAGGCACAGCCAGAGAAATGCTGCACCTGCCAGTGATTTTTGCTCGCTATCCCGATGGTCCCATCCA